>NW_026610397.1:0-298010 GCF_029499605.1 Hyla sarda
CTCATGTCTGGCTCGCTCGCTCTCATATCTTGCTCGCTCGCTTGCTCTCATGTCTGTCTCGCTCGCTCTCATATCTGGCTCGCTCGCTTGCTCTCATGTCTGGCTCGCTCGCTCTCATATCTGGCTCGCTCGCTTGCTCTCATGTCTGGCTCGCTCGCTCTCATATCTGGCTCGCTCGCTTGCTCTCTTGTCTGGTTCGCTCTCTTATCTGGCTCGCTCGCTTGCATATCTGGCTCGCTCGCTCTCATATCTGGCTCGCTCGCTTGCTCTCATGTCTGGCTTGCTCGCTCTCATATCTGGCTCGCTCGCTTGCTCTCTTGTCTGGCTCGCTCTCTTATCTGACTTGCTCGCATATCTGGCTCGCTCGATCTCATATCTTGCTCGCTCGCTTGCTCTCATGTCTGGTTCGCTCGATCTCAAATCTTTCTTGCTGGCTTGCCCTCATGTCTGGCTCACTCGCTCTCATATCTGGCTCGCTCGCTTGCTCTCATGTCTGGCTCGCTCGCTCTCATATCTTGTTCGCTCGCTTGCTCTCATGTCTGTCTCGCTCTCATATCTGGGTCGCTCGCTTGCTCTCATGTCTGGCTCGCTCGCTCTCATATCTGGCTCGCTCGCTTGCTCTCATGTCTGGCTCACTCGCTCTCATATCTGGCTCGCTCGCTTGCTCTCTTGTCTGGCTCGCTCTCTTATCTGGCTCGCTCTCATATCTGGCTCGCTCTCATGTCTGGCTCGCTCTCATATCTGGCTCGCTCGCTTGCTCTCATGTCTGGCTCGCTTGCTCTCATATCTGGCTCGCTCGCTTGCTCTCTTGTCTGGCTCACTCTCTTATCTGGCTCGCTCGCTCGCATATCTGGCTCCCTCGCTCTCATATCTGGCTCGCTCGCTTGCTCTCATATCTGGCTCGCTTGCTCTCTTGTCTGGCTCGCTCTCTTATCTGGCTCGCTCGCTCGCATATCTGGCTCCCTCGCTCTCATATCTGGCTCGCTCGCTTGCTCTCATGTCTGGCTCGCTCGCTCTCATATCTTGCTCGCTCGCTTGCTCTCATGTCTGGCTCGCTCGCTCTCATGTCTGGCTTCCTCGCTCTCATATCTGGCTCGCTCGCTTGCTCTCTTGTCTTGTTCGCTCTCTTATCTGGCTCGCTCTCATATCTGGCTCGCTCGCTTGCTCTCATATCTGGCTCGCTCGCTTGCTCTCATATCTGGCTCGCTCACTTGCTCTCATGTCTGGCTCGCTCGCTCTCATATCTTGCTCGCTCGCTTGCTCTCATGTCTGTCTCGCTCGCTCTCATATCTGGCTCGCTCGCTTGCTCTCATGTCTGGCTCGCTCGCTCTCATATCTGGCTCGCTCGCTTGCTCTCATGTCTGGCTCGCTCGCTCTCATATCTGGCTCGCTCGCTTGCTCTCTTGTCTGGTTCGCTCTCTTATCTGGCTCGCTCGCTTGCATATCTGGCTCGCTCGCTCTCATATCTGGCTCGCTCGCTTGCTCTCATGTCTGGCTTGCTCGCTCTCATATCTGGCTCGCTCGCTTGCTCTCTTGTCTGGCTCGCTCTCTTATCTGACTTGCTCGCATATCTGGCTCGCTCGATCTCATATCTTGCTCGCTCGCTTGCTCTCATGTCTGGTTCGCTCGATCTCAAATCTTTCTTGCTGGCTTGCCCTCATGTCTGGCTCACTCGCTCTCATATCTGGCTCGCTCGCTTGCTCTCATGTCTGGCTCGCTCGCTCTCATATCTTGTTCGCTCGCTTGCTCTCATGTCTGTCTCGCTCTCATATCTGGGTCGCTCGCTTGCTCTCATGTCTGGCTCGCTCGCTCTCATATCTGGCTCGCTCGCTTGCTCTCATGTCTGGCTCACTCGCTCTCATATCTGGCTCGCTCGCTTGCTCTCTTGTCTGGCTCGCTCTCTTATCTGGCTCGCTCTCATATCTGGCTCGCTCTCATGTCTGGCTCGCTCTCATATCTGGCTCGCTCGCTTGCTCTCATGTCTGGCTCGCTTGCTCTCATATCTGACTCGCTCGCTTGCTCTCATGTCTGGCTCGCTCGCTCTCATATCTGGCTCGCTCGATTGCTCTCATGTCTGGCTCACTTGCTCTCATACCTGGCTCGCTCGCTTGCTCTCATGTCTGGCTCGCTCGCTCTCATATCTGGCTCGCTCGCTTGCTCTCATGTCTGGCTCGCTCGCTCTCATATCTGGCTCGCTCGATTGCTCTCATGTCTGGCTCACTTGCTCTCATACCTGGCTCGCTCGCTTGCTCTCATGTTTGGCTCACTCGCTCTCATATCTGGCTCGCTCGCTCGCATATCTGGCTCGCTCGCTTGCTCTCTTGTCTGACTCGCTCTCTTATCTGGCTCGCTCGCTCGCATATTTGGCTTGCTCGCTTGCTCTCATCTGGCTCGCTCGCTTGCTCTCATATCTGGCTCGCTCGCTTGCTCTCTTGTCTGGCTCGCTCTCTTATCTCGCTCGCTCTCATATCTGGCTCGCTCGTTTGCTCTCATATCTGGCTCGCTCGCTTGCTCTCTTATCTGGCTCGCTCGCTTGCTCTCATATCTGGCTCGCTCACTTGCTCTCTTGTCTGGCTCGCTCTCTTATCTGGCTCGCTCGCATATGTGGCTCGCTCGATCTCATATCTTGCTCGCTGGCTTGCTCTCATGTCTGGCTCACTCGCTATCATATCTGGCTCGCTCGCTTGTTCTCATGTCTGGCTCGCTCGCTCTCATATCTTGCTCGCTCGCTTGCTCTCATGTCTGTCTCGCTCGCTCTCCTATCTTGCTCGCTCGCTTGCTCTCATGTCTGGCTCGCTCGCGCTCATATCTGGCTCGCTCGCTTGCTCTCATGTCTGGCTCTCTCTCTCTCATATCTGGCTCGCTCGCTTGCTCTCTTGTCTGGTTCGCTCTCTTATCTGGCTCGCTCGCTTGCATATCTGGCTCGCTCGCTTTCTCTCATATCTGGCTTGCTTGCTTGCTCTCTTGTCTGGCTCGCTCTCTTATCTCGCTCGCTCTCATATCTGGCTCGCTCGCTTGCTCTCATATCTGGCTCGCTCACTTGCTCTCTTTTCTGGCTCGCTCTCTTATCTGACTTGCCTGCATATCTGGCTCGCTCGATCTCATATTTTGCTCGCTCGCTTGCTCTCATGTCTGACTCACTCGCTCTCATATCTGGCTCGCTCGCTTGCTCTCATGTCTGGCTCGCTCAATCTCATATCTTGCTCGCTCGCTTGCTCTCATGTCTGGCTCGCTCGCTCTCCTATCTGGCTCGCTCGCTTGCTCTCATGTCTGGCTCGCTCGCTCTCATATCTGGCTCGCTCGCTTGCTCTCATGTCTGGCTCGCTCGCTCTCATATCTTGCTCGCTCGCTTGCTCTCATGTCTGGCTCGCTCGCTCTCATTTCTGGCTCGCTCGCTTGCTCTCATGTCTGGCTCGCTCGCTCTCATATCTGGCTCACTCGCTTGCTCTCATGTCTGGCTCTCTCGCTCTCATATCTGGCTCGCTCGCTTGCTCTATTGTCTGGTTCGCTCTCTTATCTGGCTCGCTCTCATATCTGGCTCGCTCGCTTGCTCTCATATCTGGCTCGCTCGCTTGCTCTCATGTCTGGCCCGCTCGCTCTCATATCTGGCTCGCTCGCTTGCTCTCATGTCTAGCTCGCTCGCTCTCATATCTGGCTCGCTCGCTTGCTCTCATGTCTGGCTCACTCGCTCTCATATCTGGCTTGCTCGCTTGCTCTCATGTCTGGCTCGCTCGCTCTCATATTTTGCTCGCTCGCTTTCTCTCATGTCTGGCTCGCTCGCTCTCATATCTGGCTCGCTCGCTTGCTCTCATGTCTGGCTCGCTCGCTCTCATATCTGGCTCGCTCTTTTCAGCAATAAGTCCAACAGCACTCATCGGTTCAAGTCAAAAACACAACGGTGTTTATTTAAACCATGTTCAAATGCAACGTTTCAGTGATATCCACCACCTTTTTCAAGCATGGCTCGCTCTTTTGCTCTCTTGTCTGGTTCGCTCTCATATCTGGCTCGCTCTCATATCTTGCTCGCTCGCTTCCATATCTGGCTCGCTCGCTTGCTCTCATGTCTGGCTCGCTCGCTCTCATATCTGGCTCGCTCGCTTGCTCTCATGTCTGGCTCGCTCGCTCTCATATCTTACTCGCTCGCTTGCTCTCATGTCTGGCTCGCTTGCTCTCATATCTGGCTCGCTCGCTTGCTCTCTTGTCTGGTTCGCTCTCTTATCTGGCTCGCTCTCATATCTTGCTCGCTCGCTTGCTCTCATGTCTGGCTCGCTCTCATATCTGGCTCGCTCGCTTGCTCTCATGTCTGGCTCGCTCGCTCTCATATCTGGCTCGCTCGCTCGCTTGCTCTCATGTCTGGTTCGCTCGCTCTCATTTCTGGCTCGCTCGCTTGCTCTCTTGTCTGGTTCGCTCTCTTATCTGGCTCGCTCTCATATCTGGCTCGCTCGCTCTCATATCTGGCTCGCTCGCCTGCTCTCTTGTCTGGTTCGCTCTCTTATCTGGCTCGCTCTCATATCTGGCTCGCTCGCTTGCTCTCATGTCTGGCTCGCTCTCATATCTGGCTCGCTCGCTTGCTCTCATGTCTGGCTCGCTCGCTCTCATATCTGGCTCGCTCGCTTGCTCTCATGTCTGGCTCGCTCGCTCTCATATCTGGCTCGCTCTTTTCAGCAATTAGTCCAACAGCACTCACGGGTTCAAGTAAAAAACACAACGGTGTTTATTTAAACCATGTTCAAATGCAACGTTTCAGTGATATCCACCACCTTTTTCAAGCATGGCTCGCTCTTTTGCTCTCTTGTCTGGTTCGCTCTCATATCTGGCTCGCTCTCATATCTTGCTCGCTTCCATATCTGGCTCGCTCGCTTGCTCTCATGTCTGGCTCGCTCGCTCTCATATCTTACTCGCTCGCTTGCTCTCATGTCTGGCTCGCTCGCTCTCATATCTTGCTCGCTCGCTTGCTCTCATGTCTGGCTCGCTCGCTCTCATTTCTGGCTCGCCCGCTTGCTCTCATGTCTGGCTCGCTCGCTCTCATATCTGGCTCGCTCGATTGCTCTCATGTCTGGCTCACTCGCTCTCATATCTGGCTCGCTCGCTTGCTCTCATGTCTGGCTCGCTCTCGCTCGCTTGCTCTCATGTCTGGCTCGCTCGCTCTCATATCTTACTCGCTCGCTTGCTCTCATGTCTGGCTCGCTTGCTCTCATATCTGGCTCGCTCGCTTGCTCTCTTGTCTGGTTCGCTCTCTTATCTGGCTCGCTCTCATATCTTGCTCGCTCGCTTGCTCTCATGTCTGGCTCGCTCTCATATCTGGCTCGCTCGCTTGCTCTCATGTCTGGCTCGCTCGCTCTCATATCTGGCTCGCTCGCTCGCTTGCTCTCATGTCTGGTTCGCTCGCTCTCATTTCTGGCTCGCTCGCTTGCTCTCTTGTCTGGTTCGCTCTCTTATCTGGCTCGCTCTCATATCTGGCTCGCTCGCTCTCATATCTGGCTCGCTCGCCTGCTCTCTTGTCTGGTTCGCTCTCTTATCTGGCTCGCTCTCATATCTGGCTCGCTCGCTTGCTCTCATGTCTGGCTCGCTCTCATATCTGGCTCGCTCGCTTGCTCTCATGTCTGGCTCGCTCGCTCTCATATCTGGCTCGCTCGCTTGCTCTCATGTCTGGCTCGCTCGCTCTCATATCTGGCTCGCTCTTTTCAGCAATTAGTCCAACAGCACTCACGGGTTCAAGTAAAAAACACAACGGTGTTTATTTAAACCATGTTCAAATGCAACGTTTCAGTGATATCCACCACCTTTTTCAAGCATGGCTCGCTCTTTTGCTCTCTTGTCTGGTTCGCTCTCATATCTGGCTCGCTCTCATATCTTGCTCGCTTCCATATCTGGCTCGCTCGCTTGCTCTCATGTCTGGCTCGCTCGCTCTCATATCTTACTCGCTCGCTTGCTCTCATGTCTGGCTCGCTCGCTCTCATATCTTGCTCGCTCGCTTGCTCTCATGTCTGGCTCGCTCGCTCTCATTTCTGGCTCGCCCGCTTGCTCTCATGTCTGGCTCGCTCGCTCTCATATCTGGCTCGCTCGATTGCTCTCATGTCTGGCTCACTCGCTCTCATATCTGGCTCGCTCGCTTGCTCTCATGTCTGGCTCGCTCTCGCTCGCTTGCTCTCATGTCTGGCTCACTCGCTCTCATATCTGGCTTGCTCGCTTGCTCTCATGTCTGGCTCGCTCGCACTCATATCTTGCTCGCTCGCTTGCTCTCATGTCTGGCTCGCTCGCTCTCATATCTGGCTCGCTCGCTTGCTCTCATGTCTGGCTCGCTCGCTCTTATATATGGCTCGCTCTTTTGCTCTTTTGTCTGGCTCGCTCTCATATCTCACTCGCTCGCTTGCTCTCATTTCTGTCTCGATCGCACTCATGTCTGGCTCGCTCGCTTGCTCTCATGTCTGGCTCGCTTGCTCTCATATCTGGCTCGCTCGCTTGCTCTCATGTCTGGCTCGCTCGCTCTCATATCTGGCTCGCTCAATTGCTCTCATGTCTGGCTCGCTTGCTCTCATACATGGCTCGCTCGCTTGCTCTCATGTCTGGCTCGCTCGCTCTCATATCTGGCTTGTTCGCTCGCATATCTGTCTCGCTCGCTTGCTCTCTTGTCTGGCTCACTCTCTTATCTGGCTCGCTCGCATATCTGGCTCGCTCGCTTGCTCTCTTGTCTGGCTCGCTCTATTATCTGACTCGCTCGCTCGCATATCTGGCTCGCTCGCTTGCTCTCATCTGGCTCGCTCGCTTGCTCTCATATCTGGCTCGCTCGCTTGCTCTCATATCTGGCTCGCTCGCTTGCTCTCATATCTGGCTCGCTCGCTTGCTCTCATATCTGGCTCGCTCGCTTGCTCTCATATCTGGCTCGCTCGCTTGCTCTCATGTCTGGCTCGCTCGCGCTCATATCTGGCTCGTTCGCTTGCTCTCATGTCTGGCTCGCTCTCTCTCATATCTGGCTCGCTCGCTTGCTCTCTTGTCTGGTTCGCTCTCTTATCTGGCTCGCTCGCTTGCATATCTGGCTCGCTCGCTTGCTCTCATATCTGGCTCGCTTGCTTGCTCTCTTGTCTGGCTCGCTCTCTTATCTCGCTCGCTCTCATATCTGGCTCGCTCGCTTGCTCTCATATCTGGCTCGCTCACTTGCTCTCTTTTCTGGCTCGCTCTCTTATCTGACTTGCCCGCATATCTGGCTCGCTCGATCTCATATTTTGCTCGCTCGCTTGCTCTCATGTCTGGCTCACTCGCTCTCATATCTGGCTCGCTCGCTTGCTCTCATGTCTGGCTCGCTCAATCTCATATCTTGCTCGCTCGCTTGCTCTCATGTCTGGCTCGCTCGCTCTCCTATCTGGCTCACTCGCTTGCTCTCATGTCTGGCTCTCTCGCTCTCATATCTGGCTCGCTTGCTTGCTCTCTTGTCTGGTTCGCTCTCTTATCTGGCTTGCTCTCATATCTGGCTCGCTCGCTTGCTCTCATGTCTGGCTCGCTCTCATATCTGGCTCGCTCGCTTGCTCTCATGTCTGGCTCGCTCGCTCTCATATCTGGCTCGCTCGCTTGCTCTCATGTCTAGCTCGCTCGCTCTCATATCTGGCTCGCTCGCTTGCTCTCATGTCTGGCTCACTCGCTCTCATATCTGGCTTGCTCGCTTGCTCTCATGTCTGGCTCGCTCGCTCTCATATCTTGCTCGCTCGCTTTCTCTCATGTCTGGCTCGCTCGCTCTCATATCTGGCTCGCTCGCTTGCTCTGATGTCTGGCTCGCTCGCTCTCATATCTGGCTCGCTCTTTTCAGCAATAAGTCCAACAGCACTCACGGGTTTAAGTAAAAAACACAACGGTGTTTATTTAAACCATGTTCAAATGCAACGTTTCAGTGATATCCACCACCTTTTTCAAGCATGGCTCGCTCTTTTGCTCTCTTGTCTGGTTCGCTCTCATATCTGGCTCGCTCTCATATCTTGCTCGCTCGCTTCCATATCTGGCTCGCTCGCTTGCTCTCATGTCTGGCTCGCTCGCTCTCATATCTGGCTCGCTCGCTTGCTCTCATGTCTGGCTCGCTCGCTCTCATATCTTACTCGCTCGCTTGCTCTCATGTCTGGCTCGCTTGCTCTCATATCTGGCTCGCTCGCTTGCTCTCTTGTCTGGTTCGCTCTCTTATCTGGCTCGCTCTCATATCTTGCTCGCTCGCTTGCTCTCATGTCTGGCTCGCTCTCATATCTGGCTCGCTCGCTTGCTCTCATGTCTGGCTTGCTCGCTCTCATATCTGGCTCGCTCGCTTGCTCTCATGTCTGGCTCGCTCGCTCTCATATCTGGCTCGCTCGATTGCTCTCATGTCTGGCTCACTCGCTCTCATATCTGGCTCGCTCGCTTGCTCTCATGTCTGGCTCGCTCTCGCTCGCTTGCTCTCATGTCTGGCTCACTCACTCTCATATCTGGCTTGCTCGCTTGCTCTCATGTCTGGCTCGCTCGCTCTCATATCTTGCTCACTCGCTTGCTCTCATGTCTGGCTCGCTCGCTCTCATATCTGGCTCGCTCGCTTGCTCTCATGTCTGGCTCGCTCGCTCTCATATATGGCTCGCTCTTTTGCTCTCTTGTCTGGTTTGCTCTCTTATCTGGCTCGCTCTTATATCTTGCTCGCTCGCTTGCTCTCATGTCTGGCTCGCTCGCTTGCCCTCATGTCTGGCTCGCTCGCTCTCAAATCTGGCTCACTCGCTCTCATATCTGGCTCACTCGCTTGCTCTCATGTCTGGCTCGCTCTCTCTCATATCTTGCTCGCTCGCTTGCTCTCATGACTGGCTCGCTCGCTCTCCTATCTGGCTCGCTCGCTTGCTCTCATGTCTGGCTCGCTCGCTTGCTCTCATGTCTCGCAAGCTCGCTCTCATATCTGGCTCGCTCGCTTGCTCTCATGTCTGGCTCGCTCGCTCTCATATCTTGCTCGCTCGCTTGCTCTCATGTCTGGCTCGCTCGCTCTCATTTCTGGCTCGCTCGCTTGCTCTCATGTCTGGCTCGCTCGCTCTCATATCTGGCTCACTCGCTTGCTCTCATGTCTGGCTCTCTCGCTCTCATATCTGGCTCGCTCGCTTGCTCTCTTGTCTGGTTCGCTCTCTTATCTGGCTCGCTCTCATATCTGGCTCGCTCGCTTGCTCTCATGTCTGGCTCGCTCTCATATCTGGCTCGCTCGCTTGCTCTCATGTCTGGCTCGCTCGCTCTCATATCTGGCTCGCTCGCTTGCTCTCATGTCTAGCTCGCTTGCTCTCATATCTGGCTCGCTCGCTTGCTCTCATGTCTGGCTCACTCGCTCTCATATCTGGCTTGCTCGCTTGCTCTCATGTCTGGCTCGCTTGCTCTCATGTCTGGCTCGCTCGCTCTCACATCTTGCTCGCTCGCTTTCTCTCATGTCTGGCTCGCTCGCTCTCATATCTGGCTCGCTCGCTTGCTCTCATGTCTGGCTCGCTCGCTCTCATATCTGGCTCGCTCTTTTCAGCAATAAGTCCAACAGCACTCACGGGTTCAAGTAAAAAACACAACGGTGTTTATTTAAACCATGTTCAAATGCAACGTTTCTGTGATATCCACCACCTTTTTCAAGCATGGTTCGCTCTTTTGCTCTCTTGTCTGGTTCGCTCTCATATCTGGCTCGCTCTAATATCTTGCTCGCTCGCTTCCATATCTGGCTCGCTCGCTTGCTCTCATGTCTGGCTCGCTCGCTCTCATATCTGGCTCGCTCGCTTGCTCTCATGTCTGGCTCGCTCTCATATCTTACTCGCTCGCTTGCTCTCATGTCTGGCTCGCTTGCTCTCATATCTGGCTCGCTCGCTTGCTCTCTTGTCTGGTTCGCTCTCTTATCTGGCTCGCTCTCATATCTTGCTCGCTCGCTTGGTCTCATGTCTGGCTCGCTCTCATATCTGGCTCGCTCGCTTGCTCTCATGTCTGGCTCGCTCGCTCTCATATCTTGCTCGCTCGCTTGCTCTCATGTCTGGCTCGCTCGCTCTCATATCTGGCTCGCTCGATTGCTCTCATGTCTGGCTCACTCGCTCTCATATCTGGCTCGCTCGCTTGCTCTCATGTCTGGCTCGCTCTCGCTCGCTTGCTCTCATGTCTGGCTCACTCACTCTCATATCTGGCTTGCTCGCTTGCTCTCATGTCTGGCTCGCTCGCTCTCATATCTTGCTCGCTCGCTTGCTCTCATGTCTGGCTCGCTCGCTCTCATATCTGGCTCGCTCGCTTGCTCTCATGTCTGGCTCGCTCGCTCTCATATCTGGCTCGCTCTTTTGCTCTCTTGTCTGGTTCGCTCTCTTATCTGGCTCGCTCTTATATCTTGCTCGCTCGCTTGCTCTCATGTCTGGCTCGCTCTCACATCTCACTCGCTCGCTTGCTCTCATTTCTGGCTCGATCGCACTCATGTCTGGCTCGCTCGCTTGCTCTCATGTCTGGCTCGCTTGCTCTCATATCTGGCTCGCTCGCTTGCTCTCATGTCTGGCTCGCTCGCTCTCATATCTGGCTCGCTCGATTGCTCTCATGTCTGGCTCGCTTGCTCTCATACCTGGCTCGCTCGCTTGCTCTCATGTCTGGCTCGCTCGCTCTCATATCTGGCTCGCTCGCTCTCATATCTGGCTCGCTCGCTTGCTCTCATGTCTGGCTCGCTCGCTCTCATATCTGGCTCGCTCTTTTCAGCAATAAGTCCAACAGCACTCACGGGTTCAAGTAAAAAACACAACGGTGTTTATTTAAACCATGTTCAAATGCAACGTTTCTGTGATATCCACCACCTTTTTCAAGCATGGTTCGCTCTTTTGCTCTCTTGTCTGGTTCGCTCTCATATCTGGCTCGCTCTCATATCTTGCTCGCTCGCTTCCATATCTGGCTCGCTCGCTTGCTCTCATGTCTGGCTCGCTCGCTCTCATATCTGGCTCGCTCGCTTGCTCTCATGTCTGGCTCGCTCTCATATCTTACTCGCTCGCTTGCTCTCATGTCTGGCTCGCTTGCTCTCATATCTGGCTCGCTCGCTTGCTCTCTTGTCTGGTTCGCTCTCTTATCTGGCTCGCTCTCATATCTTGCTCGCTCGCTTGGTCTCATGTCTGGCTCGCTCTCATATCTGGCTCGCTCGCTTGCTCTCATGTCTGGCTCGCTCGCTCTCATATCTTGCTCGCTCGATTGCTCTCATGTCTGGCTCACTCGCTCTCATATCTGGCTCGCTCGCTTGCTCTCATGTCTGGCTCGCTCTCGCTCGCTTGCTCTCATGTCTGGCTCACTCACTCTCATATCTGGCTTGCTCGCTTGCTCTCATGTCTGGCTCGCTCGCTCTCATATCTGGCTCGCTCGCTTGCTCTCATGTCTGGCTCGCTCTCGCTCGCTTGCTCTCATGTCTGGCTCGCTCGCTCTCATATCTGGCTCGCTCGCTTGCTCTCATGTCTGGCTCGCTCGCTCTCATATCTGGCTCGCTCTTTTGCTCTCTTGTCTGGTTCGCTCTCTTATCTGGCTCGCTCTTATATCTTGCTCGCTCGCTTGCTCTCATGTCTGGCTCGCTCTCACATCTCACTCGCTCGCTTGCTCTCATTTCTGGCTCGATCGCACTCATGTCTGGCTCGCTCGCTTGCTCTCATGTCTGGCTCGCTTGCTCTCATATCTGGCTCGCTCGCTTGCTCTCATGTCTGGCTCGCTCGCTCTCATATCTGGCTCGCTCGATTGCTCTCATGTCTGGCTCGCTTGCTCTCATACCTGGCTCGCTCGCTTGCTCTCATGTCTGGCTCGCTCGCTCTCATATCTGGCTTGCTCGCTCGCATATCTGTCTCGCTCGCTTACTCTCTTGTCTGGCTCACTCTCTTATCTGGCTCGCTCGCATATCTAGCTCGCTCGCTTGCTCTCTTGTCTGGCTTGCTCTCTTATCTGACTCGCTCGCTCGCATATCTGGCTCGCTCGCTTGCTCTCATCTGGCTCGCTCGCTTGCTCTCATATCTGCCTCGCTCACTTGCTCTCTTGTCTGGCTCGCTCTCTTATCTGGCTCGCTCGCATATGTGGCTCGCTCGATCTCATATCTTGCTCGCTGGCTTGCTCTCATGTCTGGCTCACTCGCTCTCATATCTGGCTCGCTCGCTTGTTCGCATGTTTGACTCGCTCGCTCTCATATCTTGCTCCCTCGCTTGCTCTCATGTCTGTCTCGCTCGCTCTCCTATCTGGCTCGCTCGCTTGCTCTCATGTCTGGCTCGCTCTCTCTCATATCTGGCTCGCTTGTTTGCTCTCTTGTCTGGTTCGCTCTCTTATCTGGCTCGCTCGCTTGCATATCTGGCTCGCTCGCTTGATCTCATATCTGGCTCGCTTGCTTGCTCTCTTGTCTGGCTCGCTCTCTTATCTCGCTCGCTCTCATATCTGGCTCGCTCGCTCGCTTGCATATCTGGCTCGCTCGCTTGCTCTCATATCTGGCTCGCTTGCTTGCTCTCTTGTCTGGCTCGCTCTCTTATCTCGCTCGCTCTCATATCTGGCTCGCTCGCTTGCTCTCATATCTGGCTCGCTTGCTTGCTCTCTTGTCTGGCTCGCTCTCTTATCTCGCTCGCTCTCATATCTGGCTTGCTCGCTTGCTCTCATATCTTGCTCGCTCGCTTGCTCTCATGTCTGGCTCGCTCGCTCTCATACCTGGCTCGCTCGCTTGCTCTCATGTCTGGCTCGCTCGCTCTCATATCTGGCTCGCTCGCTTGCTCTCATGTCTTGCTCGCTCGCTTGCTCTCATGTCTGGCTCGCTCACTCTCATATCTGCCTCGCTCGCTTGCTCTCATGTCTGGCTCGCTCGCTCTCATATCTGGCTCGCTCGCTTGCTCTCATGTCTGGCTCGCTCTCGCTCGCTTGCTCTCATGTCTGGCTCACTCGCTCTCATATCTGGCTTGCTCGCTTGCTCTCATGTCTGGCTCGCTCTCATATCTTGCTCGCTCGCTTGCTCTCATGTCTGGCTCGCTCTCATATCTTGCTCGCTCGCTTGCTCTCATGTCTGGCTCGCTCGCTCTCATATCTGGCTCGCTCGCTTGCTCTCATGTCTGGCTCGCTCGCTCTCATATCTGGCTCGCTCTTTTGCTCTCTTGTCTGGTTCGCTCTCTTATCTGGCTCGCTCTTATATCTTGCTCGCTCGCTTGCTCTCATGTCTGGCTCGCTCTCATATCTCACTCGCTCGCTTGCTCTCATTTCTGGCTCGATCGCACTCATGTCTGGCTCGCTTGCTTGCTCTCATGTCTGGCTCGCTTGCTCTCATATCTGGCTCGCTCGCTTGCTCTCATGTCTGGCTCGCTCGCTCTCATATCTGGCTCGCTCGATTGCTCTCATGTCTGGCTCACTTGCTCTCATACCTGGCTCGCTTCCTTGCTCTCTTGTCTGGCACTCTCTCTTATCTGGCTCGCTCGCATATCTGGCTTGCTCGCTTTCATATCTGGCTCGCTCGCTTGCTCTCATATCCGGCTAGCTTGCTTGCTCTCTTGTCTGGCTCGCTCTCTTATCTGGCTCGCTCTCTTATCTGGCTCGCTCGCTCGCATTTCTGGCTCGCTCGCATATCTGGCTCGCTCGCTCACATATCTTGCTCGCTCATTTACTCTCATGTCTGGCTCGCTCGCTCTCATATCTGGCTCGCTCGCTTGCTCTCATATCTGGCTCGCTTGCTTGCTCTCATATCTGGCTTGCTCGCTTGCTCTTATATCTGGATCGCTCGCTTGCTCTCTTGTCTGGCTCGCTCTCTTATCTGGCTCTCTCGCTCGCATATCTGGCTCGCTCGCTTGCTCTCATGTCTGGCTCGCTCTCTCTCATATCTGGCTTGCTCGCTTGCTCTCATGTCTGGCTCGCTCGCTTGCTCTCATGTCTGGCTCTCTCACTCTCATATCTGGCTCGCTCGCTTGCTCTCATGTCTGGCTCGCTCGCTCTCATATCTGGCTCGCTCGCTTGCTCTCTTGTCTGGCACTCTCTCTTATCTGGCTCGCTCGCATATCTGGCTTGCTCGCTCTCATATCTGGCTCGCTCGCTTGCTCTCATATCCGGCTAGCTTGCTTGCTCTCTTGTCTGGCTCGCTCTCTTATCTGGCTCGCTCTCTTATCTGGCTCGCTCGCTCGCATTTCTGGCTCGCTCGCTTATCTGGCTCGCTCGCTCACATATCTTGCTCGCTCATTTGCTCTCATGTCTGGCTCGCTCGCTTGCTCTCACATCTGGCTCGCTTGCTTGCTCTCATATCTGGCTTGCTCGCTTGCTCTTATATCTGGCTCGCTCGCTTGCTCTCTTGTCTGGCTCGCTCTCTTATCTGGCTCTCTCGCTCGCATATCTGGCTCGCTCGCTTGCTCTCATGTCTGGCTCGCTCGCTCTCATTTCTGGCTCGCTCGCTTGCTCTCATGTCTGGCTCGCTCGCTCTCATATCTGGCTCGCTCGCTTGCTCTCATGTCTGGTTCGCTCGCTCTCATTTCTGGCTCGCTTGCTTGCTCTTTTGTCTGGTTCGCTCTCTTATCTGGCTCGCTCTCATATCTGGCTCGCTCGCTCTCATATCTGGCTCGCTAGCCTGCTCTCTTGTCTGGTTCGCTCTCTTATCTGGCTCGCTCTCATATCTGGCTCGCTCGCTTGCTCTCATGTCTGGCTCGCTCTCATATCTGGCTCGCTCGCTTGCTCTCATGTCTGGCTCGCTCGCTCTCATATCTGGCTCGCTCGCTTGCTCTCATGTCTGGCTCGCTCGCTCTCATATCTGGCTCGCTCTTTTCAGCAATTAGTCCAACAGCACTCACGGGTTCAAGTAAAAAACACAACGGTGTTTATTTAAACCATGTTCAAATGCAACGTTTCAGTGATATCCACCACCTTTTTCAAGCATGGCTCGCTCTTTTGCTCTCTTGTCTGGTTCGCTCTCATATCTGGCTCGCTCTCATATCTTGCTCGCTTCCATATCTGGCTCGCTCGCTTGCTCTCATGTCTGGCTCGCTCGCTCTCATATCTGGCTCGCTGGCTTGCTCTCATGTCTGGCTCGCTCGCTCTCATATCTGGCTTGCTCGCTCGCATATCTGTCTCGCTCGCTTACTCTCTTGTCTGGCTCACTCTCTTATCTGGCTCGCTCGCATATCTAGCTCGCTCGCTTGCTCTCTTGTCTGGCTTGCTCTCTTATCTGACTCGCTCGCTCGCATATCTGGCTCGCTCGCTTGCTCTCATCTGGCTCGCTCGCTTGCTCTCATATCTGCCTCGCTCACTTGCTCTCTTGTCTGGCTCGCTCTCTTATCTGGCTCGCTCGCATATGTGGCTCGCTCGATCTCATATCTTGCTCGCTGGCTTGCTCTCATGTCTGGCTCACTCACTCTCATATCTGGCTCGCTCGCTTGTTCTCATGTCTGGCTCGCTCGCTCTCATATCTTGCTCGCTCGCTTGCTCTCATGTCTGTCTCGCTCGCTCTCCTATCTGGCTCGCTCGCTTGCTCTCATGTCTGGCTCGCTCTCTCTCATATCTGGCTCGCTTGCTTGCTCTCTTGTCTGGTTCGCTCTCTTATCTGGCTCGCTCGCTTGCATATCTGGCTCGCTCGCTTGATCTCATATCTGGCTCACTTGCTTGCTCTCTTGTCTGGCTCGCTCTCTTATCTCGCTCGCTCTCATATCTGGCTCGCTCGCTCGCTTGCATATCTGGCTCGCTCGCTTGCTCTCATATCTGGCTCGCTTGCTTGCTCTCTTGTCTGGCTCGCTCTCTTATCTCGCTCGCTCTCATATCTGGCTCGCTCGCTTGCTCTCATATCTGGCTCGCTCGCTTGCTCTCATGTCTGGCTCGCTCGCTCTCATATCTGGCTCGCTCGATTGCTCTCATGTCTGGCTCGCTTGCTCTCATACCTGGCTCGCTTCCTTGCTCTCTTGTCTGGCACTCTCTCTTATCTGGCTCGCTCGCATATCTGGCTTGCTCGCTTTCATATCTGGCTCGCTCGCTTGCTCTCATATCCGGCTAGCTTGCTTGCTCTCTTGTCTGGCTCGCTCTCTTATCTGGCTCGCTCTCTTATCTGGCTCGCTCGCTCGCATTTCTGGCTCGCTCGCATATCTGGCTCGCTCGCTCACATATCTTGCTCGCTCATTTGCTCTCATGTCTGGCTCGCTCGCTCTCATATCTGGCTCGCTCGCTTGCTCTCATATCTGGCTCGCTTGCTTGCTCTCATATCTGGCTTGCTCGCTTGCTCTTATATCTGGCTCGCTCGCTTGCTCTCTTGTCTGGCTCGCTCTCTTATCTGGCTCTCTCGCTCGCATATCTGGCTCGCTCGCTTGCTCTCATGTCTGGCTCGCTCTCTCTCATATCTGGCTTGCTCGCTTGCTCTCATGTCTGGCTCGCTCGCTTGCTCTCATGTCTGGCTCGCTCACTTTCATATCTGGCTCGCTCGCTTGCTCTCATGTCTGGCTTGCTCGCTCTCATATCTGGCTCGCTCGCTTGCTCTCTTGTCTGGCACTCTCTCTTATCTGGCTCGCTCGCATATCTGGCTTGCTCGCTCTCATATCTGGCTCGCTCGCTTGCTCTCATATCCGGCTAGCTTGCTTGCTCTCTTGTCTGGCTCGCTCTCTTATCTGGCTCGCTCTCTTATCTGGCTCGCTCGCTCGCATTTCTGGCTCGCTCGCTTATCTGGCTCGCTCGCTCACATATCTTGCTCGCTCATTTGCTCTCATGTCTGGCTCGCTCGCTTGCTCTCACATCTGGCTCGCTTGCTTGCTCTCATATCTGGCTTGCTCGCTTGCTCTTATATCTGGCTCGCTCGCTTGCTCTCTTGTCTGGCTCGCTCTCTTATTTGGCTCTCTCGCTCGCATATCTGGCTCGCTCGCTTGCTCTCATGTCTGGCTCGCTCGCTCTCATTTCTGGCTCGCTCGCTTGCTCTCATGTCTGGCTCGCTCTCATATCTGGCTCGCTCGCTTGCTCTCATGTCTGGTTCGCTCGCTCTCATTTCTGGCTCGCTTGCTTGCTCTCTTGTCTGGTTCGCTCTCTTATCTGGCTCGCTCTCATATCTGGCTCGCTCGCTCTCATATCTGGCTCGCTCGCCTGCTCTCTTGTCTGGTTCGCTCTCTTATCTGGCTCGCTCTCATATCTGGCTCGCTCGCTTGCTCTCATGTCTGGCTCGCTCTCATATCTGGCTCGCTCGCTTGCTCTCATGTCTGGCTCGCTCGCTCTCATATCTGGCTCGCTCGCTTGCTCTCATGTCTGTCTCGCTCGCTCTCATATCTGGCTCGCTCTTTTCAGCAATTAGTCCAACAGCACTCACGGGTTCAAGTAAAAAACACAACGGTGTTTATTTAAACCATGTTCAAATGCAACGTTTCAGTGATATCCACCACCTTTTTCAAGCATGGCTCGCTCTTTTGCTCTCTTGTCTGGTTCGCTCTCATATCTGGCTCGCTCTCATATCTTGCTCGCTTCCATATCTGGCTCGCTCGCTTGCTCTCATGTCTGGCTCGCTCGCTCTCATATCTGGCTCGCTCGCTTGCTCTCATGTCTGGCTCGCTCGCTCTCATATCTTACTCGCTCGCTTGCTCTCATGTCTGGCTCGCTTGCTCTCATATCTGGCTCGCTCGCTTGCTCTCTTGTCTGGTTCGCTCTCTTATCTGGCTCGCTCTCATATCTTGCTCGCTCGCTTGCTCTCATGTCTGGCTCGCTCGCTCTCATATCTGGCTCGCTCGCTTGCTCTCATGTCTGGCTCGCTCGCTCTCATATCTGGCTCGCTCGATTGCTCTCATGTCTGGCTCACTCGCTCTCATATCTGGCTCGCTTGCTTGCTCTCATGTATTGCTCGCTCTCGCTCGCTTGCTCTCATGTCTGGCTCGCTTGCTCTCATGTCTGGCTCGCTCGCTTGCTCTCTTGTCTGGTTCGCTCTCTTATCTGGCTCGCTCTCATATCTTGCTCGCTCGCTTGCTCTCATGTCTGGCTCGCTCTCATATCTGGCTCGCTCGCTTGCTCTCATGTCTGGCTCGCTCGCTCTCATATCTGGCTCGCTCGCTTGCTCTCATGGCTCGCTCGATTGCTCTCATATCTGGCTCGCTCGCTTGCTCTCATGTCTTGATCGCTCGCTTGCTCTCATGTCTGGCTCGCTCACTCTCATATCTGGCTCGCTCGCTTGATCTCATGTCTGGCTCGCTCGCTCTCATATCTGACTCGCTCGCGTGCCCTCTTGTCTGGCTCGCTCTCTTATCTGGCTCGCTTTCATATCTGGCTCGCTCGATTGCTCTCATGTCTGGCTCGCTCGCTCTCATATCTTGCTCGCTCGCTTGCTCTCATATCTGGCTCGCTCGCTTGCTCTCATCTCTTGCTCGCTCGCTCTCATATCTGGCTCGCTCGCTTGCTCTCATGTCTGGCTCGCTCACTCTCATATCTGGCTCGCTCGCTTGCTCTCATGTCTGGCTCGCTCGCTCTCATATCTGACTCGCTCGCTTGCTCTCATGTCTGGCTCTTTCGCTCTCAATCTGGCTCGCTCGCTTGCTCTCATGTCTGGCTCGCTCGCTCTCATATCTTGCTCGCTCGCTCGCTTGCTCTCATGTCTGGCTCGCTCGCTCTTATATCTGGCTCGCTCGCTTGCTCTCATGTCTGGCTCGCTCGCTCTGATATCTTGCTCGCTCGCTCTCATGTCTTGCTCGCTCTCATATCTGGCTCGCTCGTTTGCTCTCATGTCTGGCTCGCTCGCTCTTATATCTGGCTCGCTCGCTCGCATATCTGGCTCGCTCGCTTGCTCTCTTGTCTGGCTCACTCTCTTATCTGGCTCGCTCGCTCGCATATCTGGCTCACTTGCTCTCTTGTCTGGCTCGATCTCTTATCTGGCTCGCTCGCTCGCATATCTGGCTCGCTCGCTTGCTCTCATATCTGGCTCGCTCGCTTGCTCTCATATCTGGCTCGCTCACTTGCTCTCTTGTCTGGCTAGCTCTCTTATCTGGCTCGCTCGCATATCTGGCTCGCTCGATCTCACATCTTGGTCGCTCGCTTGCTCTTATTTCTGGCTCACTCGCTCTCATATCTGGCTCGCTCGCTTGCTCTCATGTCTGGCTCGCTCTCATATCTTGCTCGCTCGCTTGCTCTCATGTCTGGCTCGCTCGCTTGCTCTCATGTCTGGCTCGATCGCTCTCATATCTGGCTCGCTCGCTTGCTCTCATGTCTGGCTCGCTTGCTCTCATATCTGACTCACTCGCTTGCTCTCATGTCTGGCTCGCTCGCTCTCATATTTGGCTCGCTCGGTCGCATATCTGGCTCGCTCGCTTGCTCTCTTGTCTGGCTCACTCTCTTATCTGGCTCGCTCGCTTACATATCTGGCCCGATCCCTTGCTCTCATATCTGGCTCGCTCGCTTGCTCTCATGTCTGGCTCGCTCTCATATCTGGCTGCTCGTTCGCTTGCTCTCTTGTCTGGTTAGCTCAATTATCTGGCTCGCTCTCATATCTTGCTCGCTCGCTTGCTCTCATGTCTGGCTCGCTCTCATATCTGGCTTGCTTGCTTGCTCTCATGTCTGGCTCGCTCGCTCTCATATCTGGCTCGCTCGCTTGCTCTCATGTCTGGCTCACTCGCTCTCATATCTGGCTCGCTCGCTTGCTCTCATGTCTGGCTCCATCGCTCTCATATCTGGCTCGCTCTCTTAATCTCATGTCTGGCTCGCTTGCTCTCATATCTGGCTCGCTTGCTTGCTCTCATGTCTGGCTCGCTCGCTCTCATATCTTGCTCGCTCGCTTGCTCTCATGTCTGTCTCGCTCGCTCTCATATCTGGCTCGCTCGCTTATCTCATGACTGGCTCGCTCGCTCTCATATCTGGCTCGCTCGCTTGCTCTCATGTCTGGCTCGCTCGCTCTCATATCTGGCTCGCTCGATTGCTCTCTTGTCTGGTTCGCTCTCTTATCTGGCTCGCTCACTTGCTCTCTTGTCTGGCTCGCTCTCTTATCTGACTTGCCTGCATATCTGGCTCACTCAATCTCATATTTTGCTCGCTCGCTTGCTCTCATGTCTGGCTCACTCGCACTCATATCTGGTTCGCTCGCTTGCTCTCATGTCTGGCTCGCTCGCTCTCATATCTTGCTCGCTCGCTTGCTCTCATGTCTGGCTCGCCTCGCTCTCATATCTGGCTCGCTCGCTTTGCTCTCATGTCTGGCTCGCTAGCTCTCATATCTGGCTCGCTCGCTTGCTCTCATGTCTTTGCTCGCTCGCTCTCATATCTGGCTCGCTCGCTTGCTCTCATGTCTGGCTCGCTCACTCTCATATCTGGCTCGCTCGCTTGCTCTCATGTCTGGCTCGCTCGCTCTCATATCTGACTCGCTCGCTTGCTCTCATGTCTGGCTCGCTCGCTCTCATATCTGGCTCGCTCGCTTGCTCTCATGTCTGGCTCGCTCGCTCTCATATCTTGCTCGCTCGCTCGATTGCTCTCATGTCTGGCTCGCTCGCTCTTATATCTGGCTCGCTCGCTTGCTCTCATGTCTGGGCTCCGCTCGCTCTCAAATCTTGCTCGCTCGCTCTCATGTCTTGCTCGCTCTCATATCTGGCTCGCTCGTTTTGCTCTCATGTCTGGCTCGCTCGCTCTTATATCTGGCTCGCTCGCTCGCATATCTGGCTTGCTCGCTTGCTCTCTTGTCTGGCT
This sequence comes from Hyla sarda, assembly GCF_029499605.1. Classification (NCBI taxonomy): domain Eukaryota; kingdom Metazoa; phylum Chordata; class Amphibia; order Anura; family Hylidae; genus Hyla; species Hyla sarda. The sequence goes on from NW_026610397.1 coordinate 20,572, forward strand.
CACTCTCTTATCTGGCTCGCTCGCTCGCATATCTGGCTCGCTTGCTCTCTTGTCTGGCTCGATCTCTTATCTGGCTCGCTCGCTCGCATATCTGGCTCGCTCGCTTGCTCTCATATCTGGCTCGCTCGCTTGCTCTCATATCTGGATCGCTCACTTGCTCTCTTGTCTGGCTAGCTCTCTTATCTGGCTCGCTCGCATATCTGGCTCGCTCGATCTCACATCTTGGTCGCTCGCTTGCTCTTATTTCTGGCTCACTCGCTCTCATATCTGGCTCGCTCGCTTGCTCTCATGTCTGGCTCGCTCTCATATCTTGCTCGCTCGCTTGCTCTCATGTCTGGCTCGCTCGCTTGCTCTCATGTCTGGCTCGATCGCTCTCATATCTGGCTCGCTCGCTTGCTCTCATGTCTGGCTCGCTTGCTCTCATATCTGACTCACTCGCTTGCTCTCATGTCTGGCTCGCTCGCTCTCATATTTGGCTCGCTCGGTCGCATATCTGGCTCGCTCGCTTGCTCTCTTGTCTGGCTCACTCTCTTATCTGGCTCGCTCGCTTACATATCTGGCCCGATCCCTTGCTCTCATATCTGGCTCGCTCGCTTGCTCTCATGTCTGGCTCGCTCTCATATCTGGCTGCTCGTTCGCTTGCTCTCTTGTCTGGTTAGCTCAATTATCTGGCTCGCTCTCATATCTTGCTCGCTCGCTTGCTCTCATGTCTGGCTCGCTCTCATATCTGGCTTGCTTGCTTGCTCTCATGTCTGGCTCGCTCGCTCTCATATCTGGCTCGCTCGCTTGCTCTCATGTCTGGCTCACTCGCTCTCATATCTGGCTCGCTCGCTTGCTCTCATGTCTGGCTCGATCGCTCTCATATCTGGCTCGCTCTCTTAATCTCATGTCTGGCTCGCTTGCTCTCATATCTGGCTCGCTTGCTTGCTCTCATGTCTGGCTCGCTCGCTCTCATATCTGGCTCGATCGCTTGCTCTCATGTCTGGCTCGATCGCTCTCATATCTGGCTCGCTCGCTTGCTCTCATGTCTGGCTCGCTTGCTCTCATATCTGGCTCGCTCGCTTGCTCTCATATCTGGCTCGTTCGCTCGCATATTTGGTTCGCTCGCTTGCTCTCATGTCTGGCTCACTCGCTCTCATATCTGGCTCGCTCGCTTGCTCTCATGTCTTGCTCGCTTGTTCTCATATCTTGCTCGCTCGCTTGCTCTCATGTCTGGCTCGCTCGCTCTCATATCTGGCTTGCTCGCTTGCTCTCATGTCTGGCTCGATCGCTCTCATATCTGGCTCGCTCGCTTGCTCTCATGTCTGGCTCGCTTGCTCTCATATCTGGCTCGCTCGCTTGCTCTCATGTCTGACTCGCTCGCTCTCATATCTGGCTCGTTCGCTCGCATATCTGGCTCGCTCGCTTGCTCTCATGTCTGGCTCGCTTACTCTCATATCTGGCTTGCTCGCTTGCTCTCATGTTTTGCTCGCTCGCTCTCATATCTGGCTCGCTCGCGCGCATATCTGGCTCGCTTGCTTGCTCTCATGTCTGGCTCGCTTACTTTCATATCTGGCTTGCTCGCTTGCTCTCATGTTTTGCTCGCTCGCTCTCATATCTGGCTCGTTCGCTCGCATATCTGGCTCGTTCGCTTGCTCTCATGTCTGGCTCGCTTACTCTCATATCTGGCTTGCTCGCTTGCTCTCATGTTTTGCTCGCTCGCTCTCATATCTGGCTCGCTCGCTTGCTCTCATGTCTGGCTCGCTCGCTCTCATATCTGGCTCGCTCGCTTGCTCTCATGTCTGGCTCACTCGCTCTCATATCTGGCTCGCTCGCTTGCTCTCATGTCTGGCTCACTCGCTCTCTTATCTGGCTCGCTCTCATATCTTGCTCGCTCGCTTGCTCTCATGTCTGGCTCACTTTCATATCTGGCTTGCTCGTTTGCTCTCATGACTGGTTCGCTCGCTCTCATATCTGGCTTGCTCGCTTGCTCTCATGTCTGGCTCGCTCGCTCTCATATCTGGCTCGTTCGCTCGAATATCTGGTTCGCTCGCTTGCTCTCATGTCTGGCTCACTCGCTCTCATATCTGGCTCGCTCGCTTGCTCTCATGTCTGGCTCGCTCGCTCTCATATCTGGCTCGCTCGCTTGCTCTCATGTCTGGCTCACTCGCTCTCATATCTGGCTTGCTCGCTTGCTCTCATGTCTGGCTCGCTCGCTCTCATATCTGGTTCGCTCGCTCTCATTTCTGGCTCGCTCGCTTGCTCTCATGTCTGGCTCGCTCGCTCTCATATCTGGCTCGCTCGATTGCTCTCATGTCTGGCTCACTCGCTCTCATATCTGGCTCGCTCGCTTGCTCTCATTTCTGGCTCGCTCTCGCTCGCTTGCTCTCATGTCTGGCTCACTCGCTCTCATATCTGGCTTGCTCGCATGCTCTCATGTCTGGCTCGCTCGCTCTCATATCTTGCTCGCTCGCTTGCTCTCATGTCTGGCTCGCTCGCTCTCATATCTGGCTCGCTCGCTTGCTCTCATGTCTGGCTCGCTCGCTCTCATATCTGGCTCGCTCTTTTGCTCTCTTGTCTGGTTCGCTCTCTTATCTGGCTCGCTCTTATATCTTGTTCGCTCGCTTGCTCTCATGTCTGGCTCGCTCTCATATCACACTCGCTCGCTTGCTCTCATTTCTGGCTCGATCGCACTCATGTCTGGCTCGCTCGCTTGCTCTCATGTCTGGCTCGCTTGCTCTCATATCTGGCTCGCTCTCATATCTGGCTCGCTTGCTCTCATACCTGGCTCGCTCGCTTGCTCTCATGTCTGGCTCGCTTGCTCTCATATCTGGCTTGCTCGCTCGCATATCTGTCTCGCTCGCTTGCTCTCTTGTCTGGCTCACTCTCTTATCTGGCTCACTCTCTTATCTGGCTCGCTCGCATATCTGGCTCGCTCGCTTGCTGTCTTGTCTGGCTCGCTCTATTATCTGACTCGCTCGCTCGCATATCTGGCTCGCTCGCTTGCTCTCATCTGGCTCGCTCGCTTGCTCTCATATCTGGCTCGCTCGCTTGCTCTCATATCTGGCTCGCTCACTTGCTCTCTTGTCTGGCTCGCTCTCTTATCTGGCTCGCTCGCATATGTGGCTCGCTCGATCTCATATCTTGCTCGCTGGCTTGCTCTCATGTCTGGCTCACTCGCTATCATATCTGGCTCGCTCGCTTGTTCTCATGTCTGGCTCGCTCGCTCTCATATCTTGCTCGCTCGCTTGCTCTCATGTCTGTCTCGCTCGCTCTCCTATCTTGCTCGCTCGCTTGCTCTCATGTCTGGCTCGCTCGCGCTCATATCTGGCTCGCTCGCTTGCTCTCATGTCTGGCTCGCTCTCTCTCATATCTGGCTCGCTCGCTTGCTCTCTTGTCTGGTTCGCTCTCTTATCTGGCTCGCTCGCTTGCATATCTGGCTCGTTCGCTTTCTCTCATATCTGGCTTGCTTGCTTGCTCTCTTGTCTGGCTCGCTCTCTTATCTCGCTCGCTCTCATATCTGGCTCGCTCGCTTGCTCTCATATCTGGCTCGCTCACTTGCTCTCTTTTCTGCCTCGCTCTCTTATCTGACTTGCCTGCATATCTGGCTCGCTCGATCTCATATTTTGCTCGCTCGCTTGCTCTCATGTCTGACTCACTCGCTCTCATATCTGGCTCGCTCGCTTGCTCTCATGTCTGGCTCGCTCAATCTCATATCTTGCTCGCTCGCTTGCTCTCATGTCTGGCTCGCTCGCTCTCCTATCTGGCTCGCTCGCTTGCTCTCATGTCTGGCTCGCTCTCATATCACACTCGCTCGCTTGCTCTCATGTCTGGCTCGCTCGCTCTCATATCTTGCTCGCTCGCTTGCTCTCATGTCTGGCTCGCTCGCTCTCATTTCTGGCTCGCTCGCTTGCTCTCATGTCTGGCTCGCTCGCTCTCATATCTGGCTCACTCGCTTGCTCTCATGTCTGGCTCTCTCGCTCTCATATCTGGCTCGCTCGCTTGCTCTCTTGTCTGGTTCGCTCTCTTATCTGGCTCGCTCTCATATCTGGCTCGCTCGCTTGCTCTCATATCTGGCTCGCTCGCTTGCTCTCATGTCTGGCCCGCTCGCTCTCATATCTGGCTCGCTCGCTTGCTCTCATGTCTAGCTCGCTCGCTCTCATATCTGGCTCGCTCGCTTGCTCTCATGTCTGGCTCACTCGCTCTCATATCAGGCTTGCTCGCTTGCTCTCATGTCTGGCTCGCTCGCTCTCATATCTTGCTCGCTCGCTTTCTCTCATGTCTGGCTTGCTCGCTCTCATATCTGGCTCGCTTCGCTTGCTCTCATGTCCCTGGCTCGCTCGCTCTTCATATCTGGCTCGCTCTTTTCAGCAATAAGTCCAACAGCACTCACGGGTTCAAGTAAAAAAACACAACGGTGTTTATTTAAACCATGTTCAAATGCAACGTTTTCAGTGATATCCACCCACCTTTTTCAAGCATGGCTCGCTCTTTTGCTCTCTTGTCTGGTTCGCTCTCATATCTGGCTCGCTCTCATATCTTGCTCGCTCGCTTCCAAAATCTGGCTCGCTCGCTTGCTCTCATGTCCTGGGCTCGCTCGCTCTCATATCTGGCTCGCTCGCCTTGCTCTCATGTCCTGGTTCGCTCGCTCTCATTTCTGGCTCGCTTGCTTGCTCTCTTGTCTGGTTTCGCTCTCTTATCTGGCTCGCTCTCATATCTGGCTCGCTCGCTCTCATATCTGGCTCGCTCGCCTGCTCTCTTGTCTGGTTCGCTCTCTTATCTGGCTCGCTCTCATATCTGGCTCGCTCGCTTGCTCTCATGTCTGGCTCGCTCTCATATCTGGCTCGCTCGCTTGCTCTCATGTCTGGCTCGCTCGCTCTCATATCTGGCTCGCTCGCTTGCTCTCATGTCTGTCTCGCTCGCTCTCATATCTGGCTCGCTCTTTTCAGCAATTAGTCCAACAGCACTCACGGGTTCAAGTAAAAAACACAACGGTGTTTATTTAAACCATGTTCAAATGCAACGTTTCAGTGATATCCACCACCTTTTTCAAGCATGGCTCGCTCTTTTGCTCTCTTGTCTGGTTCGCTCTCATATCTGGCTCGCTCTCATATCTTGCTCGCTTCCATATCTGGCTCGCTCGCTTGCTCTCATGTCTGGCTCGCTCGCTCTCATATCTGGCTCGCTCGCTTGCTCTCATGTCTGGCTCGCTCGCTCTCATATCTTACTCGCTCGCTTGCTCTCATGTCTGGCTCGCTTGCTCTCATATCTGGCTCGCTCGCTTGCTCTCTTGTCTGGTTCGCTCTCTTATCTGGCTCGCTCTCATATCTTGCTCGCTCGCTTGCTCTCATGTCTGGCTCGCTCGCTCTCATATCTGGCTCGCTCGCTTGCTCTCATGTCTGGCTCGCTCGCTCTCATATCTGGCTCGCTCGATTGCTCTCATGTCTGGCTCACTCGCTCTCATATCTGGCTCGCTTGCTTGCTCTCATGTCTTGCTCGCTCTCGCTCGCTTGCTCTCATGTCTGGCTCGCTTGCTCTCATGTCTGGCTCGCTCGCTTGCTCTCTTGTCTGGTTCGCTCTCTTATCTGGCTCGCTCTCATATCTTGCTCGCTCGCTTGCTCTCATGTCTGGCTCGCTCTCATATCTGGCTCGCTCGCTTGCTCTCATGTCTGGCTCGCTCGCTCTCATATCTGGCTCGCTCGCTTGCTCTCATGGCTCGCTCGATTGCTCTCATATCTGGCTCGCTCGCTTGCTCTCATGTCTTGATCGCTCGCTTGCTCTCATGTCTGGCTCGCTCACTCTCATATCTGGCTCGCTCGCTTGATCTCATGTCTGGCTCGCTCGCTCTCATATCTGACTCGCTCGTTTGCTCTCATGTCTGGCTCGCTCGCTCTCATATCTGGCTCGCTCGCTTGCTCTCATGTCTGGCTCGCTCGCTCTCATATCTTGCTCGCTCGCTTGCTCTCATGTCTGGCTCGCTCGCTCTCATATCTGGCTCGCTCGCTTGCTCTCATGTCTGGCTCGCTCGCTCTCATATCTGGCTCGCTCGCGTGCCCTCTTGTCTGGCTCGCTCTCTTATCTGGCTCGCTTTCATATCTGGCTCGCTCGATTGCTCTCATGTCTGGCTCGCTCGCTCTCATATCTTGCTCGCTCGCTTGCTCTCATGTCTGGCTCGCTCGCTTGCTCTCATGTCTGGCTCGCTCGCTCTCATATCTGGCTCGCTCTTTTGCTCTCTTGTCTGGTTCGCTCTCTTATCTGGCTCGCTCTTATATCTTGCTCGCTCGCTTGCTCTCATGTCTGGCTCGCTCTCATATCTGACTCGCTCGCTTGCTCTCATTTCTGGCTCGATCGCACTCATGTCTGGCTCGCTCGCTTGCTCTCATGTCTGGCTAGCTTGCTCTCATATCTGGCTCGCTCGCTTGCTCTCATGTCTGGCTCGCTCGCTCTCATATCTTGCTCGCTCGCTTGCTCTCATGTCTGGCTCGCTCGCTCTCATATCTGGCTCGCTCTTTTCAGCAATTAGTCCAACAGCACTCACGGGTTCAAGTAAAAAACACAACGGTGTTTATTTAAACCATGTTCAAATGCAACGTTTCAGTGATATCCACCACCTTTTTCAAGCATGGCTCGCTCTTTTGCTCTCTTGTCTGGTTCGCTCTCATATCTGGCTCGCTCTCATATCTTGCTCGCTTCCATATCTGGCTCGCTCGCTTGCTCTCATGTCTGGCTCGCTCGCTCTCATATCTGGCTCGCTCGCTTGCTCTCATGTCTGGCTCGCTCGCTCTCATATCTTACTCGCTCGCTTGCTCTCATGTCTGGCTCGCTTGCTCTCATATCTGGCTCGCTCGCTTGCTCTCTTGTCTGGTTCGCTCTCTTATCTCGCTCGCTCTCATATCTTGCTCGCTCGCTTGCTCTCATGTCTGGCTCGCTCGCTCTCATATCTGGCTCGCTCGCTTGCTCTCATGTCTGGCTCGCTCGCTCTCATATCTGGCTCGCTCGATTGCTCTCATGTCTGGCTCACTCGCTCTCATATCTGGCTTGCTTGCTTGCTCTCATGTCTTGCTCGCTCTCGCTCGCTTGCTCTCATGTCTGGCTCGCTTGCTCTCATGTCTGGCTCGCTCGCTTGCTCTCTTGTCTGGTTCGCTCTCTTATCTGGCTCGCTCTCATATCTTGCTCGCTCGCTTGCTCTCATGTCTGGCTCGCTCTCATATCTGGCTCGCTCGCTTGCTCTCATGTCTGGCTCGCTCGCTCTCATATCTTGCTCGCTCGCTTGCTCTCATGTCTGGCTCGCTCGCTTGCTCTCATGTCTGGCTCGCTCTCATATCTGGCTTGCTCGCTTGCTCTTATGTCTGGCTCGCTTGCTCTCATATCTGGCTCGTTCGCTCCCATATCTGGCTCGCTCGCTTGCTCTCTTGTCTGGCTCACTCTCTTATCTGGCTCGATCGCTCGCATATCTGGCTCGCTCGCATGCTCTCTTGTCTGGCTCGCTCTCTTATCTGGCTCGCTCGCTTACATATCTGGCCCGATCCCTTGCTCTCATATCTGGCTCGCTCGCTTGCTCTCATGTCTGGCTCGCTCTCATATCTGGCTTGCTTGCTTGCTCTCATGTCTGGCTCGCTCGCTCTCATATCTGGCTCGCTCGCTTGCTCTCATGTCTGGCTCACTCGCTCTCATATCTGGCTCGCTCGCTTGCTCTCATGTCTGGCTTGATCGCTCTCATATCTGGCTCGCTCTCTTAATCTCATGTCTGGCTCGCTTGCTCTCATATCTGGCTCGCTTGCTTGCTCTCATGTCTGGCTCGCTCGCTCTCATATCTGGCTCGATCGCTTGCTCTCATGTCTGGCTCGATCGCTCTCATATCTGGCTCGCTCGCTTGCTCTCATGTCTGGCTGCATGCTCTCATATCTGGCTCGCTCGCTTGCTCTCATATCTGGCTCGTTCGCTCGCATATTTGGTTCGCTCGCTTGCTCTCATGTCTGGCTCACTCGCTCTCATATCTGGCTCGCTCGCTTGCTCTCATGTCTTGCTCGCTTGTTCTCATATCTTGCTCGCTCGCTTGCTCTCATGTCTGGCTCGCTCGCTCTCATATCTGGCTTGCTCGCTTGCTCTCATGTCTGGCTCGATCGCTCTCATATCTGGCTCGCTCGCTTGCTCTCATGTCTGGCTCGCTTGCTCTCATATCTGGCTCGCTCGCTTGCTCTCATGTCTGACTCGCTCGCTCTCATATCTGGCTCGTTCGCTCGCATATCTGGCTCGCTCGCTTGCTCTCATGTCTGGCTCGCTTGCTTACTCTCATATCTGGCTTGCTCGCTTGCTCTCATGTTTTGCTCGCTCGCTCTCATATCTGGCTCGCTCGCTCGCATATCTGGCTCGCTTGCTTGCTCTCATGTCTGGCTCGCTTACTTTCATATCTGGCTTGCTCGCTTGCTCTCATGTTTTGCTCGCTCGCTCTCATATCTGGCTCGTTCGCTCGCATATCTGGCTCGTTGGCTTGCTCTCATGTCTGGCTCGCTTACTCTCATATCTGGCTTGCTCGCTTGCTCTCATGTTTTGCTCGCTCGCTCTCATATCTGGCTCGCTCGCTTGCTCTCATGTCTGGCTCGCTCGCTCTCATATCTGGCTCGCTCGCTTGCTCTCATGTCTGGCTCACTCGCTCTCATATCTGGCTCGCTCGCTTGCTCTCATGTCTGGCTCACTCGCTCTCTTATCTGGCTCGCTCTCATATCTTGCTCGCTCGCTTGCTCTCATGTCTGGCTCACTTTCATATCTGGCTTGCTCGTTTGCTCTCATGACTGGTTCGCTCGCTCTCATATCTGGCTTGCTCGCTTGCTCTCATGTCTGGCTCGCTCGCTCTCATATCTGGCTCGTTCGCTCGAATATCTGGTTCGCTCGCTTGCTCTCATGTCTGGCTCACTCGCTCTCATATCTGGCTCGCTCGCTTGCTCTCATGTCTGGCTCGATCGCTCTCATATCTGGCTCGCTCGCTTAATCTCATGTCTGGCTCGCTTGCTCTCATATCTGGCTCGCTTGCTTGCTCTCATGTCTGGCTCGCTTGCTCTCATATCTGGCTCGCTCGCTTGCTCTCATGTCTGGCTCGCTCGCTCTCATATCTGGCTCGCTCGCATGCTCTCTTGTCTGGTTCGCTCTCTTATCTGGCTCGCTCTCATATCTTGCTTGCTCGCTTGCTCTCATGTCTGGCTCGCTCTCATATCTAACTCGCTCGCTTGCTCTCATGTCTGGCTCGCTCGCTCGCTTATCTGGTTCGCTCACTTGCTCTCATATCTGGCTTACTCACTTGCTCTCTTGTCTGGCTCGCTCTCTTATCCGGCTCGCTCGCATATCTGGCTCGCTCGATCTCATATCTTGCTCGCTCGCTTGCTCTTATGTCTGGCTCAATCGCTCTCATATCTGGCTCGCTCGCTTGCTCTCATGTCTGGCTCGCTCGCTCTCATATCTTGCTCGCTTGCTTGCTCTCATGTCTGGCTCGCTCGCTCTCATATCTGGTTTGCTCGTTTGCTCTCATGTCTGGCTCGCTCGCTCTCATATCTGGCTCGTTCGCTTGCTCTCATGTCTGGCTCGCTCTCATATCTGGCTCGCTTGCTTGCTCTCATGTCTGGCTCGCTCGCTCTCATATCTGGCTAACTTGCTTGCTCTCATGTCTGGCTCACTAGCTCTCATATCTGGCTCGATCGCTTGCTCTCATGTCTTGCTCGCTCGCTCTCATATCTGGCTCGCTCGCTTGCTCTCATGTCTGGCTCGCTCGCTCTCATATATGGCTCGCTCGCTTGCTCTCATGTCTGGCTCGCTCGCTCTCATATCTGGCTCGCTCGCTTGCTCTCAAGTCTGGCTCGCTCGCTCTCATATCTGGCTCGCTCGCTTGCTCTCTTGTCTGGTTCGCTCTCTTATCTGGCTCACTCTCATATCTTGCTCGCTCGCTTGCTCTCATGTCTGGCTCGCTCTCATATCTGGCTCGCTCGCTTGCTCTCATGTCTGGCTCGCTCGCTCTCATATCTTGCTCGCTCGCTTGCTCTCATGTCTGGCTCGCTCGCTTGCTCTCATGTCTGGCTCGCTCTCATATCTGGCTTGCTCGCTTGCTCTTATGTCTGGCTCGCTTGCTCTCATATCTGGCTCGTTCGCTCCCATATCTGGCTCGCTCGCTTGCTCTCTTGTCTGGCTCACTCTCTTATCTGGCTCGATCGCTCGCATATCTGGCTCGCTCGCATGCTCTTCGCTCTCTTATCTGGCTCGCTCGCTCGCATATCTGGCTCGCTCACTTGCTCTCATATCTGGCTCACTCACTTGCTCTCTTGCCTGGCTCGCTCTCTTATCCGGCTCGCTCGCATATCTGTCTCGCTCGATCTCATATCTTGCTCGCTCGCTTGCTCTTATGTCTGGCTCACTCGCTCTCATATCTGGCTCGCTCGCTTGCTCTCATGTCTGGCTCGCTCGCTCTCATATCTTGCTCGCTCGCTTGCTCTCATGTCTGGCTCGCTCGCTCTCATATCTGGCTCGCTCGCTTGCTCTCATGTCTGGCTCGCTCGCTCTCATATCTGGCTCGCTCTTTTGCTCTTTTGTCTGGTTCGCTCTCTTATTTGGCTCGCTCTTATATCTTGCTCGCTCGCTTGCTCTCATGTCTGGCTCGCTCTCATATCTGACTCACTCGCTTGCTCTCATTTCTGGCTCGATCGCACTCATGTCTGGCTCGCTCGCTTGCTCTCATGTCTGGCTAGCTTGCTCTCATATCTGGCTCGCTCGCTTGCTCTCATGTCTGGCTCGCTCGCTCTCATATCTTGCTCGCTCGCTTGCTCTCATGTCTGTCTCGCTCGCTCTCATATCTGGCTCGCTCGCTTATCTCATGACTGGCTCGCTCGCTCTCATATCTGGCTCGCTCGCTTGCTCTCATGTCTGGCTCGCTCGCTCTCATATCTGGCTCGCTCGCTTGCTCTCATGTCTGGCTCGCTCGCTCTCATATCTGGCTCGCTCGATTGCTCTCTTGTCTGGTTCGCTCTCTTATCTGGCTCGCTCACTTGCTCTCTTGTCTGGCTCGCTCTCTTATCTGACTTGCCTGCATATCTGGCTCACTCAATCTCATATTTTGCTCGCTCGCTTGCTCTCATGTCTGGCTCACTCGCACTCATATCTGGTTCGCTCGCTTGCTCTCATGTCTGGCTCGCTCGCTCTCATATCTTGCTCGCTCGCTTGCTCTCATGTCTGGCTCGCTCGCTCTCATATCTGGCTCGCTCGCTTGCTCTCATGTCTGGCTCGCTAGCTCTCATATCTGGCTCGCTCGCTTGCTCTCATGTCTTGCTCGCTCGCTCTCATATCTGGCTCGCTCGCTTGCTCTCATGTCTGGCTCGCTCACTCTCATATCTGGCTCGCTCGCTTGCTCTCATGTCTGGCTCGCTCGCTCTCATACCTGACTCGCTCGCTTGCTCTCATGTCTGGCTCGCTCGCTCTCATATCTGGCTCGCTCGCTTGCTCTCATGTCTGGCTCGCTCGCTCTCATATCTTGCTCGCTCGCTCGCTTGCTCTCATGTCTGGCTCGCTCGCTCTTATATCTGGCTCGCTCGCTTGCTCTCATGTCTGGCTCGCTCGCTCTCAAATCTTGCTCGCTCGCTCTCATGTCTTGCTCGCTCTCATATCTGGCTCGCTCGTTTGCTCTCATGTCTGGCTCGCTCGCTCTTATATCTGGCTCGCTCGCTCGCATATCTGGCTCGCTCGCTTGCTCTCTTGTCTGGCTCACTCTCTTATCTGGCTCGCTCGCTCGCATATCTGGCTCGCTTGCTCTCTTGTCTGGCTCGATCTCTTATCTGGCTCGCTCGCTCGCATATCTGGCTCGCTCGCTTGCTCTCATATCTGGCTCGCTCGCTTGCTCTCATATCTGGCTCGCTCACTTGCTCTCTTGTCTGGCTAGCTCTCTTATCTGGCTCGCTCGCATATCTGGCTCGCTCGATCTCACATCTTGGTCGCTCGCTTGCTCTTATTTCTGGCTCACTCGCTCTCATATCTGGCTCGCTCGCTTGCTCTCATGTCTGGCTCGCTCTCATATCTTGCTCGCTCGCTTGCTCTCATGTCTGGCTCGCTCGCTTGCTCTCATGTCTGGCTCGATCGCTCTCATATCTGGCTCGCTCGCTTGCTCTCATGTCTGGCTCGCTTGCTCTCATATCTGACTCACTCGCTTGCTCTCATGTCTGGCTCGCTCGCTCTCATATTTGGCTCGCTCGGTCGCATATCTGGCTCGCTCGCTTGCTCTCTTGTCTGGCTCACTCTCTTATCTGGCTCGCTCGCTTACATATCTGGCCCGATCCCTTGCTCTCATATCTGGCTCGCTCGCTTGCTCTCATGTCTGGCTCGCTCTCATATCTGGCTGCTCGTTCGCTTGCTCTCTTGTCTGGTTAGCTCAATTATCTGGCTCGCTCTCATATCTTGCTCGCTCGCTTGCTCTCATGTCTGGCTCGCTCTCATATCTGGCTCGCTTGCTTGCTCTCATGTCTGGCTCGCTCGCTCTCATATCTGGCTCGCTTGCTTGCTCTAATGTCTGGCTCACTCGCTCTCATATCTGGCTCGCTCGCTTTCTCTCATGTCTGGCTCGATCGCTCTCATATCTGGCTCGCTCTCTTAATCTCATGTCTGGCTCGCTTGCTCTCATATCTGGCTCGCTTGCTTGCTCTCATGTCTGGCTCGCTCGCTCTCATATCTGGCTCGATCGCTTGCTCTCATGTCTGGCTCGATCGCTCTCATATCTGGCTCGCTCGCTTGCTCTCATGTCTGGCTTGTTGCTCTCATATCTGGCTCGCTCGCTTGCTCTCATATCTGGCTCGTTCGCTCGCATATTTGGTTCGCTCGCTTGCTCTCATGTCTGGCTCACTCGCTCTCATATCTGGCTCGATCGCTTGCTCTCATGTCTTGCTCGCTTGTTCTCATATCTTGCTCGCTCGCTTGCTCTCATGTCTGGCTCGCTCGCTCTCATATCTGGCTTGCTCGCTTGCTCTCATGTCTGGCTCGATCGCTCTCATATCTGGCTCGCTCGCTTGCTCTCATGTCTGGCTCGCGTGCTCTCATATCTGGCTCGCTCGCTTGCTCTCATGTCTGACTCGCTCGCTCTCATATCTGGCTCGCTCGCTGGCATATCTGGCTCGCTTGCTTGCTCTCATGTCTGGCTCGCTTACTTTCATATCTGGCTTGCTCGCTTGCTCTCATGTTTTGCTCCCTCGCTCTCATATCTGGCTCGTTCGCTCGCATATCTGGCTCGTTCGCTTGCTCTCATGTCTGGCTCGCTTACTCTCATATCTGGCTTGCTCGCTTGCTCTCATGTTTTGCTCGCTCGCTCTCATATCTGGCTCGCTCGCTTGCTCTCATGTCTGGCTCGCTCGCTCTCATATCTGGCTCGCTCGCTTGCTCTCATGTCTGGCTCACTCGCTCTCATATCTGGCTCGCTCGCTTGCTCTCATGTCTGGCTCACTCGCTCTCTTATCTGGCTCGCTCTCATATCTTGCTCGCTCGCTTGCTCTCATGTCTGGCTCACTTTCATATCTGGCTTGCTCGTTTGCTCTCATGACTGGTTCGCTCGCTCTCATATCTGGCTTGCTCGCTTGCTCTCATGTCTGGCTGGCTCGCTCTCATATCTGGCTCGTTCGCTCGAATATCTGGTTCGCTCGCTTGCTCTCATGTCTGGCTCACTCGCTCTCATATCTGGCTCGCTCGCTTGCTCTCATGTCTGGCTCGATCGCTCTCATATCTGGCTCGCTCGCTTAATCTCATGTCTGGCTCGCTTGCTCTCATATCTGGCTCGCTTGCTTGCTCTCATGTCTGGCTCGCTTGCTCTCATATCTGGCTCGCTCGCTTGCTCTCATGTCTGGCTCGCTCGCTCTCATATCTGGCTCGCTCGCATGCTCTCTTGTCTGGTTCGCTCTCTTATCTGACTCGCTCTCATATCTTGCTTGCTCGCTTGCTCTCATGTCTAGCTCGCTCTCATATCTGGCTCGCTCGCTTGCTCTCATGTCTGGCTCGCTCGCTCGCTTATCTGGTTCGCTCACTTGCTCTCATATCTGGCTCACTCACTTGCTCTCTTGTCTGGCTCGCTCTCTTATCCGGCTCGCTCGCATATCTGGCTCGCTCGCTCTCATATCTGGCTCGTTCGCTTGCTCTCATGTCTGGCTCGCTCTCATATCTGGCTCGCTCGCTTGCTCTCATGTCTGGCTCGCTCGCTCTCATATCTGGCTAACTTGCTTGCTCTCATGTCTGGCTCACTAGCTCTCATATCTGGCTCGGTCGCTTGCTCTCATGTCTTGCTCGCTCGCTCTCATATCTGGCTCGCTCGCTTGCTCTCATGTCTGGCTCGCTCGCTCTCATATATGGCTCGCTCGCTTGCTCTCATGTCTGGCTCGCTCGCTCTCATATCTGGCTCGCTCGCTTGCTCTCAAGTCTGGCTCGCTCGCTCTCATATCTGGCTCGCTCGCTTGCTCTCTTGTCTGGTTCGCTCTCTTATCTGGCTCACTCTCATATCTTGCTCGCTCGCTTGCTCTCATGTCTGGCTCGCTCTCATATCTGGCTCGCTCGCTTGCTCTCATGTCTGGCTCGCTCGCTCTCATATCTTGCTCGCTCGCTTGCTCTCATGTCTGGCTCGCTCGCTTGCTCTCATGTCTGGCTCGCTCTCATATCTGGCTTGCTCGCTTGCTCTTATGTCTGGCTCGCTTGCTCTCATATCTGGCTCGTTCGCTCCCATATCTGGCTCGCTCGCTTGCTCTCTTGTCTGGCTCGCTCTCTTATCTGGCTCGCTCGCTCGCATATCTGGCTCGCTCGCTTGCTCTCTTGTCTGGCTCACTCTCTTATCTGGCTCGCTCGATCTCATATCTTGCTCGCTCGCTTGCTCTTATGTCTGGCTCACTCGCTCTCATATCTGGCTCGCTCGCTTGCTCTCATGTCTGGCTCGCTCGTTCTCATATCTTGCTCGCTTGCTTGCTCTCATGTCTGGCTCGCTCGCTCTCATATCTGGTTTGCTCGCTTGCTCTCATGTCTGGCTCGCTCGCTCTCATATCTGGCTCGCTCGCTTGCTCTCATGTCTGGCTCGCTCTCATATCTGGCTCGCTCGCTTGCTCTCATGTCTGGCTCGCTCGCTCTCATATCTGGCTCGCTAGCTTGCTCTCATGTCTGGCTCGCTCGCTCTCATATCTGGCTCGCTCGCTTGCTCTCATGTCTGGCTCACTAGCTCTCATTTCTGGCTCGCTCGCTTGCTCTCATGTCTTTCTCGCTCGCTCTCATATCTGGCTCGCTCGCTTGCTCTCATGTCTGGCTCGCTCTCATATATGGCTCGCTCGCTTGCTTTCATGTCTGGCTCGCTCGCTCTCATATCTGGCTCGCTCGCTTGCTCTCAAGTCTGGCTCGCTCGCTCTCATATCTGGCTCGCTCGCTTGCTCTCTTGTCTGGTTTGCTCTCTTATCTGGCTCACTCACATATCTTGCTCGCTCGCTTGCTCTCATGTCTGGCTCGCTCTCATATCTGGCTCGCTCGCTTGCTCTCATGTCTGGCTCGCTCGCTCTCATATCTTGCTCGCTCGCTTGCTCTCATGTCTGGCTCGCTCGCTCTCATATCTGGCTCGCTCGCTTGCTCTCATGTCTGGCTCGCTCTCATATCTGGCTTGCTCGCTTGCTCTTATGTCTGGCTCGCTTGTTCTCATATCTGGCTCGTTCGCTCGCATATCTGGCTCGCTCGCTTGCTCTCTTATCTGGCTCACTCTCTTATCTGGCTCGCTCGCTCGCATATCTGGCTCGCTCGCATGCTCTCTTGTCTGGCTCGCTCTCTTATCTGGCTCGCTCGCTCGCATATCTGGCTCGCTCACTTGCTCTCATATCTGGCTCACTCACTTGCTCTCTTGTCTGGCTCGCTCTCTTATCCGGCTCGCTCGCATATCTGGCTCGCTCGATCTCATATCTTGCTCGCTCGCTTGCTCTTATGTCTGGCTCACTCGCTCTCATATCTGGCTCGCTCGATTGCTCTCTTGTCTGGTTCGCCCTCTTATCTGTCTCGCTCTCATATCTGGCTTGCTCACTTGCTCTCATATCTGGCTCGCTCGCTTGCTCTCATGTCTGGCTCGCTCTCTTATCTGGCTCGCTCGCTCTCATATCTGGCTCGCTCTCTTATCTGGCTCGCTCGCTCGCATATCTGGGTCGCTCGCTCTCATATCTTGCTCGCTAGCTTGCTCTCATGTCTGGCTCGCTCGCTCTCATATCTGGCTCGCTCGATTGCTCTCTTGTCTGGATCGCCCGCTTATCTGTCTCGCTCTCATATATGGCTTGCTCACTTGCTCTCATATCTGGCTCGCCCGCTTGCTCTCATGTCTGGCTCGCTCTTTTATCTGGCTCGCTCGCATATCTGGCTCGCTCGCTTGCTCTCTTGTCTAGCTAGCTCTCTTATCTGTCTCGGTATCATATCTGGCTTGCTCACTTGCTCTCATATCTGGCTCGCCCGCTTGCTCTCATGTCTGGCTCGCTCTTTTATCTGGCTCGCTCGCATATCTGGCTCGCTCGCTTGCTCTCTTGTCTAGCTAGCTCTCTTATCTGTCTCGGTATCATATCTGGCTTGCTCGCTTGCTCTCATATCTGGTTCGCTCACTTGCTCTCTTGTCTGGCTCGCTCTCTTATATGGCTCGCTCGCTTGCTCTCATATCCGGCTAGCTTGCTTGCTCTCTTGTCTGGCTCGCTCTCTTATCTGGCTCGCTCTCTTATCTGGCTCGCTCGCTCGCATTTCTGGCTCGCTCGCATATCTGGCTTGCTCGCTTGCTCTCATGTCTGGCTCGCTCGCTCTCATATCTTGCTCGCTAACTTGGTCTCATGTCTGGCTTGCTCGCTTGCTCTTATGTCTGGCTCGCTTGCTCTCATATCTGGCTCGTTCGCTCTCATATCTGGCTCGCTCGCTTGCTCTCATATCCGGCTAGCTTGCTTGCTCTCTTGTCTGGCTCGCTCTCTTATCTGGCTCGCTCTCTTATCTGGCTTGCTCGCTCGCATTTCTGGCTCGCTCGCATATCTGGCTCGCTCGCTCTCATATCTTGCTCGCTCGCTTGCTCTCATATCTGGCTCGCTTGCTCGCATATCTGGCTCGCTCGCTTGCTCTCTTGTCTGGCTAGCTCTCTTATTTGGCTCGCTCGCTCGCATATCTGGCTCGCTCGCTCTCATATCTGGCTCACTCGCTTGCGCTCATGTCTGGCTCGCTCGCTCTCATATCTGGCTCGCTCGCTTGCTCTCATGTCTGGCTCGCTCGCTTGCTCTCATGTCTGGCTCGCTCTCTCTCAAATCTGGCTCGCTCGCTTGCTCTCTTGTCTGGTTCGCTCTCTTATCTGGCTCGCTCGCTTGCATATCTGGCTCGCTCGCTTGCTCTCATATCTGGCTCGCTTGCTTGCTCTCTTGTCTGGCTCGCTCTCTTATCTCGCTCGCTCTCATATCTGGCTCGCTCGCTTGCTCTCATGTCTGGCTCGCTCGCTTGCTCTCATGTCTGGCTTGCTCGCTCTCATATCTGGCTCGCTCGATTGCTCTCTTGTCTGGTTCACCCGCTTATCTGTCTTGCTCTTATATCTTGCTTGCTCGCTTGCTCTCATATCTGGCCCGCTCGCTTGCTCTCATGTCTGGCTCGCTCTCTTATCTGGCTCGCTCGCATATCTGGCTCGCTCGCTTGCTCTCTTGTCTGGCTAGCTCTCTTATCTGGCTCGCCCGCTCGCATATCTGGCTCGCTCGCTCTCATATCTGGCTCGCTCGCTTGCGCTCATGTCTGGCTCGCTGGCTCTCATATCTGGCTTGCTCGTTTGCTCTCATATCTGGCTCGCTCGCATATCTGGCTTGCTCACACTCATATCTGGCTCGCTCGCTTGCTCTCATATCCGGCTAGCTTGCTTGCTCTCTTGTCTGGCTCGCTCTCTTATCTGGCTCGCTCTCTTATCTGGCTTGCTCGCTCGCATTTCTGGCTCGCTCGCATATCTGGCTCGCTCGCTCTCATATCTTGCTCGCTCGCTTGCTCTCATATCTGGCTCGCTCGCTTGCTCTCATATCTGGCTCGCTCGCTTGCTCGCATATCTGGCTCGCTCGCTTGCTCTCTTGTCTGGCTAGCTCTCTTATCTGGCTCGCTCGCTCGCATATCTGGTTCGCTTCTCTCATATTTGGCTCACTCGCTTGCGCTCATGTCTGTCTCGCTCGCTCTCATATCTGGCTTGCTCGCTTGCTCTCATGTCTGGCTCGCTCGCTCTCATATCTGGTTCGCTCACTTGCTATCTTGTCTGGCTCACTCTCTTATATGGCTCGCTCGCTTGCTCTCATATCTGGCTCGCTCGCTTGCTCTCTTGTCTGGCACTCTCTCTTATCTGGCTCGCTCGCATATCTGGCTTGCTCGCTCTCATATCTGGCTCGCTCGCTTGCTCTCATATTCGGCTAGCTTGCTTGCTCTCTTGTCTGGCTCGCTCTCTTATCTGGCTCGCTCTCTTATCTGGCTCGCTCGCATTTCTGTCTCGCATATCTGGCACGCTCGCTCTCATATCTGGCTCGCTCGCTTGCTCTCATATCTGGCTCGCTTGCTTGCTCTCATATCTGGCTCGCTCGCTTGCTCTTATATCTGGCTCGCTCGCTTGCTCTCTTGTCTGGCTCGCTCTCTTATCTGGCTCTCTCGCTCGCATATCTAGCTCGCTCGCTTGCTCTCATGTCTGTTTCGCTCGCTCTCATATCTGGCTCGCTCGCTTGCTCTCATGTCTGGCTCGCTCGCTCTCATATCTGGCTCGCTCGCTTGCTCTCATGTCTGGCTCGCTCGCTCTCATATCTTGCTCATATCTTGCTCGCTAGCTTGCTCTCATGTCTGGCTTGCTCGCTCTCATATCTGGCTCGCTTGCTCTCATATCTTGCTCGCTAGCTTGCTCTCATGTCTGGCTTGCTCGCTCTCATATCTGGCTCGCTCGATTGCTCTCTTGTCTGGTTCACCCTCTTATCTGTCTTGCTCTTATATCTTGCTTGCTCGCTTGCTCTCATATCTGGCCCGCTCGCTTGCACTCATGTCTGGCTCGCTCTCTTATCTGGCTCGCTCGCATGTCTGGCTCGCTCGCTTGCTCTCTTGTCT
This sequence comes from Hyla sarda, assembly GCF_029499605.1. Classification (NCBI taxonomy): domain Eukaryota; kingdom Metazoa; phylum Chordata; class Amphibia; order Anura; family Hylidae; genus Hyla; species Hyla sarda. The sequence continues at coordinate 39,640 of NW_026610397.1, forward strand.
GGCTAGCTCTCTTATCTGGCTCGCTTGCTCGCATATCTGGCTCGCTCGCTCTCATATCTGGCTCGCTCGCTTGCGCTCATGTCTGGCTCGCTGGCTCTCATATCTGGCTTGCTCGCTTGCTCTCATGTCTGGCTCGCTCGCTCTCATATCTGGTTCGCTCACTTGCTCTCTTGTCTGGCTCGCTCTCTTATATGGCTCGCTCGCTTGCTCTCATATCTGGCTCGCTCGCTTGCTCTCATGTCTGGCTCGCTCACTCTCATATATGGCTCGCTCGCTTGCTCTCATGTCTGGCACGCTCGCTCTCATATCTGGCTCGCTTGCTTGCTCTCAAGTCTGGCTCGCTCGCTCTCATATCTGGCTCGCTCGCTTGCTCTCTTGTCTGGTTCGCTCTCTCTTATCTGGCTCACTCTCATATCTTGCTCGCTCGCTTGCTCTCATGTCTGGCTCGCTCTCATATCTGGCTCGCTCGCTTGCTCTCATGTCTGGCTCGCTCGCTCTCATATCTTGCTCGCTCGCTTGCTCTCATATCTGGCTCGCTTGCTCGCATATCTGGCTCGCTCGCTTGCTCTCTTGTCTGGCTAGCTCTCTTATCTGTCTCGCTCGCTCGCATATCTGTCTCGCTCGCTCTCATATCTGGCTCACTCGCTTGCGCTCATGTCTGGCTCGCTCGCTCTCATATCTGGCTCGCTCGCTTGCTCTCATGTCTAACTCGCTCGCTTGCTCTCATGTCTGGCTCGCTCTCTCTCAAATCTGGCTCGCTCGCTTGCTCACTTGTCTGGTTCGCTCTCTTATCTGGCTCGCTCGCATGCATATCTGGCTCGCTCGCTTGCTCTCATATCTGGCTCGCTTGCTTGCTCTCTTGTCTGGCTCGCTCTCTTATCTCGCTCGCTCTCATATCTGGCTCGCTCGCTTGCTCTCATATCTGGCTCGCTCACTTGCTCTCTTTTCTGGCTCGCTCTCTTTTCTGACTTGCCCGCATATCTGGCTCGCTCGATCTCATATTTTGCTCGCTCGCTTGCTCTCATGTCTGGCTCACTCGCTCTCATATCTGGCTCGCTCGCTCGCTCTCATATCTGGCTCGCTCGCTTGCTCTCATGTCTGGCTCGCTCGCTCTCATATCTTGCTCGCTCGCTTGCTCTCATGTCTGGCTCGCTCGCTCTCATATCTGGCTCGCTCGCTTGCTCTCATGTCTGGCTCGCTTGCTCTCATATCTGGCTCGTTCGCTCGCATATCTGGCTCGCTCGCTTGCTCTCTTGTCTGGCTCACTCTCTTTTCTGGCTCGCTCGCTCGCATATCTGGCTCGCTCGCATGCTCTCTTGTCTGGCTCGCTCTCTTATCTGGCTCGCTCGCTCGCATATCTGGCTCGCTCACTTGCTCTCATATCTGGCTCACTCACTTGCTCTCTTGTCTGGCTCGCTCTCTTATCCGGCTCGCTCGCATATCTGGCTCGCTCGATCTCATATCTTGCTCGCTCGCTTGCTCTTATGTCTGGCTCACTCGCTCTCATATCTGGCTCGCTCGATTGCTCTCTTGTCTCGTTCGCCCTCTTATCTGTCTCGCTCTCATATCTGGCTTGCTCACTTGCTCTCATATCTGGCTCGCTCGCTTGCTCTCATGTTTGGCTCGCTCTCTTATCTGGCTCGCTCGCTCTCATATCTGGCTCGCTCTCTTATCTGGCTCGCTCGCTCGCATATCTGGGTTGCTCGCTCTTATATCTTGCTCGCTAGCTTGCTCTCATGTCTGGCTCGCTCGCTCTCATATCTGGCTCGCTCGATTGCTCTCTTGTCTGGTTCGCCCTCTTATCTGTCTCGCTCTCATATATGGCTTGCTCACTTGCTCTCATATCTGGCTCGCTCGCTTGCTCTCATGTCTGGCTCGCTCTCATGTCTGGCTTGCTCGCTTGCTCTTATGTCTGGCTCGCTTGCTCTCATATCTGGCTCGTTCGCTCTCATATCTGGCTCGCTCGCTTGCTCTCATATCCGGCTAGCTTGCTTGCTCTCTTGTCTGGCTCGCTCTCTTATCTGGCTCGCTCTCTTATCTGGCTTGCTCGCTCGCATTTCTGGCTCGCTCGCATATCTGGCTCGCTCGCTCTCATATCTTGCTCGCTCGCTTGCTCTCATATCTGGCTCGCTTGCTCGCATATCTGGCTCGCTCGCTTGCTCTCTTGTCTGGCTAGCTCTCTTATCTGGCTCGCTCGCTCGCATATCTGGCTCGCTCGCTCTCCTATCTGGCTCACTCGCTTGCGCTCATGTCTGGCTCGCTCGCTCTCATATCTGGCTCGCTCGCTTGCTCTCATGTCTGGCTCGATCGCTTGCTCTCATGTCTGGCTCGCTCTCTCTCAAATCTGGCTCGCTCGCTTGCTCTCTTGTCTGGTTCGCTCTCTTATCTGGCTCGCTCGCTTGCATATCTGGCTCGCTCGCTTGCTCTCATATCTGGCTCGCTTGCTTGCTCTCTTGTCTGGCTCGCTCTCTTATCTCGCTCGCTCTCATATCTGGCTCGCTCGCTTGCTCTCATATCTGGCTCGCTCACTTGCTCTCTTTTCTGGCTCGCTCTCTTATCTGACTTGCCCGCATATCTGGCTCGCTCGATCTCATATTTTGCTCGCTCGCTTGCTCTCATGTCTGGCTCACTCGCTCTCATATCTGGCTCGCTCGCTTGCTCTCATGTCTGGCTCGCTCGCTCTCATATCTTGCTCGCTAGCTTGCTCTCATGTCTGGCTTGCTCGCTCTCATATCTGGCTCGCTCGATTGCTCTCTTGTCTGGTTCACCCTCTTATCTGTCTTGCTCTTATATCTTGCTTGCTCGCTTGCTCTCATATCTGGCCCGCTCGCTTGCTCTCATGTCTGGCTCGCTCTCTTATCTGGCTCGCTCGCATATCTGGCTCGCTCGCTTGCTCTCTTGTCTGGCTAGCTCTCTTATCTGGCTCGCTCGCTCGCATATCTGGCTCGCTCTCATATCTGGCTCGCTCGCTTGCGCTCATGTCTGGCTCGCTGGCTCTCATATCTGGCTTGCTCGCTTGCTCTCATGTCTGGCTCGCTCGCTCTCATATCTGGTTCGCTCACTTGCTCTCTTGTCTGGCTCGCTCTCTTATATGGCTCGCTCGCTTGCTCTCATTTCTGGCTCGCTCTCGCTTGCTCTCATGTCTGGCTCGCTCGCTCTAATATATGGCTCGCTCGCTTGCTCTCATGTCTGGCACGCTCGCTCTCATATCTTGCTCGCTCGCTTGCTCTCATGTCTGTCTCGCTCGCTCTCATATCTGGCTCGCTCGCTTGCTCTCTTGTCTGGTTCGCTCTCTTATCTGGCTCGCTCTCATATCTGGCTCGCTCGCTTGCTCTCATGTCTGGCTCGCTCTCATATCTGGCTCGCTCGCTTGCTCTCATGTCTGGCTCGCTCGCTCTCATATCTGGCTCGCTCGCTTGCTCTCATGTCTAACTCGCTCGCTCTCATATCTGGCTCGCTCGCTTGCTCTCATGTCTGGCTCACTCGCTCTCATATCTGGCTTGCTCGCTTGCTCTCATGTCTGGCTCGCTCGCTCTCATATCTTGCTCGCTCGCTTTCTCTCATGTCTGGCTCGCTCGCTCTCATATCTGGCTCGCTCGCTTGCTCTGATGTCTGGCTCGCTCGCTCTCATATCTGGCTCACTCTTTTCAGCAATAAGTCCAACAGCACTCACGGGTTTAAGTAAAAAACACAACGGTGTTTATTTAAACCATGTTCAAATGCAACGTTTCAGTGATATCCACCACCTTTTTCAAGCATGGCTCGCTCTTTTGCTCTCTTGTCTGGTTCGCTCTCATATCTGGCTCGCTCTCATATCTTGCTCGCTCGCTTCCATATCTGGCTCGCTCGCTTGCTCTCATGTCTGGCTCGCTCGCTCTCATATCTGGCTCGCTCGCTTGCTCTCATGTCTGGCTCGCTCGCTCTCATATCTTACTCGCTCGCTTGCTCTCATGTCTGGCTCGCTTGCTCTCATATCTGGCTCGCTCGCTTGCTCTCTTGTCTGGTTCGCTCTCTTATCTGGCTCGCTCTCATATCTTGCTCGCTCGCTTGCTCTCATGTCTGGCTCGCTCTCATATCTGGCTCGCTCGCTTGCTCTCATGTCTGGCTTGCTCGCTCTCATATCTGGCTCGCTCGCTTGCTCTCATGTCTGGCTCGCTCGCTCTCATATCTGGCTCGCTCGATTGCTCTCATGTCTGGCTCACTCGCTCTCATATCTGGCTCGCTCGCTTGCTCTCATGTCTGGCTCGCTCTCGCTCGCTTGCTCTCATGTCTGGCTCACTCACTCTCATATCTGGCTTGCTCGCTTGCTCTCATGTCTGGCTCGCTCGCTCTCATATCTTGCTCGCTCGCTTGCTCTCATGTCTGGCTCGCTCGCTCTCATATATGGCTCGCTCTTTTGCTCTCTTGTCTGGTTCGCTCTCTTATCTGGCTCGCTCTTATATCTTGCTCGCTCGCTTGCTCTCATGTCTGGCTCGCTCGCTTGCCCTCATGTCTGGCTCGCTCGCTCTCAAATCTGGCTCACTCGCTCTCATATCTGGCTCGCTCGCTTGCTCTCATGTCTGGCTCGCTCTCTCTCATATCTTGCTCGCTCGCTTGCTCTCATGACTGGCTCGCTCGCTCTCCTATCTGGCTCGCTCGCTTGCTCTCATGTCTGGCTCGCTCGCTTGCTCTCATGTCTGGCTCGCTCGCTCTCATATCTGGCTCGCTCGCTCGCTCTCATGTCTGGCTCGCTCGCTCTCATATCTTGCTCGCTCGCTTGCTCTCATGTCTGGCTCGCTCGCTCTCATTTCTGGCTCGCTCGCTTGCTCTCATGTCTGGCTCGCTCGCTCTCATATCTGGCTCACTCGCTTGCTCTCATGTCTGGCTCTCTCGCTCTCATATCTGGCTCGCTCGCTTGCTCTCTTGTCTGGTTCGCTCTCTTATCTGGCTCGCTCTCATATCTGGCTCGCTCGCTTGCTCTCATGTCTGGCTCGCTCTCATATCTGGCTCGCTCGCTTGCTCTCATGTCTGGCTCGCTCGATCTCATATCTGGCTCGCTCGCTTGCTCTCATGTCTGGCTCGCTTGCTCTCATATCTGGCTCGCTCGCTTGCTCTCATGTCTGGCTCACTCGCTCTCATATCTCGCTTGCTCGCTTGCTCTCATGTCTGGCTCGCTTGCTCTCATGTCTGGCTCGCTCGCTCTCATATCTTGCTCGCTCGCTTTCTCTTATGTCTGGCTCGCTCGCTCTCATATCTGGCTCGCTCGCTTGCTCTCATGTCTGGCTCGCTCGCTCTCATATCTGGCTCGCTCTTTTCAGCAATAAGTCCAACAGCACTCACGGGTTCAAGTAAAAAACACAACGGTGTTTATTTAAACCATGTTCAAATGCAACGTTTCTGTGATATCCACCACCTTTTTCAAGCATGGTTCGCTCTTTTGCTCTCTTGTCTGGTTCGCTCTCATATCTGGCTCGCTCTCATATCTTGCTCGCTCGCTTCCATATCTGGCTCGCTCGCTTGCTCTCATGTCTGGCTCGCTCGCTCTCATATCTGGCTCACTCGCTTGCTCTCATGTCTGGCTCGCTCTCATATCTTACTCGCTCGCTTGCTCTCATGTCTGGCTCGCTTGCTCTCATATCTGGCTCGCTCGCTTGCTCTCTTGTCTGGTTCGCTCTCTTATCTGGCTCGCTCTCATATCTTGCTCGCTCGCTTGGTCTCATGTCTGGCTCGCTCTCATATCTGGCTCGCTCGCTTGCTCTCATGTCTGGCTCGCTCGCTCTCATATCTTGCTCGCTCGCTTGCTCTCATGTCTGGCTCGCTCGCTCTCATATCTGGCTCGTTTGATTGCTCTCATGTCTGGCTCACTCGCTCTCATATCTGGCTCGCTCGCTTGATCTCATGTCTGGCTCGCTCTCGCTCGCTTGCTCTCATGTCTGGCTCACTCACTCTCATATCTGGCTTGCTCGCTTGCTCTCATGTCTGGCTCGCTCGCTCTCATATCTTGCTCGCTCGCTTGCTCTCATGTCTGGCTCGCTCGCTCTCATATCTGGCTCGCTCGCTTGCTCTCATGTCTGGCTCGCTCGCTCTCATATCTGGCTCGCTCTTTTGCTCTCTTGTCTGGTTCGCTCTCTTATCTGGCTCGCTCTTATATCTTGCTCGCTCGCTTGCTCTCATGTCTGGCTCGCTCTCACATCTCACTCGCTCGCTTGCTCTCATTTCTGGCTCGTTCGCACTCATGTCTGGCTCGCTCGCTTGCTCTCATGTCTGGCTCGCTTGCTCTCATATCTGGCTCGCTCGCTTGCTCTCATGTCTGGCTCGCTCACTCTCATATCTGGCTCGCTCGATTGCCCTCATGTCTGGCTCGCTTGCTCTCATACCTGGCTCGCTCGCTTGCTCTCATGTCTGGCTCGCTCGCTCTCATATCTGGCTTGCTCGCTCGCATATCTGTCTCGCTCGCTTACTCTCTTGTCTGGCTCACTCTCTTATCTGGCTCGCTCGCATATCTAGCTCGCTCGCTTGCTCTCTTGTCTGGCTTGCTCTCTTATCTGACTCGCTCGCTCGCATATCTGGCTCGCTCGCTTGCTCTCATATCTGCCTCGCTCACTTGCTCTCTTGTCTGGCTCGCTCTCTTATCTGTCTCGCTCGCATATGTGGCTCGCTCGATCTCATATCTTGCTCGCTGGCTTGCTCTCATGTCTGGCTCACTCGCTCTCATATCTGGCTCGCTCGCTTGTTCTCATGTCTGACTCGCTCGCTCTCATATCTTGCTCCCTCGCTTGCTCTCATGTCTGTCTCGCTCGCTCTCCTATCTGGCTCGCTCGCTTGCTCTCATGTCTGGCTCGCTCTCTCTCATATCTGGCTCGCTTGCTTGCTCTCTTGTCTGGTTCGCTCTCTTATCTGGCTCGCTCGCTTGCATATCTGGCTCGCTCGCTTGATCTCATATCTGGCTCGCTTGCTTGCTCTCTTGTCTGGCTCGCTCTCTTATCTCGCTCGCTCTCATATCTGGCTCGCTCGCTCGCTTGCATATCTGGCTCGCTCGCTTGCTCTCATATCTGGCTCGCTTGCTTGCTCTCTTGTCTGGCTCGCTCTCTTATCTCGCTCGCTCTCATATCTGGCTCGCTCGCTTGCTCTCATATCTGGCTCGCTTGCTTGCTCTCTTGTCTGGCTCGCTCTCTTATCTCGCTCGCTCTCATATCTGGCTTGCTCGCTTGCTCTCATATCTTGCTCGCTCGCTTGCTCTCATGTCTGGCTCGCTCGCTCTCATACCTGGCTCGCTCGCTTGCTCTCATGTCTGGCTCGCTCGCTCTCATATCTGGCTCGCTCGCTTGCTCTCATGTCTTGCTCGCTCGCTTGCTCTCATGTCTGGCTCGCTCACTCTCATATCTGCCTCGCTCGCTTGCTCTCATGTCTGGCTCGCTCGCTCTCATATCTGGCTCGCTCGCTTGCTCTCATGTCTGGCTCACTCGCTCTCATATCTGGCTTGCTCACTTGCTATCATGTCTGGCTCGCTCTCGCTCGCTTGCTCTCATGTCTGGCTCACTCGCTCTCATATCTGGCTCGCTCGCTTGCTCTCATGTCTGGCTCACTCGCTCTCATATCTGGCTTGCTCACTTGCTATCATGTCTGGCTCGCTCTCGCTCGCTTGCTCTCATGTCTGGCTCACTCGCTCTCATATCTGGCTTGCTCGCTTGCTCTCATGTCTGGCTCGCTCTCATATCTTGCTCGCTCGCTTGCTCTCATGTCTGGCTCGCTCTCATATCTTGCTCGCTCGCTTGCTCTCATGTCTGGCTCGCTCGCTCTCATATCTGGCTCGCTCGCTTGCTCTCATGTCTGGCTCGCTCGCTCTCATATCTGGCTCGCTCTTTTGCTCTCTTGTCTGGTTCGCTCTCTTATCTGGCTCGCTCTTATATCTTGCTCGCTCGCTTGCTCTCATGTCTGGCTCGCTCTCATATCTCACTCGCTCGCTTGCTCTCATTTCTGGCTCGATCGCACTTATGTCTGGCTCGCTTGCTTGCTCTCATGTCTGGCTCGCTTGCTCTCATATCTGGCTCGCTCGCTTGCTCTCATGTCTGGCTCGCTCGCTCTCATATCTGGCTCGCTCGATTGCTCTCATGTCTGGCTCGCTTGCTCTCATACCTGGCTCGCTTCCTTGCTCTCTTGTCTGGCACTCTCTCTTATCTGGCTCGCTCGCATATCTGGCTTGCTCGCTTTCATATCTGGCTCGCTCGCTTGCTCTCATATCCGGCTAGCTTGCTTGCTCTCTTGTCTGGCTCGCTCTCTTATCTGGCTCGCTCTCTTATCTGGCTCGCTCGCTCGCATTTCTGGCTCGCTCGCATATCTGGCTCGCTCGCTCACATATCTTGCTCGCTCATTTGCTCTCATGTCTGGCTCGCTCGCTCTCATATCTGGCTCGCTCGCTTGCTCTCATATCTGGCTCGCTTGCTTGCTCTCATATCTGGCTTGCTCGCTTGCTCTTATATCTGGATCGCTCGCTTGCTCTCTTGTCTGGCTCGCTCTCTTATCTGGCTCTCTCGCTCGCATATCTGGCTCGCTCGCTTGCTCTCATGTCTGGCTCGCTCTCTCTCATATCTGGCTTGCTCGCTTGCTCTCATGTCTGGCTCGCTCGCTTGCTCTCATGTCTGACTCTCTCACTCTCATATCTGGCTCGCTCGCTTGCTCTCATGTCTGGCTTGCTCGCTCTCATATCTGGCTCGCTCGCTTGCTCTCTTGTCTGGCACTCTCTCTTATCTGGCTCGCTCGCATATCTGGCTTGCTCGCTCTCATATCTGGCTCGCTCGCTTGCTCTCATATCCGGCTAGCTTGCTTGCTCTCTTGTCTGGCTCGCTCTCTTATCTGGCTCGCTCGCTCGCATTTCTGGCTCGCTCGCTTATCTGGCTCGCTCGCTCACATATCTTGCTCGCTCATTTGCTCTCATGTCTGGCTCGCTCGCTTGCTCTCACATCTGGCTCGCTTGCTTGCTCTCATATCTGGCTTGCTCGCTTGCTCTTATATCTGGCTCGCTCGCTTGCTCTCTTGTCTGGCTCGCTCTCTTATCTGGCTCTCTCGCTCGCATATCTGGCTCGCTCGCTTGCTCTCATTTCTGGCTCGCTCGCTCTCATTTCTGGCTCGCTCGCTTGCTCTCATGTCTGGCTCGCTCGCTCTCATATCTGGCTCGCTCGCTTGCTCTCATGTCTGGTTCGCTCGCTCTCATTTCTGGCTCGCTTGCTTGCTCTCTTGTCTGGTTCGCTCTCTTATCTGGCTCGCTCTCATATCTGGCTCGCTCGCTCTCATATCTGGCTCGCTCGCCTGCTCTCTTGTCTGGTTCGTTCTCTTATCTGGCTCGCTCTCATATCTGGCTCGCTCGCTTGCTCTCATGTCTGGCTCGCTCTCATATCTGGCTCGCTCGCTTGCTCTCATGTCTGGCTCGCTCGCTCTCATATCTGGCTCGCTCGCTTGCTCTCATGTCTGGCTCGCTCGCTCTCATATCTGGCTCGCTCTTTTCAGCAATTAGTTCAACAGCACTCACGGGTTCAAGTAAAAAACACAACGGTGTTTATTTAACCCCTTAAGGACCAAGGACGTACCGGTACGTCCTTGGTCCTGCTCTTCTGATATAACGCGGGGTTACACAGTAACCCCGCGTCATATCATGGCGGGCCCGGCATCATAGTGAAGCCGGGACCCGCCTCTAATAGCGCGCAGCGCCGATCGCGGCGCCGCGCGCTATTAACCCTTTAGCCGCGCGCTCAAAGCTGAGCCGCGCGGCTAAAAGTGAAAGTGAAAGTTCCCGGCTAGCTCAGTCGGGCTGTTCGGGATAGCCGCGGCTAATCGCGGCATCCCGAACAGCTGACAGGACAGCGGGAGGGCCCCTTCCTGCCTCCTCGCTGTCCGATCGCCGAATGACTGCTCAGTGCCTGAGATCCAGGCATGAGCAGTCATGCGGCAGAATCGCTGATCACTGGTTTCTTATGAGAAACCAGTGATCAACATAGAAGATCAGTGTGTGCAGTGTTATAGGTCCCTATGGGACCTATAACACTGCACAAAAAAAGTGAAAAAAAAAAGTGAATAAAGATCATTTAACTCCTCCCCTATTAAAAGTTTGAATCACCCCCCTTTTCCAATAAAAAAAAAAACACAGTGTAAATAAAAATTAAAATAAACATATGTGGTATCACCGCGTGCGGAAATGTCCGAATTATAAAAATATATCATTAATTAAACCGCTCGGTCAATGGCGTGCGCGCAAAAAAATTCCAAAGTCCAAAATAGTGAATTTTTGGGCACTTTTTATATCATTTAAAAATGAATAAAAAGTGATCAATAAGTCCTATCAATGCAAAAATGGTACCGTTAAAAACTTCAGATCACGGCGCAAAAAATGAGCCCTCATACCGCCCCATACACGGAAAAATAAAAAAGTTATAGGGGTCAGAAGATGACAATTTTAAACGTATTAATTTTCTTGCATGTAGTTATGATTTTTTCCAGAAGTCCGACAAAATCAAACCTATATAAGTAGGGTATCATTTTAATCGTATGGACCTACAGAATACATATCAGGTGTCATTTTTACCGAAAAATGTACTACGTAGAAACGGAAGCCCCCAAAAGTTACAAAACAGCGTTTTTTTTTTCAATTTTGTCGCACAATGATTTTTTTTCCCGCTTCACCATAGATTTTTGGGCAAAATGACTGACGTCATTACAAAGTAGAATTGGTGGCGCAAAAAATAAGCCATCATATGGATTTTTAGGTGTAAATTTGAAAAAGTTATGATTTTTTAAAGGCAAGGAGCAAAAAACGAAAATGCAAAAACGGAAAAACCTCCGGTCCTTAAGGGGTTAAACCATGTTCAAATACAACGTTTCAGTGATATCCACCACCTTTTTCAAGCATGGCTCGCTCTTTTGCTCTCTTGTCTGGTTCGCTCTCATATCTGGCTCGCTCTCATATCTTGCTCGCTTCCATATCTGGCTCGCTCGCTTGCTCTCATGTCTGGCTCGCTCGCTCTCATATCTGGCTCGCTCTCTTGCTCTCATGTCTGGCTCGCTCGCTCTCATATCTGGCTTGCTCGCTCGCATATCTGTCTCGCTCGCTTACTCTCTTGTCTGGCTCATTCTCTTATCTGGCTCGCTCGCATATCTAGCTCGCTCGCTTGCTCTCTTGTCTGGCTTGCTCTCTTATCTGACTCGCTCGCTCGCATATCTGGCTCGCTCGCTTGCTCTCATCTGGCTCGCTCGCTTGCTCTCATATCTGCCTCGCTCACTTGCTCTCTTGTCTGGCTCGCTCTCTTATCTGGCTCGCTCGCATATGTGGCTCGCTCGATCTCATATCTTGCTCGCTGGCTTGCTCTCATGTCTGGCTCACTCGCTCTCATATCTGGCTCGCTCGCTTGTTCTCATGTCTGGCTCGCTCGCTCTCATATCTTGCTCGCTCGCTTGCTCTCATGTCTGTCTCGCTCGCTCTCCTATCTGGCTCGCTCGCTTGCTCTCATGTCTGGCTCGCTCTCTCTCATATCTGGCTCGCTTGCTTGCTCTCTTGTCTGGTTCGCTCTCTTATCTGGCTCGCTCGCTTGCATATCTGGCTCGCTCGCTTGATCTCATATCTGGCTCGCTTGCTTGCTCTCTTGTCTGGCTCGCTCTCTTATCTCGCTCGCTCTCATATCTGGCTCGCTCGCTCGCTTGCATATCTGGCTCGCTCGCTTGCTCTCATATCTGGCTCGCTTGCTTGCTCTCTTGTCTGGCTCGCTCTCTTATCTCGCTCGCTCTCATATCTGGCTCGCTCGCTTGCTCTCATATCTGGCTCGCTCGCTTGCTCTCATGTCTGGCTCGCTCGCTCTCATATCTGGCTCGCTCGATTGCTCTCATGTCTGGCTCGCTTGCTCTCATACCTGGCTCGCTTCCTTGCTCTCTTGTCTGGCACTCTCTCTTATCTGGCTCGCTCGCATATCTGGCTTGCTCGCTTTCATATCTGGCTCGCTCGCTTGCTCTCATATCCGGCTAGCTTGCTTGCTCTCTTGTCTGGCTCGCTCTCTTATCTGGCTCGCTCTCTTATCTGGCTCGCTCGCTCGCATTTCTGGCTCGCTCGCATATCTGGCTCGCTCGCTCACATATCTTGCTCGCTCATTTGCTCTCATGTCTGGCTCGCTTGCTCTCATATCTGGCTCGCTTGCTTGCTCTCATATCTGGCTTGCTCGCTTGCTCTCATATCTGGCTTGCTCGCTTGCTCTTATATCTGGCTCGCTCGCTTGCTCTCTTGTCTGGCTCGCTCTCTTATCTGGCTCTCTCGCTCGCATATCTGGCTCGCTCGCTTGCTCTCATGTCTGGCTCGCTCTCTCTCATATCTGGCTTGCTCGCTTGCTCTCATGTCTGGCTCGCTCGCTTGCTCTCATGTCTGGCTCGCTCACTCTCATATCTGGTTCGCTCGCTTGCTCTCATGTCTGGCTCGCTCGCTCTCATATCTGGCTCGCTCGCTTGCTCTCTTGTCTGGCACTCTCTCTTATCTGGCTCGCTCGCATATCTGGCTTGCTCGCTCTCATATCTGGCTCGCTCGCTTGCTCTCATATCCGGCTAGCTTGCTTGCTCTCTTGTCTGGCTCGCTCTCTTATCTGGCTCGCTCTCTTATCTGGCTCGCTCGCTCGCATTTCTGGCTCGCTCGCTTATCTGGCTCGCTCGCTCACATATCTTGCTCGCTCATTTGCTCTCATGTCTGGCTCGCTCGCTTGCTCTCACATCTGGCTCGCTTGCTTGCTCTCATATCTGGCTTGCTCGCTTGCTCTTATATCTGGCTCGCTCGCTTGCTCTCTTGTCTGGCTCGCTCTCTTATCTGGCTCTCTCGCTCGCATATCTGGCTCGCTCGCTTGCTCTCATGTCTGGCTCGCTCGCTCTCATTTCTGGCTCGCTCGCTTGCTCTCATGTCTGGCTCGCTCTCATATCTGGCTCGCTCGCTTGCTCTCATGTCTGGTTCGCTCGCTCTCATTTCTGGCTCGCTTGCTTGCTCTCTTGTCTGGTTCGCTCTCTTATCTGGCTCGCTCTCATATCTGGCTCGCTCGCTCTCATATCTGGCTCGCTCGCCTGCTCTCTTGTCTGGTTCGCTCTCTTATCTGGCTCGCTCTCATATCTGGCTCGCTCGCTTGCTCTCATGTCTGGCTCGCTCTCATATCTGGCTCGCTCGCTTGCTCTCATGTCTGGCTCGCTCGCTCTCATATCTGGCTCGCTCGCTTGCTCTCATGTCTGTCTCGCTCGCTCTCATATCTGGCTCGCTCTTTTCAGCAATTAGTCCAACAGCACTCACGGGTTCAAGTAAAAAACACAACGGTGTTTATTTAAACCATGTTCAAATGCAACGTTTCAGTGATATCCACCACCTTTTTCAAGCATGGCTCGCTCTTTTGCTCTCTTGTCTGGTTCGCTCTCATATCTGGCTCGCTCTCATATCTTGCTCGCTTCCATATCTGGCTCGCTCGCTTGCTCTCATGTCTGGCTCGCTCGCTCTCATATCTGGCTCGCTCGCTTGCTCTCATGTCTGGCTCGCTCGCTCTCATATCTTACTCGCTCGCTTGCTCTCATGTCTGGCTCGCTTGCTCTCATATCTGGCTCGCTCGCTTGCTCTCTTGTCTGGTTCGCTCTCTTATCTGGCTCGCTCTCATATCTTGCTCGCTCGCTTGCTCTCATGTCTGGCTCGCTCGCTCTCATATCTGGCTCGCTCGCTTGCTCTCATGTCTGGCTCGCTCGCTCTCATATCTGGCTCGCTCGATTGCTCTCATGTCTGGCTCACTCGCTCTCATATCTGGCTCGCTTGCTTGCTCTCATGTCTTGCTCGCTCTCGCTCGCTTGCTCTCATGTCTGGCTCGCTTGCTCTCATGTCTGGCTCGCTCGCTTGCTCTCTTGTCTGGTTCGCTCTCTTATCTGGCTCGCTCTCATATCTTGCTCGCTCGCTTGCTCTCATGTCTGGCTCGCTCTCATATCTGGCTCGCTCGCTTGCTCTCATGTCTGGCTCGCTCGCTCTCATATCTGGCTCGCTCGCTTGCTCTCATGGCTCGCTCGATCTCTCTCATATCTGGCTCGCTTGCTTGCTCTCTTGTCTGGTTCGCTCTCTTATCTGGCTCGCTCGCTTGCATATCTGGCTCGCTCGCTTGATCTCATATCTGGCTCGCTTGCTTGCTCTCTTGTCTGGCTCGCTCTCTTATCTCGCTCGCTCTCATATCTGGCTCGCTCGCTCGCTTGCATATCTGGCTCGCTCGCTTGCTCTCATATCTGGCTCGCTTGCTTGCTCTCTTGTCTGGCTCGCTCTCTTATCTCGCTCGCTCTCATATCTGGCTCGCTCGCTTGCTCTCATATCTGGCTCGCTCGCTTGCTCTCATGTCTGGCTCGCTCGCTCTCATATCTGGCTCGCTCGATTGCTCTCATGTCTGGCTCGCTTGCTCTCATACCTGGCTCGCTTCCTTGCTCTCTTGTCTGGCACTCTCTCTTATCTGGCTCGCTCGCATATCTGGCTTGCTCGCTTTCATATCTGGCTCGCTCGCTTGCTCTCATATCCGGCTAGCTTGCTTGCTCTCTTGTCTGGCTCGCTCTCTTATCTGGCTCGCTCTCTTATCTGGCTCGCTCGCTCGCATTTCTGGCTCGCTCGCATATCTGGCTCGCTCGCTCACATATCTTGCTCGCTCATTTGCTCTCATGTCTGGCTCGCTCGCTCTCATATCTGGCTCGCTCGCTTGCTCTCATATCTGGCTCGCTCGCTTGCTCTCATGTCTGGCTCGCTCGCTCTCATATCTGGCTCGCTCGATTGCTCTCATGTCTGGCTCGCTTGCTCTCATACCTGGCTCGCTTCCTTGCTCTCTTGTCTGGCACTCTCTCTTATCTGGCTCGCTCGCATATCTGGCTTGCTCGCTTTCATATCTGGCTCGCTCGCTTGCTCTCATATCCGGCTAGCTTGCTTGCTCTCTTGTCTGGCTCGCTCTCTTATCTCGCTCGCTCTCATATCTGGCTCGCTCGCTCGCTTGCATATCTGGCTCGCTCGCTTGCTCTCATATCTGGCTCGCTTGCTTGCTCTCTTGTCTGGCTCGCTCTCTTATCTCGCTCGCTCTCATATCTGGCTCGCTCGCTTGCTCTCATATCTGGCTCGCTCGCTTGCTCTCATGTCTGGCTCGCTCGCTCTCATATCTGGCTCGCTCGATTGCTCTCATGTCTGGCTCGCTTGCTCTCATACCTGGCTCGCTTCCTTGCTCTCTTGTCTGGCACTCTCTCTTATCTGGCTCGCTCGCATATCTGGCTTGCTCGCTTTCATATCTGGCTCGCTCGCTTGCTCTCATATCCGGCTAGCTTGCTTGCTCTCTTGTCTGGCTCGCTCTCTTATCTGGCTCGCTCTCTTATCTGGCTCGCTCGCTCGCATTTCTGGCTCGCTCGCATATCTGGCTCGCTCGCTCACATATCTTGCTCGCTCATTTGCTCTCATGTCTGGCTCGCTCGCTCTCATATCTGGCTCGCTCGCTTGCTCTCATATCTGGCTCGCTTGCTTGCTCTCATATCTGGCTTGCTCGCTTGCTCTTATATCTGGCTCGCTCGCTTGCTCTCTTGTCTGGCTCGCTCTCTTATCTGGCTCTCTCGCTCGCATATCTGGCTCGCTCGCTTGCTCTCATGTCTGGCTCGCTCTCTCTCATATCTGGCTTGCTCGCTTGCTCTCATGTCTGGCTCGCTCGCTTGCTCTCATGTCTGGCTCGCTCACTCTCATATCTGGTTCGCTCGCTTGCTCTCATGTCTGGCTCGCTCGCTCTCATATCTGGCTCGCTCGCTTGCTCTCTTGTCTGGCACTCTCTCTTATCTGGCTCGCTCGCATATCTGGCTTGCTCGCTCTCATATCTGGCTCGCTCGCTTGCTCTCATATCCGGCTAGCTTGCTTGCTCTCTTGTCTGGCTCGCTCTCTTATCTGGCTCGCTCTCTTATCTGGCTCGCTCGCTCGCATTTCTGGCTCGCTCGCTTATCTGGCTCGCTCGCTCACATATCTTGCTCGCTCATTTGCTCTCATGTCTGGCTCGCTCGCTTGCTCTCACATCTGGCTCGCTTGCTTGCTCTCATATCTGGCTTGCTCGCTTGCTCTTATATCTGGCTCGCTCGCTTGCTCTCTTGTCTGGCTCGCTCTCTTATCTGGCTCTCTCGCTCGCATATCTGGCTCGCTCGCTTGCTCTCATGTCTGGCTCGCTCGCTCTCATTTCTGGCTCGCTCGCTTGCTCTCATGTCTGGCTCGCTCTCATATCTGGCTCGCTCGCTTGCTCTCATGTCTGGTTCGCTCGCTCTCATTTATGGCTCGCTTGCTTGCTCTCTTGTCTGGTTCGCTCTCTTATCTGGCTCGCTCTCATATCTGGCTCGCTCGCTCTCATATCTGGCTCGCTCGCCTGCTCTCTTGTCTGGTTCGCTCTCTTATCTGGCTCGCTCTCATATCTGGCTCGCTCGCTTGCTCTCATGTCTGGCTCGCTCTCATATCTGGCTCGCTCGCTTGCTCTCATGTCTGGCTCGCTCGCTCTCATATCTGGCTCGCTCGCTTGCTCTCATGTCTGTCTCGCTCGCTCTCATATCTGGCTCGCTCTTTTCAGCAATTAGTCCAACAGCACTCACGGGTTCAAGTAAAAAACACAACGGTGTTTATTTAAACCATGTTCAAATGCAACGTTTCAGTGATATCCACCACCTTTTTCAAGCATGGCTCGCTCTTTTGCTCTCTTGTCTGGTTCGCTCTCATATCTGGCTCGCTCTCATATCTTGCTCGCTTCCATATCTGGCTCGCTCGCTTGCTCTCATGTCTGGCTCGCTCGCTCTCATATCTGGCTCGCTCGCTTGCTCTCATGTCTGGCTCGCTCGCTCTCATATCTTACTCGCTCGCTTGCTCTCATGTCTGGCTCGCTTGCTCTCATATCTGGCTCGCTCGCTTGCTCTCTTGTCTGGTTCGCTCTCTTATCTGGCTCGCTCTCATATCTTGCTCGCTCGCTTGCTCTCATGTCTGGCTCGCTCGCTCTCATATCTGGCTCGCTCGCTTGCTCTCATGTCTGGCTCGCTCGCTCTCATATCTGGCTCGCTCGATTGCTCTCATGTCTGGCTCACTCGCTCTCATATCTGGCTCGCTTGCTTGCTCTCATGTCTTGCTCGCTCTCGCTCGCTTGCTCTCATGTCTGGCTCGCTTGCTCTCATGTCTGGCTCGCTCGCTTGCTCTCTTGTCTGGTTCGCTCTCTTATCTGGCTCGCTCTCATATCTTGCTCGCTCGCTTGCTCTCATGTCTGGCTCGCTCTCATATCTGGCTCGCTCGCTTGCTCTCATGTCTGGCTCGCTCGCTCTCATATCTGGCTCGCTCGCTTGCTCTCATGGCTCGCTCGATTGCTCTCATATCTGGCTCGCTCGCTTGCTCTCATGTCTTGATCGCTCGCTTGCTCTCATGTCTGGCTCGCTCACTCTCATATCTGGCTCGCTCGCTTGATCTCATGTCTGGCTCGCTCGCTCTCATATCTGACTCGCTCGTTTGCTCTCATGTCTGGCTCGCTCGCTCTCATATCTGGCTCGCTCGCTTGCTCTCATGTCTGGCTCGCTCGCTCTCATATCTTGCTCGCTCGCTTGCTCTCATGTCTGGCTCGCTCGCTCTCATATCTGGCTCGCTCGCTTGCTCTCATGTCTGGCTCGCTCGCTCTCATATCTGGCTCGCTCGCGTGCCCTCTTGTCTGGCTCGCTCTCTTATCTGGCTCGCTTTCATATCTGGCTCGCTCGATTGCTCTCATGTCTGGCTCGCTCGCTCTCATATCTTGCTCGCTCGCTTGCTCTCATGTCTGGCTCGCTCGCTTGCTCTCATGTCTGGCTCGCTCGCTCTCATATCTGGCTCGCTCTTTTGCTCTCTTGTCTGGTTCGCTCTCTTATCTGGCTCGCTCTTATATCTTGCTCGCTCGCTTGCTCTCATGTCTGGCTCGCTCTCATATCTGACTTGCTCGCTTGCTCTCATTTCTGGCTCGATCGCACTCATGTCTGGCTCGCTCGCTTGCTCTCATGTCTGGCTAGCTTGCTCTCATATCTGGCTCGCTCGCTTGCTCTCATGTCTGGCTCGCTCGCTCTCATATCTTGCTCGCTCGCTTGCTCTCATGTCTGGCTCGCTCGCTCTCATATCTGGCTCGCTCTTTTCAGCAATTAGTCCAACAGCACTCACGGGTTCAAGTAAAAAACACAACGGTGTTTATTTAAACCATGTTCAAATGCAACGTTTCAGTGATATCCACCACCTTTTTCAAGCATGGCTCGCTCTTTTGCTCTCTTGTCTGGTTCGCTCTCATATCTGGCTCGCTCTCATATCTTGCTCGCTTCCATATCTGGCTCGCTCGCTTGCTCTCATGTCTGGCTCGCTCGCTCTCATATCTGGCTCGCTCGCTTGCTCTCATGTCTGGCTCGCTCGCTCTCATATCTTACTCGCTCGCTTGCTCTCATGTCTGGCTCGCTTGCTCTCATATCTGGCTCGCTCGCTTGCTCTCTTGTCTGGTTCGCTCTCTTATCTGGCTCGCTCTCATATCTTGCTCGCTCGCTTGCTCTCATGTCTGGCTCGCTCGCTCTCATATCTGGCTCGCTCGCTTGCTCTCATGTCTGGCTCGCTCGCTCTCATATCTGGCTCGCTCGATTGCTCTCATGTCTGGCTCACTCGCTCTCATATCTGGCTCGCTTGCTTGCTCTCATGTCTTGCTCGCTCTCGCTCGCTTGCTCTCATGTCTGGCTCGCTTGCTCTCATGTCTGGCTCGCTCGCTTGCTCTCTTGTCTGGTTCGCTCTCTTATCTGGCTCGCTCTCATATCTTGCTCGCTCGCTTGCTCTCATGTCTGGCTCGCTCTCATATCTGGCTCGCTCGCTTGCTCTCATGTCTGGCTCGCTCGCTCTCATATCTTGCTCGCTCGCTTGCTCTCATGTCTGGCTCGCTCGCTTGCTCTCATGTCTGGCTCGCTCTCATATCTGGCTTGCTCGCTTGCTCTTATGTCTGGCTCGCTTGCTCTCATATCTGGCTCGTTCGCTCCCATATCTGGCTCGCTCGCTTGCTCTCTTGTCTGGCTCACTCTCTTATCTGGCTCGATCGCTCGCATATCTGGCTCGCTCGCATGCTCTCTTGTCTGGCTCGCTCTCTTATCTGGCTCGCTCGCTTACATATCTGGCCCGATCCCTTGCTCTCATATCTGGCTCGCTCGCTTGCTCTCATGTCTGGCTCGCTCTCATATCTGGCTGCTCGTTCGCTTGCTCTCTTGTCTGGTTAGCTCAATTATCTGGCTCGCTCTCATATCTTGCTCGCTCGCTTGCTCTCATGTCTGGCTCGCTCTCATATCTGGCTTGCTTGCTTGCTCTCATGTCTGGCTCGCTCGCTCTCATATCTGGCTCGCTCGCTTGCTCTCATGTCTGGCTCACTCGCTCTCATATCTGGCTCGCTCGCTTGCTCTCATGTCTGGCTCGATCGCTCTCATATCTGGCTCGCTCTCTTAATCTCATGTCTGGCTCGCTTGCTCTCATATCTGGCTCGCTTGCTTGCTCTCATGTCTGGCTCGCTCGCTCTCATATCTGGCTCGATCGCTTGCTCTCATGTCTGGCTCGATCGCTCTCATATCTGGCTCGCTCGCTTGCTCTCATGTCTGGCTGCATGCTCTCATATCTGGCTCGCTCGCTTGCTCTCATATCTGGCTCGTTCGCTCGCATATTTGGTTCGCTCGCTTGCTCTCATGTCTGGCTCACTCGCTCTCATATCTGGCTCGCTCGCTTGCTCTCATGTCTTGCTCGCTTGTTCTCATATCTTGCTCGCTCGCTTGCTCTCATGTCTGGCTCGCTCGCTCTCATATCTGGCTTGCTCGCTTGCTCTCATGTCTGGCTCGATCGCTCTCATATCTGGCTCGCTCGCTTGCTCTCATGTCTGGCTCGCTTGCTCTCATATCTGGCTCGCTCGCTTGCTCTCATGTCTGACTCGCTCGCTCTCATATCTGGCTCGTTCGCTTGCATATCTGGCTCGCTCGCTTGCTCTCATGTCTGGCTCGCTTACTCTCATATCTGGCTTGCTCGCTTGCTCTCATGTTTTGCTCGCTCGCTCTCATATCTGGCTCGCTCGCTCGCATATCTGGCTCGCTTGCTTGCTCTCATGTCTGGCTCGCTTACTTTCATATCTGGCTTGCTCGCTTGCTCTCATGTTTTGCTCGCTCGCTCTCATATCTGGCTCGTTCGCTCGCATATCTGGCTCGTTGGCTTGCTCTCATGTCTGGCTCGCTTACTCTCATATCTGGCTTGCTCGCTTGCTCTCATGTTTTGCTCGCTCGCTCTCATATCTGGCTCGCTCGCTTGCTCTCATGTCTGGCTCGCTCGCTCTCATATCTGGCTCGCTCGCTTGCTCTCATGTCTGGCTCACTCGCTCTCATATCTGGCTCGCTCGCTTGCTCTCATGTCTGGCTCACTCGCTCTCTTATCTGGCTCGCTCTCATATCTTGCTCGCTCGCTTGCTCTCATGTCTGGCTCACTTTCATATCTGGCTTGCTCGTTTGCTCTCATGACTGGTTCGCTCGCTCTCATATCTGGCTTGCTCGCTTGCTCTCATGTCTGGCTCGCTCGCTCTCATATCTGGCTCGTTCGCTCGAATATCTGGTTCGCTCGCTTGCTCTCATGTCTGGCTCACTCGCTCTCATATCTGGCTCGCTCGCTTGCTCTCATGTCTGGCTCGATCGCTCTCATATCTGGCTCGCTCGCTTAATCTCATGTCTGGCTCGCTTGCTCTCATATCTGGCTCGCTTGCTTGCTCTCATGTCTGGCTCGCTTGCTCTCATATCTGGCTCGCTCGCTTGCTCTCATGTCTGGCTCGCTCGCTCTCATATCTGGCTCGCTCGCATGCTCTCTTGTCTGGTTCGCTCTCTTATCTGGCTCGCTCTCATATCTTGCTTGCTCGCTTGCTCTCATGTCTGGCTCGCTCTCATATCTGGCTCGCTCGCTTGCTCTCATGTCTGGCTCGCTCGCTCGCTTATCTGGTTCGCTCACTTGCTCTCATATCTGGCTTACTCACTTGCTCTCTTGTCTGGCTCGCTCTCTTATCCGACTCGCTCGCATATCTGGCTCGCTCGATCTCATATCTTGCTCGCTCGCTTGCTCTTATGTCTGGCTCACTCGCTCTCATATCTGGCTCGCTCGCTTGCTCTCATGTCTGGCTCGCTCGCTCTCATATCTTGCTCGCTTGCTTGCTCTCATGTCTGGCTCGCTCGCTCTCATATCTGGTTTGCTCGTTTGCTCTCATGTCTGGCTCGCTCGCTCTCATATCTGGCTCGTTCGCTTGCTCTCATGTCTGGCTCGCTCTCATATCTGGCTCGCTTGCTTGCTCTCATGTCTGGCTCGCTCGCTCTCATATCTGGCTAACTTGCTTGCTCTCATGTCTGGCTCACTAGCTCTCATATCTGGCTCGATCGCTTGCTCTCATGTCTTGCTCGCTCGCTCTCATATCTGGCTCGCTCGCTTGCTCTCATGTCTGGCTCGCTCGCTCTCATATATGGCTCGCTCGCTTGCTCTCATATCTGGCTCGCTCGCTTGCTCTCAAGTCTGGCTCGCTCGCTCTCATATCTGGCTCGCTCGCTTGCTCTCTTGTCTGGTTCGCTCTCTTATCTGGCTCACTCTCATATCTTGCTCGCTCGCTTGCTCTCATGTCTGGCTCGCTCTCATATCTGGCTCGCTCGCTTGCTCTCATGTCTGGCTCGCTCGCTCTCATATCTTGCTCGCTCGCTTGCTCTCATGTCTGGCTCGCTCGCTTGCTCTCATGTCTGGCTCGCTCTCATATCTGGCTTGCTCGCTTGCTCTTATGTCTGGCTCGCTTGCTCTCATATCTGGCTCGTTCGCTCCCATATCTGGCTCGCTCGCTTGCTCTCTTGTCTGGCTCACTCTCTTATCTGGCTCGATCGCTCGCATATCTGGCTCGCTCGCATGCTCTCTTGTCTGGCTCGCTCTCTTATCTGGCTCGCTCGCTCGCATATCTGGCTCGCTCACTTGCTCTCATATCTGGCTCACTCACTTGCTCTCTTGTCTGGCTCGCTCTCTTATCCGGCTCGCTCGCATATCTGTCTCGCTCGATCTCATATCTTGCTCGCTCGCTTGCTCTTATGTCTGGCTCACTCGCTCTCATATCTGGCTCGCTCGCTTGCTCTCATGTCTGGCTCGCTCGCTCTCATATCTTGCTCGCTCGCTTGCTCTCATGTCTGGCTCGCTCGCTCTCATATCTGGCTCGCTCGCTTGCTCTCATGTCTGGCTCGCTCGCTCTCATATCTGGCTCGCTCTTTTGCTCTTTTGTCTGGTTCGCTCTCTTATTTGGCTCGCTCTTATATCTTGCTCGCTCGCTTGCTCTCATGTCTGGCTCGCTCTCATATCTGACTCACTCGCTTGCTCTCATTTCTGGCTCGATCGCACTCATGTCTGGCTCGCTCGCTTGCTCTCATGTCTGGCTAGCTTGCTCTCATATCTGGCTCGCTCGCTTGCTCTCATGTCTGGCTCGCTCGCTCTCATATCTTGCTCGCTCGCTTGCTCTCATGTCTGTCTCGCTCGCTCTCATATCTGGCTCGCTCGCTTATCTCATGACTGGCTCGCTCGCTCTCATATCTGGCTCGCTCGCTTGCTCTCATGTCTGGCTCGCTCGCTCTCATATCTGGCTCGCTCGATTGCTCTCTTGTCTGGTTCGCTCTCTTATCTGGCTCGCTCACTTGCTCTCTTGTCTGGCTCGCTCTCTTATCTGACTTGCCTGCATATCTGGCTCACTCAATCTCATATTTTGCTCGCTCGCTTGCTCTCATGTCTGGCTCACTCGCACTCATATCTGGTTCGCTCGCTTGCTCTCATGTCTGGCTCGCTCGCTCTCATATCTTGCTCGCTCGCTTGCTCTCATGTCTGGCTCGCTCGCTCTCATATCTGGCTCGCTCGCTTGCTCTCATGTCTGGCTCGCTAGCTCTCATATCTGGCTCGCTCGCTTGCTCTCATGTCTTGCTCGCTCGCTCTCATATCTGGCTCGCTCGCTTGCTCTCATGTCTGGCTCGCTCACTCTCATATCTGGCTCGCTCGCTTGCTCTCATGTCTGGCTCGCTCGCTCTCATACCTGACTCGCTCGCTTGCTCTCATGTCTGGCTCGCTCGCTCTCATATCTGGCTCGCTCGCTTGCTCTCATGTCTGGCTCGCTCGCTCTCATATCTTGCTCGCTCGCTCGCTTGCTCTCATGTCTGGCTCGCTCGCTCTTATATCTGGCTCGCTCGCTTGCTCTCATGTCTGGCTCGCTCGCTCTCAAATCTTGCTCGCTCGCTCTCATGTCTTGCTCGCTCTCATATCTGGCTCGCTCGTTTGCTCTCATGTCTGGCTCGCTCGCTCTTATATCTGGCTCGCTCGCTCGCATATCTGGCTCGCTCGCTTGCTCTCTTGTCTGGCTCACTCTCTTATCTGGCTCGCTCGCTCGCATATCTGGCTCGCTTGCTCTCTTGTCTGGCTCGATCTCTTATCTGGCTCGCTCGCTCGCATATCTGGCTCGCTCGCTTGCTCTCATATCTGGCTCGCTCGCTTGCTCTCATATCTGGCTCGCTCACTTGCTCTCTTGTCTGGCTAGCTCTCTTATCTGGCTCGCTCGCATATCTGGCTCGCTCGATCTCACATCTTGGTCGCTCGCTTGCTCTTATTTCTGGCTCACTCGCTCTCATATCTGGCTCGCTCGCTTGCTCTCATGTCTGGCTCGCTCTCATATCTTGCTCGCTCGCTTGCTCTCATGTCTGGCTCGCTCGCTTGCTCTCATGTCTGGCTCGATCGCTCTCATATCTGGCTCGCTCGCTTGCTCTCATGTCTGGCTCGCTTGCTCTCATATCTGACTCACTCGCTTGCTCTCATGTCTGGCTCGCTCGCTCTCATATTTGGCTCGCTCGGTCGCATATCTGGCTCGCTCGCTTGCTCTCTTGTCTGGCTCACTCTCTTATCTGGCTCGCTCGCTTACATATCTGGCCCGATCCCTTGCTCTCATATCTGGCTCGCTCGCTTGCTCTCATGTCTGGCTCGCTCTCATATCTGGCTGCTCGTTCGCTTGCTCTCTTGTCTGGTTAGCTCAATTATCTGGCTCGCTCTCATATCTTGCTCGCTCGCTTGCTCTCATGTCTGGCTCGCTCTCATATCTGGCTCGCTTGCTTGCTCTCATGTCTGGCTCGCTCGCTCTCATATCTGGCTCGCTTGCTTGCTCTAATGTCTGGCTCACTCGCTCTCATATCTGGCTCGCTCGCTTTCTCTCATGTCTGGCTCGATCGCTCTCATATCTGGCTCGCTCTCTTAATCTCATGTCTGGCTCGCTTGCTCTCATATCTGGCTCGCTTGCTTGCTCTCATGTCTGGCTCGCTCGCTCTCATATCTGGCTCGATCGCTTGCTCTCATGTCTGGCTCGATCGCTCTCATATCTGGCTCGCTCGCTTGCTCTCATGTCTGGCTCGCTTGCTCTCATATCTGGCTCGCTCGCTTGCTCTCATATCTGGCTCGTTCGCTCGCATATTTGGTTCGCTCGCTTGCTCTCATGTCTGGCTCACTCGCTCTCATATCTGGCTCGCTCGCTTGCTCTCATGTCTTGCTCGCTTGTTCTCATATCTTGCTCGCTCGCTTGCTCTCATGTCTGGCTCGCTCGCTCTCATATCTGGCTTGCTCGCTTGCTCTCATGTCTGGCTCGATCGCTCTCATATCTGGCTCGCTCGCTTGCTCTCATGTCTGGCTCGCTTGCTCTCATATCTGGCTCGCTCGCTTGCTCTCATGTCTGACTCGCTCGCTCTCATATCTGGCTCGCTCGCTGGCATATCTGGCTCGCTTGCTTGCTCTCATGTCTGGCTCGCTTACTTTCATATCTGGCTTGCTCGCTTGCTCTCATGTTTTGCTCCCTCGCTCTCATATCTGGCTCGTTCGCTCGCATATCTGGCTCGTTCGCTTGCTCTCATGTCTGGCTCGCTTACTCTCATATCTGGCTTGCTCGCTTGCTCTCATGTTTTGCTCGATCGCTCTCATATCTGGCTCGCTCGCTTGCTCTCATGTCTGGCTCGCTCGCTCTCATATCTGGCTCGCTCGCTTGCTCTCATGTCTGGCTCACTCGCTCTCATATCTGGCTCGCTCGCTTGCTCTCATGTCTGGCTCACTCGCTCTCTTATCTGGCTCGCTCTCATATCTTGCTCGCTCGCTTGCTCTCATGTCTGGCTCACTTTCATATCTGGCTTGCTCGTTTGCTCTCATGACTGGTTCGCTCGCTCTCATATCTGGCTTGCTCGCTTGCTCTCATGTCTGGCTGGCTCGCTCTCATATCTGGCTCGTTCGCTCGAATATCTGGTTCGCTCGCTTGCTCTCATGTCTGGCTCACTCGCTCTCATATCTGGCTCGCTCGCTTGCTCTCATGTCTGGCTCGATCGCTCTCATATCTGGCTCGCTCGCTTAATCTCATGTCTGGCTCGCTTGCTCTCATATCTGGCTCGCTTGCTTGCTCTCATGTCTGGCTCGCTTGCTCTCATATCTGGCTCGCTCGCTTGCTCTCATGTCTGGCTCGCTCGCTCTCATATCTGGCTCGCTCGCATGCTCTCTTGTCTGGTTCGCTCTCTTATCTGACTCGCTCTCATATCTTGCTTGCTCGCTTGCTCTCATGTCTAGCTCGCTCTCATATCTGGCTCGCTCGCTTGCTCTCATGTCTGGCTCGCTCGCTCGCTTATCTGGTTCGCTCACTTGCTCTCATATCTGGCTCACTCACTTGCTCTCTTGTCTGGCTCGCTCTCTTATCCGGCTCGCTCGCATATCTGGCTCGCTCGATCTCATATCTTGCTCGCTCGCTTGCTCTTATGTCTGGCTCACTCGCTCTCATATCTGGCTCGCTCGCTTGCTCTCATGTCTGGCTCGCTCGCTCTCATATCTTGCTCGCTTGCTTGCTCTCATGTCTGGCTCGCTCGCTCTCATATCTGGTTTGCTCGTTTGCTCTCATGTCTGGCTCGCTCGCTCTCATATCTGGCTCGTTCGCTTGCTCTCATGTCTGGCTCGCTCTCATATCTGGCTCGCTCGCTTGCTCTCATGTCTGGCTCGCTCGCTCTCATATCTGGCTAACTTGCTTGCTCTCATGTCTGGCTCACTAGCTCTCATATCTGGCTCGGTCGCTTGCTCTCATGTCTTGCTCGCTCGCTCTCATATCTGGCTCGCTCGCTTGCTCTCATGTCTGGCTCGCTCGCTCTCATCTATGGCTCGCTCGCTTGCTCTCATGTCTGGCTCGCTCGCTCTCATATCTGGCTCGCTCGCTTGCTCTCAAGTCTGGCTCGCTCGCTCTCATATCTGGCTCGCTCGCTTGCTCTCTTGTCTGGTTCGCTCTCTTATCTGGCTCACTCTCATATCTTGCTCGCTCGCTTGCTCTCATGTCTGGCTCGCTCTCATATCTGGCTCGCTCGCTTGCTCTCATGTCTGGCTCGCTCGCTCTCATATCTTGCTCGCTCGCTTGCTCTCATGTCTGGCTCGCTCGCTTGCTCTCATGTCTGGCTCGCTCTCATATCTGGCTTGCTCGCTTGCTCTTATGTCTGGCTCGCTTGCTCTCATATCTGGCTCGTTCGCTCCCATATCTGGCTCGCTCGCTTGCTCTCTTGTCTGGCTCACTCTCTTATCTGGCTCGATCGCTCGCATATCTGGCTCGCTCGCATGCTCTCTTGTCTGGCTCGCTCTCTTATCTGGCTCGCTCGCTCGCATATCTGGCTCGCTCGCTTGCTCTCTTGTCTGGCTCACTCTCTTATCTGGCTCGCTCGATCTCATATCTTGCTCGCTCGCTTGCTCTTATGTCTGGCTCACTCGCTCTCATATCTGGCTCGCTCGCTTGCTCTCATGTCTGGCTCGCTCGTTCTCATATCTTGCTCGCTTGCTTGCTCTCATGTCTGGCTCGCTCGCTCTCATATCTGGTTTGCTCGCTTGCTCTCATGTCTGGCTCGCTCGCTCTCATATCTGGCTCGCTCGCTTGCTCTCATGTCTGGCTCGCTCTCATATCTGGCTCGCTCGCTTGCTCTCATGTCTGGCTCGCTCGCTCTCATATCTGGCTCGCTAGCTTGCTCTCATGTCTGGCTCGCTCGCTCTCATATCTGGCTCGCTCGCTTGCTCTCATGTCTGGCTCACTAGCTCTCATTTCTGGCTCGCTCGCTTGCTCTCATGTCTTTCTCGCTCGCTCTCATATCTGGCTCGCTCGCTTGCTCTCATGTCTGGCTCGCTCTCATATATGGCTCGCTCGCTTGCTTTCATGTCTGGCTCGCTCGCTCTCATATCTGGCTCGCTCGCTTGCTCTCAAGTCTGGCTCGCTCGCTCTCATATCTGGCTCGCTCGCTTGCTCTCTTGTCTGGTTTGCTCTCTTATCTGGCTCACTCACATATCTTGCTCGCTCGCTTGCTCTCATGTCTGGCTCGCTCTCATATCTGGCTCGCTCGCTTGCTCTCATGTCTGGCTCGCTCGCTCTCATATCTTGCTCGCTCGCTTGCTCTCATGTCTGGCTCGCTCGCTCTCATATCTGGCTCGCTCGCTTGCTCTCATGTCTGGCTCGCTCTCATATCTGGCTTGCTCGCTTGCTCTTATGTCTGGCTCGCTTGTTCTCATATCTGGCTCGTTCGCTCGCATATCTGGCTCGCTCGCTTGCTCTCTTATCTGGCTCACTCTCTTATCTGGCTCGCTCGCTCGCATATCTGGCTCGCTCGCATGCTCTCTTGTCTGGCTCGCTCTCTTATCTGGCTCGCTCGCTCGCATATCTGGCTCGCTCACTTGCTCTCATATCTGGCTCACTCACTTGCTCTCTTGTCTGGCTCGCTCTCTTATCCGGCTCGCTCGCATATCTGGCTCGCTCGATCTCATATCTTGCTCGCTCGCTTGCTCTTATGTCTGGCTCACTCGCTCTCATATCTGGCTCGCTCGATTGCTCTCTTGTCTGGTTCGCCCTCTTATCTGTCTCGCTCTCATATCTGGCTTGCTCACTTGCTCTCATATCTGGCTCGCTCGCTTGCTCTCATGTCTGGCTCGCTCTCTTATCTGGCTCGCTCGCTCTCATATCTGGCTCGCTCTCTTATCTGGCTCGCTCGCTCGCATATCTGGGTCGCTCGCTCTCATATCTTGCTCGCTAGCTTGCTCTCATGTCTGGCTCGCTCGCTCTCATATCTGGCTCGCTCGATTGCTCTCTTGTCTGGATCGCCCGCTTATCTGTCTCGCTCTCATATATGGCTTGCTCACTTGCTCTCATATCTGGCTCGCCCGCTTGCTCTCATGTCTGGCTCGCTCTTTTATCTGGCTCGCTCGCATATCTGGCTCGCTCGCTTGCTCTCTTGTCTAGCTAGCTCTCTTATCTGTCTCGGTATCATATCTGGCTTGCTCGCTTGCTCTCATATCTGGTTCGCTCGCTTGCTCTCATGTCTGGCTCGCTCTCTTATCTGGCTCGCTCGCATATCTGGTTCGCTCACTTGCTCTCTTGTCTGGCTCGCTCTCTTATATGGCTCGCTCGCTTGCTCTCATATCCGGCTAGCTTGCTTGCTCTCTTGTCTGGCTCGCTCTCTTATCTGGCTCGCTCTCTTATCTGGCTCGCTCGCTCGCATTTCTGGCTCGCTCGCATATCTGGCTTGCTCGCTTGCTCTCATGTCTGGCTCGCTCGCTCTCATATCTTGCTCGCTAACTTGGTCTCATGTCTGGCTTGCTCGCTTGCTCTTATGTCTGGCTCGCTTGCTCTCATATCTGGCTCGTTCGCTCTCATATCTGGCTCGCTCGCTTGCTCTCATATCCGGCTAGCTTGCTTGCTCTCTTGTCTGGCTCGCTCTCTTATCTGGCTCGCTCTCTTATCTGGCTTGCTCGCTCGCATTTCTGGCTCGCTCGCATATCTGGCTCGCTCGCTCTCATATCTTGCTCGCTCGCTTGCTCTCATATCTGGCTCGCTTGCTCGCATATCTGGCTCGCTCGCTTGCTCTCTTGTCTGGCTAGCTCTCTTATTTGGCTCGCTCGCTCGCATATCTGGCTCGCTCGCTCTCATATCTGGCTCACTCGCTTGCGCTCATGTCTGGCTCGCTCGCTCTCATATCTGGCTCGCTCGCTTGCTCTCATGTCTGGCTCGCTCGCTTGCTCTCATGTCTGGCTCGCTCTCTCTCAAATCTGGCTCGCTCGCTTGCTCTCTTGTCTGGTTCGCTCTCTTATCTGGCTCGCTCGCTTGCATATCTGGCTCGCTCGCTTGCTCTCATATCTGGCTCGCTTGCTTGCTCTCTTGTCTGGCTCGCTCTCTTATCTCGCTCGCTCTCATATCTGGCTCGCTCGCTTGCTCTCATGTCTGGCTCGCTCGCTTGCTCTCATGTCTGGCTTGCTCGCTCTCATATCTGGCTCGCTCGATTGCTCTCTTGTCTGGTTCACCCGCTTATCTGTCTTGCTCTTATATCTTGCTTGCTCGCTTGCTCTCATATCTGGCCCGCTCGCTTGCTCTCATGTCTGGCTCGCTCTCTTATCTGGCTCGCTCGCATATCTGGCTCGCTCGCTTGCTCTCTTGTCTGGCTAGCTCTCTTATCTGGCTCGCTCGCTCGCATATCTGGCTCGCTCGCTCTCATATCTGGCTCGCTCGCTTGCGCTCATGTCTGGCTCGCTGGCTCTCATATCTGGCTTGCTCGTTTGCTCTCATATCTGGCTCGCTCGCATATCTGGCTTGCTCACACTCATATCTGGCTCGCTCGCTTGCTCTCA
Source organism: Hyla sarda (assembly GCF_029499605.1). Lineage (NCBI taxonomy): Eukaryota > Metazoa > Chordata > Amphibia > Anura > Hylidae > Hyla > Hyla sarda. The sequence continues at coordinate 69,335 of NW_026610397.1, forward strand.
TATCCGGCTAGCTTGCTTGCTCTCTTGTCTGGCTCGCTCTCTTATCTGGCTCGCTCTCTTATCTGGCTTGCTCGCTCGCATTTCTGGCTCGCTAACTTGGTCTCATGTCTGGCTTGCTCGCTTGCTCTTATGTCTGGCTCGCTTGCTCTCATATCTGGCTCGTTCGCTCTCATATCTGGCTCGCTCGCTTGCTCTCATATCCGGCTAGCTTGCTTGCTCTCTTGTCTGGCTCGCTCTCTTATCTGGCTCGCTCTCTTATCTGGCTTGCTCGCTCGCATTTCTGGCTCGCTCGCATATCTGGCTCGCTCGCTCTCATATCTTGCTCGCTCGCTTGCTCTCATATCTGGCTCGCTTGCTCGCATATCTGGCTCGCTCGCTTGCTCTCTTGTCTGGCTAGCTCTCTTATTTGGCTCGCTCGCTCGCATATCTGGCTCGCTCGCTCTCATATCTGGCTCACTCGCTTGCGCTCATGTCTGGCTCGCTCGCTCTCATATCTGGCTCGCTCGCTTGCTCTCATGTCTGGCTCGCTCGCTTGCTCTCATGTCTGGCTCGCTCTCTCTCAAATCTGGCTCGCTCGCTTGCTCTCTTGTCTGGTTCGCTCTCTTATCTGGCTCGCTCGCTTGCATATCTGGCTCGCTCGCTTGCTCTCATATCTGGCTCGCTTGCTTGCTCTCTTGTCTGGCTCGCTCTCTTATCTCGCTCGCTCTCATATCTGGCTCGCTCGCTTGCTCTCATGTCTGGCTCGCTCGCTTGCTCTCATGTCTGGCTTGCTCGCTCTCATATCTGGCTCGCTCGATTGCTCTCTTGTCTGGTTCACCCGCTTATCTGTCTTGCTCTTATATCTTGCTTGCTCGCTTGCTCTCATATCTGGCCCGCTCGCTTGCTCTCATGTCTGGCTCGCTCTCTTATCTGGCTCGCTCGCATATCTGGCTCGCTCGCTTGCTCTCTTGTCTGGCTAGCTCTCTTATCTGGCTCGCTCGCTCGCATATCTGGCTCGCTCGCTCTCATATCTGGCTCGCTCGCTTGCGCTCATGTCTGGCTCGCTGGCTCTCATATCTGGCTTGCTCGTTTGCTCTCATATCTGGCTCGCTCGCATATCTGGCTTGCTCACACTCATATCTGGCTCGCTCGCTTGCTCTCATATCCGGCTAGCTTGCTTGCTCTCTTGTCTGGCTCGCTCTCTTATCTGGCTCGCTCTCTTATCTGGCTTGCTCGCTCGCATTTCTGGCTCGCTCGCATATCTGGCTCGCTCGCTCTCATATCTTGCTCGCTCGCTTGCTCTCATATCTGGCTCGCTCGCTTGCTCTCATATCTGGCTCGCTCGCTTGCTCGCATATCTGGCTCGCTCGCTTGCTCTCTTGTCTGGCTAGCTCTCTTATCTGGCTCGCTCGCTCGCATATCTGGTTCGCTTCTCTCATATTTGGCTCACTCGCTTGCGCTCATGTCTGTCTCGCTCGCTCTCATATCTGGCTTGCTCGCTTGCTCTCATGTCTGGCTCGCTCGCTCTCATATCTGGTTCGCTCACTTGCTATCTTGTCTGGCTCACTCTCTTATATGGCTCGCTCGCTTGCTCTCATATCTGGCTCGCTCGCTTGCTCTCTTGTCTGGCACTCTCTCTTATCTGGCTCGCTCGCATATCTGGCTTGCTCGCTCTCATATCTGGCTCGCTCGCTTGCTCTCATATTCGGCTAGCTTGCTTGCTCTCTTGTCTGGCTCGCTCTCTTATCTGGCTCGCTCTCTTATCTGGCTCGCTCGCATTTCTGTCTCGCATATCTGGCTCGCTCGCTCTCATATCTGGCTCGCTCGCTTGCTCTCATATCTGGCTCGCTTGCTTGCTCTCATATCTGGCTCGCTCGCTTGCTCTTATATCTGGCTCGCTCGCTTGCTCTCTTGTCTGGCTCGCTCTCTTATCTGGCTCTCTCGCTCGCATATCTAGCTCGCTCGCTTGCTCTCATGTCTGTTTCGCTCGCTCTCATATCTGGCTCGCTCGCTTGCTCTCATGTCTGGCTCGCTCGCTCTCATATCTGGCTCGCTCGCTTGCTCTCATGTCTGGCTCGCTCGCTCTCATATCTTGCTCGCTAGCTTGCTTTCATGACTGGCTCGCTCGCTCTCATATCTTGCTCGCTAGCTTGCTCTCATGTCTGGCTTGCTCGCTCTCATATCTGGCTCGCTTGCTCTCATATCTTGCTCGCTAGCTTGCTCTCATGTCTGGCTTGCTCGCTCTCATATCTGGCTCGCTCGATTGCTCTCTTGTCTGGTTCACCCTCTTATCTGTCTTGCTCTTATATCTTGCTTGCTCGCTTGCTCTCATATCTGGCCCGCTCGCTTGCACTCATGTCTGGCTCGCTCTCTTATCTGGCTCGCTCGCATGTCTGGCTCGCTCGCTTGCTCTCTTGTCTGGCTAGCTCTCTTATCTGGCTCGCTTGCTCTCATGTCTGTTTCGCTCGCTCTCATATCTGGCTCGCTCGCTTGCTCTCATGTCTGGCTCGCTCGCTCTCATATCTGGCTCGCTCGCTTGCTCTCATGTCTGGCTCGCTCGCTCTCATATCTTGCTCGCTAGCTTGCTTTCATGACTGGCTCGCTCGCTCTCATATCTTGCTCGCTAGCTTGCTCTCATGTCTGGCTTGCTCGCTCTCATATCTGGCTCGCTTGCTCTCATATCTTGCTCGCTAGCTTGCTCTCATGTCTGGCTTGCTCGCTCTCATATCTGGCTCGCTCGATTGCTCTCTTGTCTGGTTCACCCTCTTATCTGTCTTGCTCTTATATCTTGCTTGCTCGCTTGCTCTCATATCTGGCCCGCTCGCTTGCACTCATGTCTGGCTCGCTCTCTTATCTGGCTCGCTCGCATGTCTGGCTCGCTCGCTTGCTCTCTTGTCTGGCTAGCTCTCTTATCTGGCTCGCTTGCTCGCATATCTGGCTCGCTCGCTCTCATATCTGGCTCGCTCGCTTGCGCTCATGTCTGGCTCGCTGGCTCTCATATCTGGCTTGCTCGCTTGCTCTCATGTCTGGCTCGCTCGCTCTCATATCTGGTTCGCTCACTTGCTCTCTTGTCTGGCTCGCTCTCTTATATGGCTCGCTCGCTTGCTCTCATATCTGGCTCGCTCGCTTGCTCTCATGTCTGGCTCGCTCACTCTCATATATGGCTCGCTCGCTTGCTCTCATGTCTGGCACGCTCGCTCTCATATCTGGCTCGCTTGCTTGCTCTCAAGTCTGGCTCGCTCGCTCTCATATCTGGCTCGCTCGCTTGCTCTCTTGTCTGGTACGCTCTCTCTTATCTGGCTCACTCTCATATCTTGCTCGCTCGCTTGCTCTCATGTCTGGCTCGCTCTCATATCTGGCTCGCTCGCTTGCTCTCATGTCTGGCTCGCTCGCTCTCATATCTTGCTCGCTCGCTTGCTCTCATATCTGGCTCGCTTGCTCGCATATCTGGCTCGCTCGCTTGCTCTCTTGTCTGGCTAGCTCTCTTATCTGGCTCGCTCGCTCGCATATCTGGCTCGCTCGCTCTCATATCTGGCTCACTCGCTTGCGCTCATGTCTGGCTCGCTCGCTCTCATATCTGGCTCGCTCGCTTGCTCTCATGTCTAACTCGCTCGCTTGCTCTCATGTCTGGCTCGCTCTCTCTCAAATCTGGCTCGCTCGCTTGCTCACTTGTCTGGTTCGCTCTCTTATCTGGCTCGCTCGCATGCATATCTGGCTCGCTCGCTTGCTCTCATATCTGGCTCGCTTGCTTGCTCTCTTGTCTGGCTCGCTCTCTTATCTCGCTCGCTCTCATATCTGGCTCGCTCGCTTGCTCTCATATCTGGCTCGCTCACTTGCTCTCTTTTCTGGCTCGCTCTCTTTTCTGACTTGCCCGCATATCTGGCTCGCTCGATCTCATATTTTGCTCGCTCGCTTGCTCTCATGTCTGGCTCACTCGCTCTCATATCTGGCTCGCTCGCTCGCTCTCATATCTGGCTCGCTCGCTTGCTCTCATGTCTGGCTCGCTCGCTCTCATATCTTGCTCGCTCGCTTGCTCTCATGTCTGGCTCGCTCGCTCTCATATCTGGCTCGCTCGCTTGCTCTCATGTCTGGCTCGCTTGCTCTCATATCTGGCTCGTTCGCTCGCATATCTGGCTCGCTCGCTTGCTCTCTTGTCTGGCTCACTCTCTTTTCTGGCTCGCTCGCTCGCATATCTGGCTCGCTCGCATGCTCTCTTGTCTGGCTCGCTCTCTTATCTGGCTCGCTCGCTCGCATATCTGGCTCGCTCACTTGCTCTCATATCTGGCTCACTCACTTGCTCTCTTGTCTGGCTCGCTCTCTTATCCGGCTCGCTCGCATATCTGGCTCGCTCGATCTCATATCTTGCTCGCTCGCTTGCTCTTATGTCTGGCTCACTCGCTCTCATATCTGGCTCGCTCGATTGCTCTCTTGTCTCGTTCGCCCTCTTATCTGTCTCGCTCTCATATCTGGCTTGCTCACTTGCTCTCATATCTGGCTCGCTCGCTTGCTCTCATGTCTGGCTCGCTCTCTTATCTGGCTCGCTCGCTCTCATATCTGGCTCGCTCTCTTATCTGGCTCGCTCGCTCGCATATCTGGGTTGCTCGCTCTTATATCTTGCTCGCTAGCTTGCTCTCATGTCTGGCTCGCTCGCTCTCATATCTGGCTCGCTCGATTGCTCTCTTGTCTGGTTCGCCCTCTTATCTGTCTCGCTCTCATATATGGCTTGCTCACTTGCTCTCATATCTGGCTCGCTCGCTTGCTCTCATGTCTGGCTCGCTCTCATGTCTGGCTTGCTCGCTTGCTCTTATGTCTGGCTCGCTTGCTCTCATATCTGGCTCGTTCGCTCTCATATCTGGCTCGCTCGCTTGCTCTCATATCCGGCTAGCTTGCTTGCTCTCTTGTCTGGCTCGCTCTCTTATCTGGCTCGCTCTCTTATCTGGCTTGCTCGCTCGCATTTCTGGCTCGCTCGCATATCTGGCTCGCTCGCTCTCATATCTTGCTCGCTCGCTTGCTCTCATATCTGGCTCGCTTGCTCGCATATCTGGCTCGCTCGCTTGCTCTCTTGTCTGGCTAGCTCTCTTATCTGGCTCGCTCGCTCGCATATCTGGCTCGCTCGCTCTCATATCTGGCTCACTCGCTTGCGCTCATGTCTGGCTCGCTCGCTCTCATATCTGGCTCGCTCGCTTGCTCTCATGTCTGGCTCGATCGCTTGCTCTCATGTCTGGCTCGCTCTCTCTCAAATCTGGCTCACTCGCTTGCTCTCTTGTTTGGTTCGCTCTCTTATCTGGCTCGCTCGCTTGCATATCTGGCTCGCTCGCTTGCTCTCATATCTGGCTCGCTTGCTTGCTCTCTTGTCTGGCTCGCTCTCTTATCTCGCTCGCTCTCATATCTGGCTCGCTCGCTTGCTCTCATATCTGGCTCGCTCACTTGCTTTCTTTTCTGGCTCGCTCTCTTATCTGACTTGCCCGCATATCTGGCTCGCTCGATCTCATATTTTGCTCGCTCGCTTGCTCTCATGTCTGGCTCACTCGCTCTCATATCTGGCTCGCTCGCTTGCTCTCATGTCTGGCTCGCTCGCTCTCATATCTTGCTCGCTAGCTTGCTCTCATGTCTGGCTTGCTCGCTCTCATATCTGGCTCGCTCGATTGCTCTCTTGTCTGGTTCACCCTCTTATCTGTCTTGCTCTTATATCTTGCTTGCTCGCTTGCTCTCATATCTGGCCCGCTCGCTTGCTCTCATGTCTGGCTCGCTCTCTTATCTGGCTCGCTCGCATATCTGGCTCGCTCGCTTGCTCTCTTGTCTGGCTAGCTCTCTTATCTGGCTCGCTCGCTCGCATATCTGGCTCGCTCTCATATCTGGCTCGCTCGCTTGCGCTCATGTCTGGCTCGCTGGCTCTCATATCTGGCTTGCTCGCTTGCTCTCATGTCTGGCTCGCTCGCTCTCATATCTGGTTCGCTCACTTGCTCTCTTGTCTGGCTCGCTCTCTTATATGGCTCGCTCGCTTGCTCTCATTTCTGGCTCGCTCGCTTGCTCTCATGTCTGGCTCGCTCGCTCTAATATATGGCTCGCTCGCTTGCTCTCATGTCTGGCACGCTCGCTCTCATATCTGGCTCGCTCGCTTGCTCTCAAGTCTGGTTCGCTCTCTCTTATCTGGCTCACTCTCATATCTTGCTCGCTCGCTTGCTCTCATGTCTGGCTCGCTCTCATATCTGGCTCGCTCGCTTACTCTCATGTCTGGCTCGCTCGCTCTCATATCTTGCTCGCTCGCTTGCTCTCATGTCTGGCTCGCTCGCTCTCATATCTGGCTCGCTCGCTTGCTCTCATGTCTGGCTCGCTCTCATATCTGGCTTGCTCGCTTGCTCTTATGTCTGGCTCGCTTGTTCTCATATCTGGCTCGTTCGCTCGCATATCTGGCTCGCTCGCTTGCTCTCTTGTCTGGCTCACTCTCTTATCTGGCTCGCTCGCTCGCATATCTGGCTCGCTCGCATGCTCACTTGTCTGGCTCGCTCTCTTATCTGGCTCGCTCGCTCGCATATGTGGCTCGCTCACTTGCTCTCATATCTGGCTCACTCACTTGCTCTCTTGTCTGGCTCGCTCTCTTATCCGGCTCGCTCGCATATCTGGCTCGCTCGATCTCATATCTTGCTCGCTCGCTTGCTCTTATGTCTGGCTCACTCGCTCTCATATCTGGCTCGCTCGCTTGCTCTCATGTCTGGCTCGCTCGCTCTCATATCTTGCTCGCTTGCTTGCTCTCATGTCTGGCTCGCTCGCTCTCATATCTGGTTTGCTCGCTTGCTCTCATGTCTGGCTCGCTCGCTCTCATATCTGGCTCGTTCGCTTGCTCTCATGTCTGGCTCGCTCTCATATCTGGCTCGCTCGCTTGCTCTCATGTCTGGCTCGCTCGCTCTCATATCTGGTTAGCTTGCTTGCTCTCATGTCTGGCTCACTAGCTCTCATATCTGGCTCGGTCGCTTGCTCTCATGTTTTCCTCGCTCGCTCTCATATCTGGCTCGCTCGCTTGCTCTCATGTCTGGCTCGCTCGCTCTCATATATGGCTCGCTCGCTTGCTCTCATGTCTGGCTCGCTCGCTCTCATATCTGGCTCGCTCGCTTGCTCTCATGTCTGGCTCGCTCGCTCTCATATCTGGCTCGCTCGCTTGCTCTCTTGTCTGGTTCGCTCTCTTATCCGGCTCACTCTCATATCTTGCTCGCTCGCTTGCTCTCATGTCTGGCTCGCTCGCTTGCTCTCATGTCTGGCTCGCTCTCATATCTGGCTTGCTCGCTTGCTCTTATGTCTGGCTCGCTTGCTCTCATATCTGGCTCGTTCGCTCCCATATCTGGCTCGCTCGCTTGCTCTCTTGTCTGGCTCACTCTCTTATCTGGCTCGATCGCTCGCATATCTGGCTCGCTCGCATGCTCTCTTGTCTGGCTCGCTCTCTTATCTGGTTCGCTCGCTCGCATATCTGGCTCGCTCACTTGCTCTCATATCTGGCTCACTCACTTGCTCTCTTGTCTGGCTCGCTCTCTTATCCGGCTCGCTCGCATATCTGGCTCGCTCGATCTCATATCTTGCTCGCTCGCTTGCTCTTATGTCTGGCTCACTCGCTCTCATATCTGGCTCGCTCGCTTGCTCTCATGTCTGGCTCGCTCGCTCTCATATCTTGCTCGCTTGCTTGCTCTCATGTCTGGCTCGCTCGCTCTCATATCTGGTTTGCTCGCTTGCTCTCATGTCTGGCTCGCTCTCTCTCATATCTGGCTCGTTCGCTTGCTCTCATGTCTGGCTCGCTCTCATATCTGGTTTGCTCGCTTGCTCTCATGTCTGGCTCGCTCTCTCTCATATCTGGCTCGTTCGCTTGCTCTCATGTCTGGCTCGCTCTCATATCTGGCTCGCTCGCTTGCTCTCATGTCTGGCTCGCTCGCTCTCATATCTGGTTAGCTTGCTTGCTCTCATGTCTGGCTCACTAGCTCTCATATCTGGCTCGGTCGCTTGCTCTCATGTCTTCCTCGCTCGCTCTCATATCTGGCTCGCTCGCTTGCTCTCATGTCTGGCTCGCTCGCTCTCATATATGGCTCGCTCGCTTGCTCTCATGTCTGGCTCGCTCGCTCTCATATCTGGCTCGCTCGCTTGCTCTCAAGTCTGGATCGCTCGCTCTCATATCTGGCTCGCTCGCTTGCTCTCTTGTCTGGTTCGCTCTCTTATCTGGCTCACTCTCATATCTTGCTCGCTCGCTTGCTCTCATGTCTGGCTCGCTCTCATATCTGGCTCGCTCGCTTGCTCTCATGTCTGGCTCGCTCGCTCTCATATCTTGCTCGCTCGCTTGCTCTCATGTCTGGCTCGCTCGCTTGCTCTCATGTCTGGCTCGCTCTCATATCTGGCTTGCTCGCTTCCTCTTATGTCTGGCTCGCTTGCTCTCATATCTGGCTCGTTCGCTCCCATATCTGGCTCGCTCGCTTGCTTTCTTGTCTGGCTCACTCTCTTATCTGGCTCGATCGCTCGCATATCTGGCTCGCTCGCATGCTCTCTTGTCTGGCTCGCTCTCTTATCTGGTTCGCTCGCTCGCATATCTGGCTCGCTCACTTGCTCTCATATCTGGCTCACTCACTTGCTCTCTTGTCTGGCACGCTCTCTTATCCAGCTCGCTCGCATATCTGGCTCGCTCGATCTCATATCTTGCTCGCTCGCTTGCTCTTATGTCTGGCTCACTCGCTCTCATATCTGGCTCGCTCGCTTGCTCTGATATCTTGCTCGCTCGCTTGCTCTCTTGTCTGGCTCGCTCTCTTATCTGGCTCGCTCGCTCGCATATCTGGCAGGCTCGCTTGCTCTCATGTCTTTCTCGCTCGCTCTCATATCTGGCTCGCTCGTATGCTCTCATGTATGGCTCGCTCTCATATCTGGCTCGCTCGCTTGCTCTCATGTCTGGCTCGCTCGCTCTCATATCTTACTCGCTCGCTTGCTCTCATCTCTTGCTCGCTTGCTCTCATATCTGGCTCGCTCGCTTGCTCTCTTGTCTGGTTCGCTCTCTTATCTGGCTCGCTCTCATATCTTGCTCGCTCGCTTGGTCTCATGTCTGGCTCGCTCTCATATCTGGCTCGCTCGCTTGCTCTCATGTCTGGCTCGCTCGCTCTCATATCTTGCTCGCTCGCTTGCTCTCATGTCTGGCTCGCTCGCTCTCATATCTGGCTCGCTCGATTGCTCTCATGTCTGGCTCACTCGCTCTCATATCTGGCTCGCTCGCTTGCTCTCATGTCTGGCTCGCTCTCGCTCGCTTGCTCTCATGTCTGGCTCACTCACTCTCATATCTTGCTCGCTCGCTTGCTCTCATGTCTGGCTCGCTCGCTCTCATATCTGGCTCGCTCGATTGCTCTCATGTCTGGCTCACTCGCTCTCATATCTGGCTCGCTCGCTTGCTCTCATGTCTGGCTCGCTCTCGCTCGCTTGCTCTCATGTCTGGCTCGCTCGCTCTCATATCTTGCTCGCTCGCTTGCTCTCATGTCTGGCTCGCTCGCTCTCATATCTGGCTCGCTCGCTTGCTCTCATGTCTGGCTCGCTCGCTCTCATATCTGGCTCGCTCTTTTGCTCTCTTGTCTGGTTCGCTCTCTTATCTGGCTCGCTCTTATATCTTGCTCGCTCGCTTGCTCTCATGTCTGGCTCGCTCTCACATCTCACTCGCTCGCTTGCTCTCATTTCTGGCTCGATCGCACTCATGTCTGGCTCGCTCGCTTGCTCTCATGTCTGGCTCGCTTGCTCTCATATCTGGCTCGCTCGCTTGCTCTCATGTCTGGCTCGCTCGCTCTCATATCTGGCTCGCTCGATTGCTCTCATGTCTGGCTCGCTTGCTCTCATACCTGGCTCGCTCGCTTGCTCTCATGTCTGGCTCGCTCGCTCTCATATCTGGCTTGCTCGCTCGCATATCTGTCTCGCTCGCTTACTCTCTTGTCTGGCTCACTCTCTTATCTTGCTCGCTCGCATATCTAGCTCGCTCGCTTGCTCTCTTGTCTGGCTTGCTCTCTTATCTGACTCGCTCGCTCGCATATCTGGCTTGCTCGCTTGCTCTCATCTGGCTCGCTCGCTTGCTCTCATATCTGCCTCGCTCACTTGCTCTCTTGTCTGGCTCGCTCTCTTATCTGGCTCGCTCGCATATGTGGCTCGCTCGATCTCATATCTTGCTCGCTGGCTTGCTCTCATGTCTGGCTCACTCGCTCTCATATCTGGCTCGCTCGCTTGTTCTCATGTCTGACTCGCTCGCTCTCATATCTTGCTCCCTCGCTTGCTCTCATGTCTGTCTCGCTCGCTCTCCTATCTGGCTCGCTCGCTTGCTCTCATGTCTGGCTCGCTCTCTCTCATATCTGGCTCGCTTGCTTGCTCTCTTGTCTGGTTCGCTCTCTTATCTGGCTCGCTCGCTTGCATATCTGGCTCGCTCGCTTGATCTCATATCTGGCTCGCTTGCTTGCTCTCTTGTCTGGCCTGCTCTCTTATCTCGCTCGCTCTCATATCTGGCTCGCTCGCTCGCTTGCATATCTGGCTCGCTCGCTTGCTCTCATATCTGGCTCGCTTGCTTGCTCTCTTGTCTGGCTCGCTCTCTTATCTCGCTCGCTCTCATATCTGGCTCGCTCGCTTGCTCTCATATCTGGCTCGCTTGCTTGCTCTCTTGTCTGGCTCGCTCTCTTATCTCGCTCGCTCTCATATCTGGCTTGCTCGCTTGCTCTCATATCTTGCTCGCTCGCTTGCTCTCATGTCTGGCTCGCTCGCTCTCATACCTGGCTCGCTCGCTTGCTCTCATGTCTGGCTCGCTCGCTCTCATATCTGGCTCGCTCGCTTGCTCTCATGTCTTGCTCGCTCGCTTGCTCTCATGTCTGGCTCGCTCACTCTCATATCTGCCTCGCTCGCTTGCTCTCATGTCTGGCTCGCTCGCTCTCATATCTGGCTCGCTCGCTTGCTCTCATGTCTGGCTCACTCGCTCTCATATCTGGCTTGCTCACTTGCTATCATGTCTGGCTCGCTCTCGCTCGCTTGCTCTCATGTCTGGCTCACTTGCTCTCATATCTGGCTTGCTCGCTTGCTCTCATGTCTGGCTCGCTCTCATATCTTGCTCGCTCGCTTGCTCTCATGTCTGGCTCGCTCTCATATCTTGCTCGCTCGCTTGCTCTCATGTCTGGCTCGCTCGCTCTCATATCTGGCTCGCTCGCTTGCTCTCATGTCTGGCTCGCTCGCTCTCATATCTGGCTCGCTCTTTTGCTCTCTTGTCTGGTTCGCTCTCTTATCTGGCTCGCTCTTATATCTTGCTCGCTCGCTTGCTCTCATGTCTGGCTCGCTCTCATATCTCACTTGCTCGCTTGCTCTCATTTCTGGCTCGATCGCACTCATGTCTGGCTCGCTTGCTTGCTCTCATGTCTGGCTCGCTTGCTCTCATATCTGGCTCGCTCGCTTGCTCTCATGTCTGGCTCGCTCGCTCTCATATCTGGCTCGCTCGATTGCTCTCATGTCTGGCTCGCTTGCTCTCATACCTGGCTCGCTTCCTTGCTCTCTTGTCTGGCACTCTCTCTTATCTGGCTCGCTCGCATATCTGGCTTGCTCGCTTTCATATCTGGCTCGCTCGCTTGCTCTCATATCCGGCTAGCTTGCTTGCTCTCTTGTCTGGCTCGCTCTCTTATCTGGCTCGCTCTCTTATCTGGCTCGCTCGCTCGCATTTCTGGCTCGCTCGCATATCTGGCTCGCTCGCTCACATATCTTGCTCGCTCATTTGCTCTCATGTCTGGCTCGCTCGCTCTCATATCTGGCTCGCTCGCTTGCTCTCATATCTGGCTCGCTTGCTTGCTCTCATATCTGGCTTGCTCGCTTGCTCTTATATCTGGATCGCTCGCTTGCTCTCTTGTCTGGCTCGCTCTCTTATCTGGCTCTCTCGCTCGCATATCTGGCTCGCTCGCTTGCTCTCATGTCTGGCTCGCTCTCTCTCATATCTGGCTTGCTCGCTTGCTCTCATGTCTGGCTCGCTCGCTTGCTCTCATGTCTGGCTCTCTCACTCTCATATCTGGCTCGCTCGCTTGCTCTCATGTCTGGCTCGCTCGCTCTCATATCTGGCTCGCTAGCTTGCTCTCTTGTCTGGCACTCTCTCTTATCTGGCTCGCTCGCATATCTGGCTTGCTCGCTCTCATATCTGGCTCGCTCGCTTGCTCTCATATCCGGCTAGCTTGCTTGCTCTCTTGTCTGGCTCGCTCTCTTATCTGGCTCGCTCTCTTATCTGGCTCGCTCGCTCGCATTTCTGGCTCGCTCGCTTATCTGGCTCGCTCACATATCTTGCTCGCTCATTTGCTCTCATGTCTGGCTCGCTCGCTTGCTCTCACATCTGGCTCGCTTGCTTGCTCTCATATCTGGCTTGCTCGCTTGCTCTTATATCTGGCTCGCTCGCTTGCTCTCTTGTCTGGCTCGCTCTCTTATCTGGCTCTCTCGCTCGCATATCTGGCTCGCTCGCTTGCTCTCATGTCTGGCTCGCTCGCTCTCATTTCTGGCTCGCTCGCTTGCTCTCATGTCTGGCTCGCTCTCATATCTGGCTCGCTCGCTTGCTCTCATGTCTGGTTCGCTCGCTCTCATTTCTGGCTCGCTTGCTTGCTCTCTTGTCTGGTTCGCTCTCTTATCTGGCTCGCTCTCATATCTGGCTCGCTCGCTCTCATATCTGGCTCGCTCGCCTGCTCTCTTGTCTGGTTCGCTCTCTTATCTGGCTCGCTCTCATATCTGGCTCGCTCGCTTGCTCTCATGTCTGGCTCGCTCTCATATCTGGCTCGCTCGCTTGCTCTCATGTCTGGCTCGCTCGCTTGCTCTCATGTCTGGCTCGATCGCTCTCATATCTGGCTCGCTCGCTTTCTCTCATGTCTGGCTCGCTTGCTCTCATATCTGACTCACTCGCTTGCTCTCATGTCTGGCTCGCTCGCTCTCATATTTGGCTCGCTCGGTCGCATATCTGGCTCGCTCGCTTGCTCTCTTGTCTGGCTCACTCTCTTATCTGGCTCGCTCGCTCGCATATCTGGCTCGCTTGCTTGCTCTCTTGTCTGGCTCGCTTGCTCTCATATCTGGCTCGCTCGCTTGCTCTCATGTCTGGCTCGCTCTCATATCTGGCTCGTTCGCTTGCTCTCTTGTCTGGTTAGCTCAATTATCTGGCTCGCTCTCATATCTTGCTCGCTCGCTTGCTCTCATGTCTGGCTCGCTCTCATATCTGGCTCGCTTGCTTGCTCTCATGTCTGGCTCGCTCGCTCTCATATCTGGCTCGCTCGCTTACTCTCTTGTCTGGTTTGCTCTCTTATCTGGCTCTCTCTCATATCTTGCTCGCTCGTTTGCTCTCATGTCTGGCTCGCTCTCATATCTGGCTCGCTCGCTTGCTCTCATGTCTGGCTTACTCGCTCTCATATCTGGCTCGCTCGCTTGCTCTCATGTCTGGCTCGCTCGCTCTCATATCTTGCTCGCTCGCTTGCTCTCATATCTGGCTCGCTCGCTTGCTCTCATGTCTGGCTCGCTCGCTCTCATATCTGGCTCGCTCGCTTGCTCTCTTGTCTGATTCGCTCTCTTATCTGGTTTGCTCTCATATCTTGCTCGCTCGCTTGCTCTCATGTCTGGCTCGCTCTCATATCTGGCTTGCTCTCATGTCTGGCTCACTCGCTCTCATATCTGGCTCGCTCGCTTGCTCTCATGTCTGGCTCGCTCGCTCTCATATCTGGCTCGCTCGCTTGCTCTCATGTCTGGCTCGATCGCTCTCATATTTGGCTCGCTCGCTTGATCTCATGTCTGGCTCGATCGCTCTCATATTTGGCTCGCTCGCTTGCTCTCATGTCTGGCTTGCTCGCTCTCATATCTTGCTCGTTCGCTCGCATATCTGGCTCGCTCGCTTGCTCTCTTGTCTGGCTCGCTCGCTCGCATATCTGGCTCGCTCGCTTGCTCTCTTGTCTGGCTCGCTCTCTTATCTGTCTCGCTCGCTCGCATTTCTGGCTCGCTCGCTTGCTCTCATAACTGGCTCACTCACTTGCTCTCTTGTCTGGCTCGCTCTCTTATCTGGCTCGCTCGCTCGCATATCTGGCTCGCTCGCTTGCTCTCATATCTGGCTCGCTCGCTTGCTCTCATGTCTGGCTCGCTCGCTCTCATATCTTGCTCGCTCGCTTGCTCTCATGTCTGGCTCGCTCGCTCTCATATCTGGCTCGCTCGCTTGCTCTCATGTCTGGCTCGCTCTCTCTCATATCTAGCTCGCTAGCTTGCTCTCAATTCTGGCTCGCTTGCTCTCATATCTGGCTTGCTCGCTTGCTCTCATGTCTGGCTCGCTCGCTCTCATATCTTGCTCGCTCGCTTGCTCTCATGTCTGGCTCGCTCGCTCTCATATCTGGCTCGCTCGCTTGCTCTCATGTCTGGCTCGCTCTCTCTCATATCTAGCTCGCTAGCTTGCTCTCAATTCTGGCTCGCTTGCTCTCATATCTGGCTCGCTCGCTTGCTCTCATGTCTGGCTCGCTTGCTCTCATATCTGGCTCGATCGCTCTCATATCTGGCTCGCTCGCTTGCTCTCATGTCTGGCTCGCTTGCTCTCATATCTGGCTCGCTCGCTTGCTCTCATGTCTGACTCGCTCGCTCTCATATCTGGCTCGTTCGCTCGCATATCTGGCTCGCTCGCTTGCTCTCATGTCTGGCTCGCTTACTCTCATATCTGGCTTGCTCGCTTGCTCTCATGTTTTGCTCGCTCGCTCTCATATCTGGCTCGCTCGCTTGCTCTCATGTCTGGCTCGCTCGCTCTCATATCTGGCTCGCTCGCTTGCTCTCATGTCTGGCTCACTCGCTCTCATATCTGGCTCGCTCGCTTGCTCTCATGTCTGGCTCACTCGCTCTCTTATCTGGCTCGCTCTCATATCTTGCTCGCTCGCTTGCTCTCATGTCTTGCTCACTTTCATATCTGGCTTGCTCGTTTGCTCGCTCGCATATCTGGCTCGCTTGCTCTCTTGTCTGGCTCGATCTCTGATCTGGCTCGCTCGCTCGCATATCTGGCTCGCTCGCTTGCTCTCATATCTGGCTCGCTCGCTTGCTCTCATATCTGCCTCGCTCACTTGCTCTCTTGTCTGGCTAGCTCTCTTATCTGGCTCGCTCGCATATCTGGCTCGCTCGATCTCACATCTTGGTCGCTCGCTTGCTCTTATTTCTGGCTCACTCGCTCTCATATCTGGCTCGCTCGCTTGCTCTCATGTCTGGCTCGCTCTCATATCTTGCTCGCTCGCTTGCTCTCATGTCTGGCTCGCTCGCTTGCTCTCATGTCTGGCTCGATCGCTCTCATATCTGGCTCGCTCGCTTTCTCTCATGTCTGGCTCGCTTGCTCTCATATCTGACTCACTCGCTTGCTCTCATGTCTGGCTCGCTCGCTCTCATATTTGGCTCGCTCGGTCGCATATCTGGCTCGCTCGCTTGCTCTCTTGTCTGGCTCACTCTCTTATCTGGCTCGCTCGCTCGCATATCTGGCTCGCTTGCTTGCTCTCTTGTCTGGCTCGCTTGCTCTCATATCTGGCTCGCTCGCTTGCTCTCATGTCTGGCTCGCTCTCATATCTGGCTCGTTCGCTTGCTCTCTTGTCTGGTTAGCTCAATTATCTGGCTCGCTCTCATATCTTGCTCGCTCGCTTGCTCTCATGTCTGGCTCGCTCTCATATCTGGCTCGCTTGCTTGCTCTCATGTCTGGCTCGCTCGCTCTCATATCTGGCTCGATCGCTTGCTCTCATGTCTGGCTCACTCGCTCTCATATCTGGCTCGCTCGCTTGCTCTCATGTCTGGCTCGCTCTCATATCTGGCTCGTTCGCTTGCTCTCTTGTCTGGTTAGCTCAATTATCTGGCTCGCTCTCATATCTTGCTCGCTCGCTTGCTCTCATGTCTGGCTCGCTCTCATATCTGGCTCGCTCGCTTGCTCTCATGTCTGGCTCGCTCGCTCTCATATCTGGCTCGCTCGCTTGCTCTCATGGCTCGCTCGATTGCTCTCATATCTGGCTCGCTCGCTTGCACTCATGTCTTGATCGCTCGCTTGCTCTCATGTCTGGCTCGCTCACTCTCATATCTGGCTCGCTCGCTTGATCTCATGTCTGGCTCGCTCGCTCTCATATCTGACTCGCTCGCTTGCTCTCATGTCTGGCTCGCTCGCTCTCATATCTGGCTCGCTCGCTTGCTCTCATGTCTGGCTCGCTCGCTCTCATATCTTGCTCGCTCGCTTGCTCTCATGTCTGGCTCGCTCGCTCTCATATCTGGCTCGCTCGCTTGCTCTCATGTCTGGCTCTCTCGCTCTCATATCTGGCTCGCTCGCGTGCCCTCTTGTCTGGTTCGCTCTCTTATCTGGCTCGCTCTCATATCTGGCTCGCTCGATTGCTCTCATGTCTGGCTCGCTCGCTCTCATATCTTGCTCGCTCGCTTGCTCTCATGTCTGGCTCGCTCGCTCTCATATCTGTACGCTCGCTTGCTCTCATGTCTGGCTCGCTCGCTCTCATATCTGGCTCGCTCTTTTGCTCTCTTGTCTGGTTCGCTCTCTTATCTGGCTCGCTCTTATATCTTGCTCGCTCGCTTGCTCTCATGTCTGGCTCGCTCTCATATCTCACTCGCTCGCTTGCTCTCATTTCTGGCTCGATCGCACTCATGTCTGGCTCGCTTGCTTGCTCTCATGTCTGGCTCGCTTGCTCTCATATCTGGCTCGCTCGCTTGCTCTCATGTCTGGTTCGCTCGCTCTCATATCTGGCTCGCTCGATTGCTCTCATGTCTGGCTCGCTTGCTCTCATACCTGGCTCGCTTCCTTGCTCTCTTGTCTGGCACTCTCTCTTATCTGGCTCGCTCGCATATCTGGCTTGCTCGCTTTCATATCTGGCTCGCTCGCTTGCTCTCATATCCGGCTAGCTTGCTTGCTCTCTTGTCTGACTCGCTCTCTTATCTGGCTCGCTCTCTTATCTGGCTCGCTCGCTCGCATTTCTGGCTCGCTCGCATATCTAGCTCGCTCGCTCACATATCTTGCTCGCTCATTTGCTCTCATGTCTGGCTCGCTCGCTCTCATATCTGGCTCGCTCGCTTGCTCTCATATCTGGCTCGCTTGCTTGCTCTCATATCTGGCTTGCTCGCTTGCTCTTATATCTGGCTCGCTCGCTTGCTCTCTTGTCTGGCTCGCTCTCTTATCTGGCTCTCTCGCTCGCATATCTGGCTCGCTTGCTCTCATGTCTGGCTCGCTCTCTCTCATATCTGGCTTGCTCGCTTGCTCTCATGTCTGGCTCGCTCGCTTGCTCTCATGTCTGGCTCGCTCACTCTCATATCTGGCTCGCTCGCTTGCTCTCATGTCTGGCTCGCTCGCTCTCATATCTGGCTCGCTCGCTTGCTCTCTTGTCTGGCACTCTCTCTTATCTGGCTCGCTCGCATATCTGGCTTGCTCGCTTATCTGGCTCGCTCGCTCACATATCTTGCTCGCTCATTTGCTCTCATGTCTGGCTCGCTCTCTTGCTCTCACATCTGGCTCGCTTGCTTGCTCTCATATCTGGCTTGCTCGCTTGCTCTCATATCTGGCTCGCTCGCTTGCTCTCTTGTCTGGCTCGCTCTCTTATCTGGCTCTCTCGCTCGCATATCTGGCTCGCTCGCTTGCTCTCATGTCTGGCTCGCTCGCTCTCATTTCTGGCTCGCTCGCTTGCTCTCATGTCTGGCTCGCTCGCTCTCATATCTGGCTCGCTCGCTTGCTCTCATGTCTGGTTCGCTCGCTCTCATTTCTGGCTCGCTTGCTTGCTCTCTTGTCTGGTTCGCTCTCTTATCTGGCTCGCTCTCATATCTGGCTCGCTCGCTCTCATATCTGGCTCGCTCGCCTGCTCTCTTGTCTGGTTCGCTCTCTTATCTGGCTCGCTCTCATATCTGGCTCGCTCGCTTGCTCTCATGTCTGGCTCGCTCTCATATCTGGCTCGCTCGCTTGCTCTCATGTCTGGCTCGCTCGCTCTCATATCTGGCTCGCTCGCTTGCTCTCATGTCTGGCTCGCTCGCTCTCATATCGGGCTCGCTATTTTCAGCAATTAGTCCAACAGCACTCACGAGTTCAAGTAAAAAACACAACGGTGTTTATTTAAACCATGTTCAAATGCAACGTTTCAGTGATATCCACCACCTTTTTCAAGCATGGCTCGCTCTTTTGCTCTCTTGTCTGGTTCGCTCTCATATCTGGCTCGCTCTCATATCTTGCTCGCTTCCATATCTGGCTCGCTCGCTTGCTCTCATGTCTGGCTCGCTCGCTCTCATATCTGGCTCGCTCGCTTGCTCTCATGTCTGGCTCGCTCGCTCTCATATCTTACTCGCTCGCTTGCTCTCATGTCTGGCTCGCTTGCTCTCTTATCTGGCTCGCTCGCTTGCTCTCTTGTCTGGTTCGCTCTCTTATCTGGCTCGCTCTCATATCTTGCTCGCTCGCTTGCTCTCATGTCTGGCTCGCTCGCTCTCATATCTGGCTCGCTCGCTTGCTCTCATGTCTGGCTCGCTCGCTCTCATATCTGGCTCGCTCGATTGCTCTCATGTCTGGCTCACTCGCTCTCATATCTGGCTCGCTTGCTTGCTCTCATGTCTTGCTCGCTCTCGCTCGCTTGCTCTCATGTCTGGCTCGCTTGCTCTCATGTCTGGCTCGCTCGCTTGCTCTCTTGTCTGGTTCGCTCTCTTATCTGGCTCGCTCTCATATCTTGCTCGCTCGCTTGCTCTCATGTCTGGCTCGCTCTCATATCTGGCTCGCTCGCTTGCTCTCATGTCTGGCTCGCTCGCTCTCATATCTGACTCGCTCGCTTGCTCTCATGGCTCGCTCGATTGCTCTCATATCTGGCTCGCTCGCTTGCTCTCATGTCTTGATCGCTCGCTTGCTCTCATGTCTGGCTCGCTCGCTTGCTCTCATGTCTTGATCGCTCGCTTGCTCTCATGTCTGGCTCGCTCGCTCTCATATCTGACTCGCTCGCTTGCTCTCTTGTCTGGCTTGCTCTCTTATCTGGCTCGCTCTCATATCTGGCTCGCTCTCATGTCTGGCTCGCTCTCATATCTGGCTCGCTCGCTTGCTCTCATGTCTGGCTCACTCGCTCTCATATCTGGCCCGCTCGCTTGCTCTCATGTCTTGCTCGCACGCTCTCATATCTTGCTCGCTCGCTTGCTCTCATGTCTGGCTCGCTCGCTCTCATATCTGGCTCGCTCGCTTGCTCTCATGTCTGGCTCGCTCGCTCTCATATCTGGCTCGCTCGCTTACTCTCTTGTCTGGTTTGCTCTCTTATCTGGCTCTCTCTCATATCTTGCTCGCTCGTTTGCTCTCATGTCTGGCTCGCTCTCATATCTGGCTCGCTCGCTTGCTCTCATGTCTGGCTTACTCGCTCTCATATCTGGCTCGCTCGCTTGCTCTCATGTCTGGCTCGCTCGCTCTCATATCTGGCTCGCTCGCTTGCTCTCATGTCTGGCTCACTCGCTCTCATATCTGGCTCGCTCGCTTACTCTCTTGTCTGGTTTGCTCTCTTATCTGGCTCTCTCTCATATCTTGCTCGCTCGTTTGCTCTCATGTCTGGCTCGCTCTCATATCTGGCTCGCTCGCTTGCTCTCATGTCTGGCTTACTCGCTCTCATATCTGGCTCGCTCGCTTGCTCTCATGTCTGGCTCGCTCGCTCTCATATCTGGCTCGCTCGCTTGCTCTCATGTCTGGCTCACTCGCTCTCATATCTGGCTCGCTCGCCTGCTCTCATGTCTTGCTCGCTCGCTCTCATATCTTGCTCGCTCGCTTGCTCTCATATCTGGCTCGCTCGCTCTCATATCTGGCTCGCTAGCTTGCTCATATGTCTGGCTCGCTCGCTCTCATATCTGGCTTGCTTGCTTGCTCTCATGTCTGGCTCGCTCGCTCTCATATCTGGCTCGCTCGCTTGCTCTCTTGTCTGATTCGCTCTCTTATCTGGTTTGCTCTCATATCTTGCTCGCTCGCTTGCTCTCATGTCTGGCTCGCTCTCATATCTGGCTTGCTCTCATGTCTGGCTCACTCGCTCTCATATCTGGCTCGCTCGCTTGCTCTCATGTCTGGCTCGCTCGCTCTCATATCTGGCTCGCTCGCTTGCTCTCATGTCTGGCTCGATCGCTCTCATATTTGGCTCGCTCGCTTGATCTCATGTCTGGCTCGATCGCTCTCATATTTGGCTCGCTCGCTTGCTCTCATGTCTGGCTTGCTCGCTCTCATATCTTGCTCGTTCGCTCGCATATCTGGCTCGCTCGCTTGCTCTCTTGTCTGGCTCGCTCGCTCGCATATCTGGCTCGCTCGCTTGCTCTCTTGTCTGGCTCGCTCTCTTATCTGTCTCGCTCGCTCGCATTTCTGGCTCGCTCGCTTGCTCTCATAACTGGCTCACTCACTTGCTCTCTTGTCTGGCTCGCTCTCTTATCTGGCTCGCTCGCTCGCATATCTAGCTCGCTCGCTTGCTCTCATATCTGGCTCGCTCGCTTGCTCTCATGTCTGGCTCGCTCGCTCTCATATCTTGCTCGCTCGCTTGCTCTCATGTCTGGCTCGCTCGCTCTCATATCTGGCTCGCTCGCTTGCTCTCATGTCTGGCTCGCTCTCTCTCATATCTAGCTCGCTAGCTTGCTCTCAATTCTGGCTCGCTTGCTCTCGCTTGCTCGCTTGCTCTCATGTCTGGCTCGCTCGCTCTCATATCTTGCTCGCTCGCTTGCTCTCATGTCTGGCTCGCTCGCTCTCATATCTGGCTCGCTCGCTTGCTCTCATGTCTGGCTCGCTCTCTCTCATATCTAGCTCGCTAGCTTGCTCTCAATTCTGGCTCGCTTGCTCTCATATCTGGCTCGCTCGCTTGCTCTCATGTCTGGCTCGCTTGCTCTCATATCTGGCTCGATCGCTCTCATATCTGGCTCGCTCGCTTGCTCTCATGTCTGGCTCGCTTGCTCTCATATCTGGCTCGCTCGCTTGCTCTCATGTCTGACTCGCTCGCTCTCATATCTGGCTCGTTCGCTCGCATATCTGGCTCGCTCGCTTGCTCTCATGTCTGGCTCGCTTACTCTCATATCTGGCTTGCTCGCTTGCTCTCATGTTTTGCTCGCTCGCTCTCATATCTGGCTCGCTCGCTTGCTCTCATGTCTGGCTCGCTCGCTCTCATATCTGGCTCGCTCGCTTGCTCTCATGTCTGGCTCACTCGCTCTCATATCTGGCTCGCTCGCTTGCTCTCATGTCTGGCTCACTCGCTCTCTTATCTGGCTCGCTCTCATATCTTGCACGCTCGCTTGCTCTCATGTCTTGCTCACTTTCATATCTGGCTTGCTCGTTTGCTCTCATGACTGGTTCGCTCGCTCTCATATCTGGCTTGCTCGCTTGCTCTCATGACTGGCTCGCTCGCTCTCATATCTGGCTCGCTCGCTTGCTCTCATGTCTGGCTCAATCGCTCTCATATCTGGCTCGCTCGCTTGCTCTCATGTCTGGCTCGCTTGCTCTCATATCTGGCTCGCTCGCTTGCTCTCATGTCTGGCTCGCTTGCTCTCATATCTGGCTCGCTCGCTTGCTCTCATGTCTGGCTCGCTCGCTCTCATATCTGGCTCGTTCGCTCGAATATCTGGTTCGCTCGCTTGCTCTCGTGTCTGGCTCGCTCGCTCTCATATCTGGCTCGCTCGCTTGCTCTCATGTCTTGCTCACTTGCTGTCATATCTTGCTCGCTCGCTTGCTCTCATGTCTGGCTCGCTCGCTCTCATATCTGGCTTGCTCGCTTGCTCTTATGTCTGGCTCGATCGCTCTCACATCTGGCTTGCTCGCTTGCTCTTATGTCTGGCTCGCTTGCTCTCATATCTGGCTCGCTCGCTTTCTCTCATGTCTGACTCGCTCGCTCTCATATCTGGCTCGTTCGCTCGCATATCTGGTTCGCTCGCTTGCTCTCATGTCTGGCTCGCTCGCTCTCATATCTGGCTCGTTCGCTCGCATATCTGGCTCGCTCACTTACTCTCATGTCTGGCTCGCGCGCATGCTCTCTTGTCTGGCTCGCTCTCTTATCTGGCTCGCTCGCATATCTGGCTCGCTCGCTTGCTCTCTTGTCTGGCTCGCTCTCTTATTTGGCTCGCTCGCTCGCATATCTGGCTCGCTCGCTTGCTCTCATATCTGGCTCACTCACTTGCTCTCTTGTCTTGCTCGCTCTCTTATCTGGCTCGCTCGCATATCTGGCTCGCTCGATTGCTCTTATGTCTGGCACACTCGCTCTTATATCTGGCTCGCTCGCTTGCTCTCATGTCTGGCTTGCTCGCTCTCATATCTTGCTCGCTTGCTTGCTCTCATGTCTGGCTCGCTCTCATATCTGGCTCGCTCGCTTGCTTTCATGTCTGGCTCGCTCACTCTCATATCTGGTTTGCTCGCTTGCTCTCTTGTCTGTCACGCTCTCTTATCTGGATCGCTCGCTTGCATATCTGGCTCGCTCGCTTGCTCTCATATCTGGCTCGCTCTCTTATCTGGCTCGCTCGCTTGCTCTCATGTCTGGCTCGCTCGCTCTCATATCTGGCTCGCTCGCTTGCTCTCATGTCTGGCTCGCTCGCTCTCATATCTGGCTCGCTCACTTGCTCTCATGTCTGGCTCACTCGCTCTCATATCTGGCTCGCTGGCATACTCTCTTGTCTGGTTCGCTCTCTTATCTGGCTCGCTCTCATATCTTGCTTGCAAGCTTGCTCTCATGTATGGCTCGCTCGCTCTCATATCTGGCTCGCTCGCTTGCTCTCATGTCTGGCTCACTCGCTCTCATATCTGGCTCGCTCGCTTGCTCTCATGTCTTGCTCGCTCGCTCTCATATCTTGCTCGTTCGCTTGCTCTCATGTCTGGCTCGCTCGCTTGCTCTCATGTCTGGCTCGCTCTCATATCTGGCTCGCTCGCTTGCTCTCATGTCTGGCTTACTCGCTCTCATATCTGGCTCGCTCGCTTGCTCTCATGTCTGGCACGCTCGCTCTCATATCTGGCTCGCTCGCTTGCTCTCATGTCTGGCTCACTCGCTCTCATATCTGGCTCGCTCGCCTGCTCTCATGTCTTGCTCGCTCGCTCTCATATCTTGCTCGCTCGCTTGCTCTCATATCTGGCTCGCTCGCTCTCATATCTGGCTCGCTAGCTTGCTCTCATGTCTGGCTCGCTCTCATATCTGGCTTGCTTGCTTGCTCTTATGTCTGGCTCGCTTGCTCTCATATCTTGCTCGCTCGCTTGCTCTCATGTCTGGCTCGCTCGCTCTCATATCTGGCTCGCTCGCTTGCTCTCATGTCTGGCTCGCTCTCTCTCATATCTAGCTCGCTAGCTTGCTCTCAATTCTGGCTCGCTTGCTCTCATATCTGGCTCGCTCGCTTGCTCTCATGTCTGGCTCGCTTGCTCTCATATCTGGCTCGATCGCTTGCTCTCATGTCTGACTCGCTCGCTCTCATATCTGGCTCGTTCGCTCGCATATCTGGCTCGCTCGCTTGCTCTCATGTCTGGCTCGCTTACTCTCATATCTGGCTTGCTCGCTTGCTCTCATGTTTTGCTCGCTCGCTCTCATATCTGGCTCGCTCGCTTGCTCTCATGTCTGGCTCGCTCGCTCTCATATCTGGCTCGCTCGCTTGCTCTCATGTCTGGCTCACTCGCTCTCATATCTGGCTCGCTCGCTTGCTCTCATGTCTGGCTCACTCGCTCTCTTATCTGGCTCGCTCTCATATCTTGCTCGCTCGCTTGCTCTCATGTCTTGCTCACTTTCATATCTGGCTTGCTCGTTTGCTCTCATGACTGGTTCGCTCGCTCTCATATCTGGCTTGCTCGCTTGCTCTCATGACTGGCTCGCTCGCTCTCATATCTGGCTCGCTCGCTTGCTCTCATGTCTGGCTCAATCGCTCTCATATCTGGCTCGCTCGCTTGCTCTCATGTCTGGCTCGCTTGCTCTCATATCTGGCTCGCTCGCTTGCTCTCATGTCTGGCTCGCTTGCTCTCATATCTGGCTCGCTCGCTTGCTCTCATGTCTGGCTCGCTCGCTCTCATATCTGGCTCGTTCGCTCGAATATCTGGTTCGCTCGCTTGCTCTCGTGTCTGGCTCGCTCGCTCTCATATCTGGCTCGCTCGCTTGCTCTCATGTCTTGCTCACTTGCTGTCATATCTTGCTCGCTCGCTTGCTCTCATGTCTGGCTCGCTCGCTCTCATATCTGGCTTGCTCGCTTGCTCTTATGTCTGGCTCGATCGCTCTCACATCTGGCTTGCTCGCTTGCTCTTATGTCTGGCTCGCTTGCTCTCATATCTGGCTCGCTCGCTTTCTCTCATGTCTGACTCGCTCGCTCTCATATCTGGCTCGTTCGCTCGCATATCTGGTTCGCTCGCTTGCTCTCATGTCTGGCTCGCTCGCTCTCATATCTGGCTCGTTCGCTCGCATATCTGG
This sequence comes from Hyla sarda, assembly GCF_029499605.1. NCBI lineage: Eukaryota > Metazoa > Chordata > Amphibia > Anura > Hylidae > Hyla > Hyla sarda. The sequence continues at coordinate 93,685 of NW_026610397.1, forward strand.
CTCGCTCACTTACTCTCATGTCTGGCTCGCGCGCATGCTCTCTTGTCAGGCTCGCTCTCTTATCTGGCTCGCTCGCATATCTGGCTCGCTCGCTTGCTCTCTTGTCTGGCTCGCTCTCTTATTTGGCTCGCTCGCTCGCATATCTGGCTCGCTCGCTTGCTCTCATATCTGGCTCACTCACTTGCTCTCTTGTCTTGCTCGCTCTCTTATCTGGCTCGCTCGCATATCTGGCTCGCTCGATTGCTCTTATGTCTGGCTCACTCGCTCTCATATCTGGCTCGCTCGCTTGCTCTCATGTCTGGCTTGCTCGCTCTCATATCTTGCTCGCTTGCTTGCTCTCATGTCTGGCTCGCTCTCATATCTGGCTCGCTCGCTTGCTTTCATGTCTGGCTCGCTCACTCTCATATCTGGTTTGCTCGCTTGCTCTCTTGTCTGTCTCGCTCTCTTATCTGGATCGCTCGCTTGCATATCTGGCTCGCTCGCTTGCTCTCATATCTGGCTCGCTCTCTTATCTGGCTCGCTCGCTTGCTCTCATGTCTGGCTCGCTCGCTCTCATATCTGGCTCGCTCGCTTGCTCTCATGTCTGGCTCGCTCGCTCTCATATCTGACTCGCTCACTTGCTCTCATGTCTGGCTCGCTCGCTCTCATATCTGGCTCGCTGGCATACTCTCTTGTCTGGTTCGCTCTCTTATCTGGCTCGCTCTCATATCTTGCTTGCAAGCTTGCTCTCATGTATGGCTCGCTCGCTCTCATATCTGGCTCGCTCGCTTGCTCTCATGTCTGGCTCACTCGCTCTCATATCTGGCTCGCTCGCTTGCTCTCATGTCTTGCTCGCTCGCTCTCATATCTTGCTCGCTCGCTTGCTCTCATGTCTGGCTCGCTCGCTCTCATATCTGGCTCGCTCGCTTGCTCTCATGTCTGGCTCGCTCGCTCTCATATCTGGCTCGCTCGCTTACTCTCTTGTCTGGTTTGCTCTCTTATCTGGCTCTCTCTCATATCTTGCTCGCTCGTTTGCTCTCATGTCTGGCTCGCTCTCATATCTGGCTCGCTCGCTTGCTCTCATGTCTGGCTTACTCGCTCTCATATCTGGCTCGTTCGCTTGCTCTCATGTCTGGCACGCTCGCTCTCATATCTGGCTCGCTCGCTTGCTCTCATGTCTGGCTCACTCGCTCTCATATCTGGCTCGCTCGCCTGCTCTCATGTCTTGCTCGCTCGCTCTCATATCTTGCTCGCTCGCTTGCTCTCATATCTGGCTCGCTCGCTCTCATATCTGGCTCGCTAGCTTGCTCTCATGTCTGGCTCGCTCTCATATCTGGCTTGCTTGCTTGCTCTTATGTCTGGCTCGCTTGCTCTCATATCTTGCTCGTTCGCTCGCATATCTGGCTCGCTCGCTTGCTCTCTTGTCTGGCTCACTCTCTTATCTGGCTCGCTCGCTCGCATATCTGGCTCGCTCGCTTGCTCTCTTGTCTGGCTCGCTCTCTTATATGGCTCGCTCGCTCGCATATCTGGCTCGCTCGCTTGCTCTCATAACTGGCTCACTCACTTGCTCTCTTGTCTGGCTCGCTCTCTTATCTGGCTCGCTCGCTCGCATATCTGGCTCACTCGCTTGCACTCATATCTGGCTCGCTCACTTGCTCTCATGTCTGGCTCGCTCGCTCTCATATCTTGCTCGCTCGCTTGCTCTCATGTCTGGCTCGCTCGCTCTCATATCTGGCTCGCTCGCTTGCTCTCATGTCTGGCTCTCTCTCTCTCATATCTAGCTCGCTAGCTTGCTCTCAATTCTGGCTCGCTTGCTCTCATATCTGGCTTGCTCGCTTGCTCTCATGTCTGGCTCGCTCGCTCTCATATCTTGCTCGCTCGCTTGCTCTCATGTCTGGCTCGCTCGCTCTCATATCTGGCTCGCTTGCTTGCTCTCATGTCTGGCTCGCTCTCTCTCATATCTAGCTCGCTAGCTTGCTCTCAATTCTGGCTCGCTTGCTCTCATATCTGGCTCGCTCGCTTGCTCTCATGTCTGGCTCGCTTGCTCTCATATCTGGCTCGCTCGCTTGATCTCATGTCTGGCTCGCTCGCTCTCATATCTGGCTCGTTCGCTCGCATATCTGGTTCGCTCGCTTGCTCTCATGTCTGGCTCGCTCGCTCTCATATCTGGCTCGCTCGCTTGCTCTCATGTCTGGCTCACTCGTTCTCATATCTGGCTCGCTCGCTTGCTCTCATGTCTGGCTCGCTTGCTCTCATATCTGGCTCGCTCGCTTGCTCTCTTGTCTCGTTCGCTCTCTTATCTGGCTCGCTCTCTTATCTTGCTTGCAAGCTTGCTCTCATGTCTGGCTCGCTCGCTCTCATATCTGGCTCGCTCGCTTGCTCTCATGTCTGGCTCACTCGCTCTCATATCTGGCTCGCTCGCTTGCTCTCATGTCTTGCTCGCTTGCTCTCATATCTTGCTCGCTCGCTTGCTCTCATGTCTGGCTCGCTCGCTCTCATATCTGGCTTGCTCGCTTGCTCTCATGTCTGGCTCGATCGCTCTCATATCTGGCTCGCTTGCTCTCATGTCTGGCTCGCTCGCACTCATATCTGGCTCGCTCGCTTGCTTTCATGTCTGGCTCGCTCGCTCTCATATCTGGCTTGCTCGCTTGCTCTTATGTCTGGCTCGATCGCTCTCATATCTGGCTTGCTCGCTTGCTCTCATGTCTGGCTCGCTTGCTCTCATATCTGGCTCGCTCGCTTGCTCTCATGTCTGACTCGCTCGCTCTCATATCTGGCTCGTTCGCTCGCATATCTGGCTCGCTCGCTTGCTCTCATGTCTGGCTCGCTCGCTCTCATATCTGGCTCGTTCGCTCGCATATCTGGCTCGCTCGCTTACTCTCATGTCTGGCTCGCGCGCATGCTCTCTTGTCTGGCTCGCTCTCTTATCTGGCTCGCTCGCATATCTGGCTTGCTCGCTTGCTCTCTTGTCTGGCTCGCTCTCCTATTTGGCTCGCTCGCTCGCATATCTGGCTCGCTCGCTTGCTCTCATATCTGGCTCACTCACTTGCTCTCTTGTCTTGCTCGCTCTCTTATCTGGCTCGCTCGCATATCTGGCTCACTCGATCTCATATCTTGCTCGCTCGCTTGCTCTTATGTCTGGCTCACTCGCTCTCATATCTGGCTCGCTCGCTTGCTCTCATGTCTGGCTCGCTCGCTCTCATATCTTGCTCGCTCGCTTGCTCTCATGTCTGGCTCGCTCGCTCTCATATCTGGCTCGCTCGCTTGCTTTCATGTCTGGCTCGCTCGCTCTCATATCTGGTTTGCTCGCTTGATCTCTTGTCTGGCTCGCTCTCTTATCTGGCTCGCTCGCTTGCATATCTGGCTCGCTCGCTTGCTCTCATATCTGGCTCGCTCTCTTATCTGGCTCGCTCGCTTGCTCTCATGTCTGGCTCGCTCGCTCTCATATCTGGCTCGCTCGCTTGCTCTCATGTCTGGCTCGCTCGCTCTCATATCTGGCTCGCTCGCTTGCTCTGATGTCTGGCTCGCTCGCTCTCATATCTGGCTCGCTAGCATGCTCTCTTGTCTCGTTCGCTCTCTTATCTGGCTCGCTCTCATATCTTGCTTGCAAGCTTGCTCTCATGTCTGGCTCGCTCTCATATCTGGCTCGCTCACTTGCTCTCATGTTTGGCTCGCTCGCTCTCATATCTGGCTTGCTCGCTTGCTCTCATGTCTGGCTCGGTCGCTCTCATATCTGGCTCGCTCGCTTGCTCTCATGTCTTGCTCGCTCGCTCTCATATCTAGCTCGCTCGCTTGCTCTCATGTATGGCTCGCTCGCTCTCATATCTGGCTCGCTCGCTTGCTCTCATGTCTGGCTCGCTCGCTCTCATATCTGGCTCGCTCGCTTACTCTCTTGTCTGGTTCGCTCTCTTATCTGGCTCTCTCTCATATCTTGCTCGTTCGTTTGCTCTCATGTCTGGCTCGCTCTCATATCTGGCTCGCTCGCTTGCTCTCATGTCTGGCTTACTCGCTCTAATATCTGGCTCGCTCGCTTGCTCTCATGTCTGGCTTGCTCGCTCTCATATCTGGCTCGCTTGCTTGCTCTCATGTCTGGCTCACTCGCTCTCATATCTGGCTCGCTCGCTTGCTCTCATGTCTGGTTCGCTCTCTTATCTGGCTCTCTCTCATATCTTGCTCGTTCGTTTGCTCTCATATCTGGCTCGCTCTCATATCTGGCTCGCTCGCTTGCTCTCATGTCTGGCTCGCTCGCTCTCATATCTGGCTCGCTCACTTGCTCTCTTGTCTGATTCGCTCTCTTATCTGTTTTGCTCTCATATCTTGCTCGCTCGCTTGCTCTCATGTCTGGCTCGCTCTCATATCTGGCTTGCTCGCTTGCTCTTATGACTGGCTAGCTCGCTCTCATATCTGGCTCGCTTGCTTGCTCTCATGTCTGGCTCGCTCGCTCTCATATCTGGCTCGCTTGCTTGCTCTCATGTCTGGCTCGATCGCTCTCATATTTGGCTCGCTCGCTTGCTCTCATGTCTGGCTCGATCGCTCTCATATTTGGCTCGCTCGCTTGCTCTCATGTCTGGCTTGCTCGCTCTCATATCTTGCTCGTTCGCTCGCATATCTGGCTCGCTCGCTTGCTCTCTTGTCTGGCTCACTCTCTTATCTGGCTCGCTCGCTCGCATATCTGGCTCGCTCGCTCGCTCGCATATCTGGCTCGCTCGCTTGCTCTCATATCTGGCTCACTCACTTGCTCTCTTGTCTTGCTCGCTCTCTTATCTGGCTCGCTCGCATATCTGGCTCGCTCGATCTCATATCTTGCTCGCTCGCTTGCTCTTATGTCTGGCTCACTCGCTCTCATATCTGGCTCGCTCGCTTGCTCTCATGTCTGGCTCGCTCGCTCTCATATCTTGCTCGCTCGCTTGCTCTCATGTCTGGCTCGCTCGCTCTCATATCTGGCTCGCTCGCTTGCTTTCATGTCTGGCTCGCTCGCTCTCATATCTGGTTTGCTAGCTTGCTCTCTTGTCTGGCTCGCTCTCTTATCTGGCTCGCTCGCTTGCATATCTGGCTCGCTCGATTGCTCTCATATCTGGCTCGCTCTCTTATCTGGCTCGCTCGCTTGCTCTCATGTCTGGCTCGCTCGCTCTCATATCTGGCTCGCTCACTTGCTCTCATGTCTGGCTCGCTCGCTCTCATATCTGGCTCGGCTCGCTTGCTCTCATGTCTGGCTCGCTCGCTCTCATATCTGGCTCGGCTCGCTTGCTCTCATGTCTGGCTCGCTCGCTCTCATATCTGGCTCGCTCACTTGCTCTCATGTCTGGCTCGCTCGCTCTCATATCTGGCTCGGCTCGCTTGCTCTCATGTCTGGCTCGCTCGCTCTCATATCTGGCTCGCTGGCATGCTCTCTTGTCTGGTTCGCTCTCTTATCTGGCTCGCTCTCATATCTTGCTTGCAAGCTTGCTCTCATGTCTGGCTCGCTCTCATATCTGGCTCGCTCGCTTGCTCTCATGTCTGGCTCGCTTGCTCTCATATCTGGCTCGCTCACTTGCTCTCATGTCTGGCTCACTCGCTCTCATATCTGGCTCGCTCGCTTGCTCTCATGTCTTGCTCGCTCGCTCTCATATCTTGCTCGCTCGCTTGCTCTCATGTGTGGCTCGCTCGCTCTCATATCTGGCTCGCTCGCTTGCTCTAATGTCTGGCTCGCTCGCTCTCATATCTGGCTCGCTCGCTTACTCTCTTGTCTGGTTCGCTCTCTTATCTGGCTCTCTCTCATATCTTGCTCGCTCGTTTGCTCTCATGTCTGGCTCGCTCTCATATCTGGCTCGCTCGCTCTCATATCTTGCTCGCTCGCTTGCTCTCATGTCTGGCTCGCTCTCATATCTGGCTCGCTCGCTTGCTCTCATGTCTGGCTCGCTCGCTTGCTCTCATGTCTGGCTCGCTCGCTCTCATATCTTGCTCGCTCGCTTGCTCTCATGTCTGGCTCGCTCGCTCTCATATCTGGCTCGCTCGCTTGCTCTCATGTCTGGCTCGCTCTCTCTCATATCTAGCTCGCTAGCTTGCTCTCAATTCTGGCTCGCTTGCTCTCATATCTGGCTTGCTCGCTTGCTCTCATGTCTGGCTCGCTCGCTCTCATATCTGGCTCGCTCGCTTGCTCTCATGTCTGGCTCGCTTGCTCTCTTATCTGGCTCGCTTGCTTGATCTCATGTCTGGCTCGCTCGCTCTCATATCTGGCTCGTTCGCTCTCATATCTGGCTCGCTCGCTTGCTTTCATGTCTGGCTCGCTCGCTCTCATATCTGGCTTGCTCGCTTGCTCTTATGTCTGGCTCGATCGCTCTCATATCTGACTTGCTCGCTTGCTCTCATGTCTGGCTCGCTTGCTCTCATATCTGGCTCGCTCGCTTGCTCTCATGTCTGACTCGCTCGCTCTCATATCTGGCTCGTTCGCTCGCATATCTGGCTCGCTCGCTTGCTCTCATGTCTGGCTCGCTCGCTCTCATATCTGGCTCGTTCGCTCGCATATCTGGCTCGCTCGCTTACTCTCATGTCTGGCTCGCGCGCATGCTCTCTTGTCTGGCTCGCTCTCTTATCTGGCTCGCTCGCATATCTGGCTTGCTCGCTTGCTCTCTTGTCTGGCTCGCTCTTCTATTTGGCTCGCTCGCTCGCATATCTGGCTCGCTCGCTTGCTCTCATATCTGGCTCACTCACTTGCTCTCTTGTCTTGCTCGCTCTCTTATCTGGCTCGCTCGCATATCTGGCTCGCTCGATCTCATATCTTGCTCGCTCGCTTGCCCTTATGTCTGGCTCACTCGCTCTCATATCTGGCTCGCTCGCTTGCTCTCATGTCTGGCTCGCTCGCTCTCATATCTTGCTGGCTCGCTTGCTTTCATGTCTGGCTCGCTCGCTCTCATATCTGGTTTGCTCGCTTGCTCTCTTGTCTGGCTCGCTCTCTTATCTGGCTCGCTCGCTTGCATATCTGGCTCGCTCGCTTGCTCTCATATCTGGCTCGCTCTCTTATCTGGCTCGCTCGCTTGCTCTCATGTCTGGCTCGCTCGCTCTCTTATCTGGCTCGCTCGCTTGCTCTCATGTCTGGCTCGTTCGCTCTCATATCTAGCTCGCTCGCTTGCTCTCATGTCTGGCTCGCTCGCTCTCATATCTGGCTCGCTCGCTCGCTCTCATATCTGGCTCGCTCGCTTACTCTCTTGTCTGGTTCGCTCTCTTATCTGGCTCTCTCTCATATCTTGCTCGTTCATTTGCTCTCATGTCTGGCTCGCTCTCATATCTGGCTCGCTCGCTTGCTCTCATGTCTGACTTACTCGCTCTCATATCTGGCTCGCTCGCTTGCTCTCATGTCTGGCTCGCTCGCTCTCATATCTGGCTCGCTCGCTTGCTCTCATGTCTGGCTCACTCGCTCTCATATCTGGCTCGCTCGCCTGCTCTCATGTCGTGCTCGCTCGCTCTCATATCTTGCTCGCTCGCTTGCTCTCATATCTGGCTCGCTCGCTCTCATATCTGGCTCGCTCGCTTGCTCTCATGTCTGGCTCGCTCGCTCTCATATCTGGCTTGCTTGCTTGCTCTCATGTCTGGCTCACTCGCTCTCATATTTTGCTGGCTCGCTCGCTCTCATATCTGGCTCGTTCGCTCGCATATCTGGCTCGCTCGCTTGCTCTCATGTCTGGCTCGCTCGCTCTCATATCTTGCTGGCTCGCTCGCTCTCATATCTGGCTCGTTCGCTCGCATATCTGGCTTGCTCGCTTACTCTCATGTCTGGCTCGCGCGCATGCTCTCTTGTCTGGCTCGCTCTCTTATCTGGCTCGCTCGCATATCTGGCTTGCTCACTTGCTCTCTTGTCTGGCTCGCTCTCCTATTTGGCTCGCTCGATCTCATATCTTGCTCGCTCGCTTGCCCTTATGTCTGGCTCACTCGCTCTCATATCTGGCTCGCTCGCTTGCTCTCATGTCTGGCTCGATCGCTCTCATATCTTGCTGGCTCGCTTGCTTTCATGTCTGGCTCGCTCGCTCTCATATCTGGTTTGCTCGCTTGCTCTCTTGTCTGGCTCGCTCTCTTATCTGGCTCGCTCGCTTGCATATCTGGCTCGCTCGCTTGCTCTCATATCTGGCTCGCTCTCTTATCTGGCTCGCTCGCTTGCTCTCATGTCTGGCTCGCTCGCTCTCTTATCTGGCTCGCTCGCTTGCTCTCATGTCTGGCTCGTTCGCTCTCATATCTAGCTCGCTCGCTTGCTCTCATGTCTGGCTCGCTCGCTCTCATATCTGGCTCGCTCGCTCGCTCTCATATCTGGCTCGCTCGCTTACTCTCTTGTCTGGTTCGCTCTCTTATCTGGCTCTCTCTCATATCTTGCTCGTTCATTTGCTCTCATGTCTGGCTCGCTCTCATATCTGGCTCGCTCGCTTGCTCTCATGTCTGACTTACTCGCTCTCATATCTGGCTCGCTCGCTTGCTCTCATGTCTGGCTCGCTCGCTCTCATATCTGGCTCGCTCGCTTGCTCTCATGTCTGGCTCACTCGCTCTCATATCTGGCTCGCTCGCCTGCTCTCATGTCGTGCTCGCTCGCTCTCATATCTTGCTCGCTCGCTTGCTCTCATATCTGGCTCGCTCGCTCTCATATCTGGCTCGCTCGCTTGCTCTCATGTCTGGCTCGCTCGCTCTCATATCTGGCTTGCTTGCTTGCTCTCATGTCTGGCTCGCTCGCTCTCATATTTTGCTGGCTCGCTCGCTCTCATATCTGGCTCGTTCGCTCGCATATCTGGCTCGCTCGCTTGCTCTCATGTCTGGCTCGCTCGCTCTCATATCTTGCTGGCTCGCTCGCTCTCATATCTGGCTCGTTCGCTCGCATATCTGGCTTGCTCGCTTACTCTCATGTCTGGCTCGCGCGCATGCTCTCTTGTCTGGCTCGCTCTCTTATCTGGCTCGCTCGCATATCTGGCTTGCTCACTTGCTCTCTTGTCTGGCTCGCTCTCCTATTTGGCTCGCTCGCTCGCATATCTGGCTCGCTCGCTTGCTCTCATGTCTGGCTCGCTCGCTCTCATATCTGGCTCGCTCGCTTACTCTCTTGTCTGGTTCGCTCTCTTATCTGGCTCTCTCTCATATCTTACTCGTTCATTTGCTCTCATATCTTGCTCGCTCGCTTGCTCTCATGTCTGGCTCGCTCTCATATCTGGCTCGCTCGCTTGCTCTCATGTCTGACCTACTCGGTCTCATATCTGGCTCGCTCGCTTGCTCTCATGTCTGGCTCGCTCGCTCTCATATCTGGCTCGCTCGCCTGCTCTCATGTCGTGCTCGCTCGCTCTCATATCTTGCTCGCTCGCTTGCTCTCATATCTGGCTCGCTCGCTCTCATATCTGGCTCGCTCGCTTGCTCTCATGTCTGGCTCGCTCGCTCTCATATCTGGCTTGCTTGCTTGCTCTCATGTCTGGCTCGCTCGCTCTCATATCTTGCTGGCTCGCTCGCTCTCATATCTGGCTCGTTCGCTCGCATATCTGGCTCGCTCGCTTGCTCTCATGTCTGGCTCGCTCGCTCTCATATCTGTTTCGTTCGCTCGCATATCTGGCTTGCTCGCTTACTCTCATGTCTGGCTCGCGCGCATGCTCTCTTGTCTGGCTCGCTCTCTTATCTGGCTCGCTCGCATATCTGGCTTGCTCGCTTGCTCTCTTGTCTGGCTCGCTCTCCTATTTGGCTCGCTCGCTCGCATATCTGGCTCGCTCGCTTGCTCTCATATCTGGCTCGCTCGCTTACTCTCTTGTCTGGTTCGCTCTCTTATCTGGCTCTCTCATATCTTGCTCGTTTGTTTGCTCTCATGTCTGGCTCGCTCTCATATCTGGCTCGCTCGCTTGCTCTCATGTCTGACTTACTCGCTCTCATATCTGGCTCGCTCGCTTGCTCTCATGTCTGGCTCGCTCGCTCTCATATCTGGCTCGCTCGCTTGCTCTCATGTCTGGCTCACTCGTTCTCTCATATCTGGCTCGCTCGCCTGCTCTCATGTCTTGCTCGCTCGCTCTCATATCTTGCTCGCTCGCTTGCTCTCATATCTGGCTCGCTCGCTCTCATATCTGGCTCGCTCGCTTGCTCTCATGTCTGTCTCGCTCGCTCTCATATCTGGCTTGCTTGCTTGCTCTCTTGTCTGGCTCGCTCTCTTATCTGGCTCGCTCGCTCGCATATCTGGCTCGCTCGCTTGCTCTCATATCTGGCTCACTCACTTGCTCTCTTGTCTTGCTCGCTCTCTTATCTGGCTCGCTCGCATATCTGGCTCGCTCGATCTCACATATTGCTCGCTCGCTTGCTCTTATGTCTGGCTCACTCGCTCTCATATCTGGCTCGCTCGCTTGCTCTCATGTCTGGCTCGCTCGCTCTCATATCTTGCTCGCTCGCTTGCTCTCATGTTTGGCTCGCTCGCTCTCATATCTGGCTCTCTCGCTTGCTTTCATGTCTGGCTCGCTCGCTCTCATATCTGGTTTGCTCGCTTGCTCTCTTGTCTGGTTCGCTCTCTTATCTGGCTCGCTCTCATATCTTGCTTGCAAGCTTGCTCTCATGTCTGGCTCGCTCTCATATCTGGCTCGCTCGCTTGCTCTCATGTCTGGCTCGCTCGCTCTCATATCTGGCTCGCTCGCTTGCTCTCATGTCTGGCTCACTCGCTCTCATATCTGGCTCGCTCGCTTGCTCTTATGTCTTGCTCGCTCGCTCTCATATCTTGCTCGCTCGCTTGCTCTCATGTGTGGCTCGCTCGCTCTCATATCTGGCTCGCTCGCTTGCTCTAATGTCTGGCTCGCTCGCTCTCATATCTTGCTCGCTCGCTTGCTCTCATGTCTGGCTCGCTCTCATATCTGGCTCGCTCGCTTGCTCTCATGTCTGACTTACTCACTCTCATATCTGGCTCGCTCGCTTGCTCTCATGTCTGACTCGCTCGCTCTCATATCTGGCTCGCTCGCTTGCTCTCATGTCTGGCTCACTCGCTCTCATATCTGGCTCGCTCGCCTGCTCTCATGTCGTGCTCGCTCGCTCTCATATCTTGCTCGCTCGCTCGCTCTCATATCTGGTTTGCTCGCTTGCTCTCTTGTCTGGCTCGCTCTCTTATCTGGCTTGCTCGCTTGCATATCTGGCTCGCTCGATTGCTTTCATATCTGGCTCGCTCTCTTATCTGGCTCGCTCGCTTGCTCTCATGTCTGGCTCGCTCGCTCTCATATCTGGCTCGCTCGCTTGCTCTCATGTCTGGTTCGCTCGCTCTCATATCTGGCTCGCTCGCTTTATCTCATGCCTGGCTCGCTCGCTCTCATATCTGGCTCGCTGGCATGCTCTCTTGTCTGGTTCGCTCTCTTATCTGGCTCGCTCTCATATCTTGCTTGCAAGCTTGCTCTCATGTCTGGCTCGCTCTCATATCTGGCTCGCTCGCTTGCTCTCATGTCTGGCTCGCTCGCTCTCATATCTGGCTCGCTCGCTTGCTCTCATGTCTGGCTCACTCGCTCTCATATCTGGCTCGCTCGCTTGCTCTTATGTCTTGCTCGCTCGCTCTCATATCTTGCTCGCTCGCTTGCTCTCATGTCTGGCTCGCTCGCTTGCTCTAATGTCTGGCTCGCTCGCTCTCATATCTTGCTCGCTCGCTTGCTCTCATGTCTGGCTCGCTCTCATATCTGGCTCGCTCGCTTGCTCTCATGTCTGACTTACTCACTCTCATATCTGGCTCGATCGCTTGCTCTCATGTCTGACTCGCTCGCTCTCATATCTGGCTCGCTCGCTTGCTCTCATGTCTGGCTCACTCGCTCTCATATCTGGCTCGCTCGCCTGCTCTCATGTCGTGCTCGCTCGCTCTCATATCTTGCTCGCTCGCTTGCTCTCATATCTGGCTCGCTCGCTCTCATATCTGGCTCGCTCGCTTGCTCTCATGTCTGGCTCGCTCGCTCTCATATCTGGCTTGCTTGCTTGCTCTCATGTCTGGCTCGCTCTCTCTCATATCTTGCTGGCTCGCTCGCTCTCATATCTGGCTCGTTCGCTCGCATATCTGGCTCGCTCGCTTGCTCTCATGTCTGGCTCGCTCGCTCTCATATCTGGCTCGTTCGCTCGAATATCTGGCTTGCTCGCTTACTCTCATGTCTGGCTCGCGCGCATGCTCTCTTGTCTGGCTCGCTCTCTTATCTGGCTCGCTCGCATATCTGGCTTGCTCACTTGCTCTCTTGTCTGGCTCGCTCTCCTATTTGGCTCGCTCGCTCGCATATCTGGCTCGCTCGCTTGCTCTCATGTCTGGCTCGCTCGCTCTCATATCTGGCTCGCTCGCTTACTTTCTTGTCTGGTTCGCTCTCTTATCTGACTCTCTCTCATATCTTGCTCGTTCATTTGCTCTCATGTCTGGCTCGCTCTCATATCTGGCTCGCTCGCTTGCTCTCATGTCTGACTTACTCGCTCTCATATCTGGCTCGCTCGCTTGCTCTCATGTCTGGCTCGCTCGCTCTCATATCTGGCTCGCTCGCTTGCTCTCATGTCTGGCTCACTCGCTCTCATATCTGGCTCGCTCGCTTGCTCTCATGTCTGGCTCGCTCGCTCTCATATCTGGCTTGCTTGCTTGCTCTCATGTCTGGCTCGCTCGCTCTCATATCTTGCTGGCTCGCTCGCTCTCATATCTGGCTCGTTCGCTCGCATATCTGGCTCGCTCGCTTGCTCTCATGTCTGGCTCGCTCGCTCTCATATCTTGCTGGCTCGCTCGCTCTCATATCTGGCTCGTACGCTCGCATATCTGGCTTGCTCGCTTACTCTCATGTCTGGCTCGCGCGCATGCTCTCTTGTCTGGCTCGCTCTCTTATCTGGCTCGCTCGCATATCTGGCTGGCTCGCTTGCTCTCTTGTCTGGCTCGCTCTCCTATTTGGCTCGCTCGCTCGCATATCTTGCTCGCTCGCTTGCTCTCATATCTGGCTCGCTCGCTTACTCTCTTGTCTGGTTCGCTCTCTTATCTGGCTCTCTCATATCTTGCTCGTTCGTTTGCTCTCATGTCTGGCTCGCTCTCATATCTGGCTCGCTCGCTTGCTCTCATGTCTGACTTACTCGCTCTCATATCTGGCTCGCTCGCTTGCTCTCATGTCTGGCTCGCTCGCTCTCATATCTGGCTCGCTCGCTTGCTCTCATGTCTGGCTCACTCGCTCTCATATCTGGCTCGCTCGCCTGCTCTCATGTCTTGCTCGCTCGCTCTCATATCTGGCTCGCTCGCTTGCTCTCATGTCTGTCTCGCTCGCTCTCATATCTGGCTTGCTTGCTTGCTCTCATGTCTGGCTCGCTCGCTTGCTCTCATATCTGGCTCACTCACTTGCTCTCTTGTCTTGCTCGCTCTCTTATCTGGCTCGCTCCAATATCTGGCTCGCTCGATCTCACATATTGCTCGCTCGCTTGCTCTTATGTCTGGCTCACTCGCTCTCATATCTTGCTCGCTCGCTTGCTCTCATGTCTGGCCCGCTCGCTCTCATATCTTGCTCGCTCGCTTGCTCTCATGTCTGGCTCGCTCGCTCTCATATCTGGCTCGCTCGCTTGCTTTCATGTCTGGCTCGCTCGCTCTCATATCTGGTTTGCTCGCTTGCTCTCTTGTCTGGCTCGCTCTCTTATCTGGCTCGCTCGCTTGCATATCTGACTCGCTCGATTGCTCTTATATCTCGCTCGCTCTCTTATCTGGCTCGCTCGCTTGCTCTCATGTCTGGCTCGCTCGCTCTCATATCTGGCTCGCTCGCTTGCTCTCATGTCTGACTCGCTCGCTCTCATATCTGGCTCGCTCGCTTTATCTCATGCCTGGCTCGCTCTCTCTCATATCTGGCTCGCTGGCATGCTCTCTTGTCTGGTTCGCTCTCTTATCTGGCTCGCTCTCATATCTTGCTTGCAAGCTTGCTCTCATGTCTGGCTCGCTCTCATATCTGGCTCGTTCGCTTGCTCTCATGTCTGGCTCGCTCGCTCTCATATCTGGCTCGCTCGCTTGCTCTAATGTCTGGCTCGCTCGCTTGCTCTCATGTCTGGCTCACTCGCTCTCATATCTGGCTCGCTCGCTTGCTCTTATGTCTTGCTCGCTCGCTCTCATATCTTGCTCGCTCGCTTGCTCTCATGTGTGGCTCGCTCGCTCTCATATCTGGCTCGCTCGCTTGCTCTAATGTCTGGCTCGCTCGCTCTCATATCTGGCTCGCTCGCTTACTCTCTTGTCTGGTTCGCTCTCTTATCTGGCTCTCTCTCATATCTTGCTCGCTCGTTTGCTCTCATGTCTGGCTCGCTCTCATATCTGGCTCGCTCGCTTGCTCTCATGTCTGGCTCGCTCGCTCTCATATCTTGCTCGCTCGCTTGCTCTCATGTCTGGCTCGCTCTCATATTTGGCTCGCTCGCTTGCTCTCATGTCTGGCTCGCTCGCTCTCATATCTGGCTCGCTCGCCTGATCTCATGTCTTGCACGCTCACTCTCATATCTTGCTCGCTCGCTTGCTCTCATATCTGGCTCGCTCGCTCTCATATCTGGCTCGCTCGCTCTCATATCTGGCTTGCTTGATTGCTCTCATGTCTGGCTCGCTCGCTCTCATATCTGGCTCGCTCTCTTGCTCTCTTGTCTGATTCGCTCTTTTATCTGGTTTGCTCTCATATCTTGCTCGCTCGCTTGCTCTCATGTCTGGCTCGCTCTCATATCTGGCTTGCTCGCTTGCTCTTATGTCTGGCTCGCTCGCTCTCATATCTGGCTCGCTCGCTTGCTCTCATGTCTGGCTCGATCGCTCTCATATTTGGCTCGCTCGCTTGCTCTCATGTCTGGCTCGATCGCTCTCATATTTGGCTCGCTCGCTTGCTCTCATATTTGGCTTGCTCGCTCTCATATCTTGCTCGTTCGCTCGCATATCTGGCTCGCTTGCTTGCTCTCTTGTCTGGCTCACTCTCTTATCTGGTTCGCTCGCTCGCATATCTGGCTCGCTCGCTTGCTCTCTTATCTGGCTCGCTCTCTTATCTGGCTCGCTCGCTCGCATATCTGGCTCGCTCGCTTGCTCTCATATCTGGCTCACTCACTTGCTCTCTTGTCTGGCTCGCTCTCTTATCTGGCTTGCTCGCATATCTGGCTCGCTCGATCTCATATCTTGATCGCTCGCTTGCTCTTATGTCTGGCTCACTCGCTCTCATATCTGGCTCGCTAGCTTGCTCTCATGTCTGGCTCGCTCGCTCTCATATCTTGCTCGCGCTCTTGCTCTCATGTCTGGCTCGCTCGCTCTCATATCTGGCTCGCTCGCTTGCTCTCATGTCTGGCTCGCTCGCTTTCATATCTTGCTCGCTCGCTTGCTCTCATGTCTGGCTCGCTCTCATATCTGGCTCGCTTGCTCTCATGTCTGGCTCGCTCGCTCTCATATCTTGCTCGCTCGCTTGCTCTCATGTCTGGCTCGCTCTCATATCTGGCTCGCTCGCTTGCTCTCATGTCTGGCTCGCTCGCTCTCATATCTGGCTCGCTCGCCTGATCTCATGTCTTGCTCGCTCGCTCTCATATCTTGCTCGCTCGCTTGCTCTCATATCTGGCTCCCTCGCTCTCATATCTGGCTCGCTCGCTTGCTCTCATGTCTGGCTCGCTCGCTCTCATATCTGGCTTGCTTGCTTGCTCTCATGTCTGGCTCGCTCGCTCTCATATCTGGCTCGCTCGCCTGATCTCATGTCTTGCTCGCTCGCTCTCATATCTTGCTCGCTCGCTTGCTCTCATATCTGGCTCGCTCGCTCTCATATCTGGCTCGCTCGCTTGCTCTCATGTCTGGCTCGCTCGCTCTCATATCTGGCTTGCTTGCTTGCTCTCATGTCTGGCTCGCTCGCTCTCATATCTGGCTGGCTCGCTTGCTCTCTTGTCTGATTCGCTCTCTTATCTGGTTTGCTCTCATATCTTGCTCGCTTGCTCTCATGTCTGGCTCGCTCTCATATCTGGCTCGCTCGCTTGCTCTCATGTCTGGCTCGCTCTCATATCTGGCTCGCTCGCCTGATCTCATGTCTTGCTCGCTCGCTCTCATATCTTGCTCGCTCGCTTGCTCTCATATCTGGCTCCCTCGCTCTCATATCTGGCTCGCTCGCTTGCTCTCATGTCTGGCTCGCTCGCTCTCATATCTGGCTTGCTTGCTTGCTCTCATGTCTGGCTCGCTCGCTCTCATATCTGGCTCGCTCGCCTGATCTCATGTCTTGCTCGCTCGCTCTCATATCTTGCTCGCTCGCTTGCTCTCATATCTGGCTCGCTCGCTCTCATATCTGGCTCGCTCGCTTGCTCTCATGTCTGGCTCGCTCGCTCTCATATCTGGCTTGCTTGCTTGCTCTCATGTCTGGCTCACTCGCTCTCATATCTGGCTGGCTCGCTTGCTCTCTTGTCTGATTCGCTCTCTTATCTGGTTTGCTCTCATATCTTGCTCTCTCTCTTGCTCTCATGTCTGGCTCGCTCTCATATCTGGCTCGCTCGCTTGCTCTCATGTCTGGCTCGCTCGCTCTCATATCTGGCTCGCTCGCTTGCTCTCATGTCTGGCTCGATCGCTCTCATATTTGGCTCGCTCGCTTGCTCTCATGTCTGGCTCGATCGCTCTCATATTTGGCTCGCTCGCTTGCTCTCATATTTGGCTTGCTCGCTCTCATATCTTGCTCGTTCGCTCGCATATCTGGCTCGCTTGCTTGCTCTCTTGTCTGGCTCACTCTCTTATCTGGTTCGCTCGCTCGCATATCTGGCTCGCTCGCTTGCTCTCTTATCTGGCTCGCTCTCTTATCTGGCTCGCTCGCTCGCATATCTGGCTCGCTCGCTTGCTCTCATATCTGGCTCACTCACTTGCTCTCTTGTCTGGCTCGCTCTCTTATCTGGCTTGCTCGCATATCTGGCTCGCTCGATCTCATATCTTAATCGCTCGCTTGCTCTTATGTCTGGCTCACTCGCTCTCATATCTGGCTCGCTAGCTTGCTCTCATGTCTGGCTCGCTCGCTCTCATATCTTGCTCGCGCTCTTGCTCTCATGTCTGGCTCGCTCGCTCTCATATCTGGCTCGCTCGCTTGCTCTCATGTCTGGCTCGCTCGCTCTCATATCTGGCTCGCTCGCCTGATCTCATGTCTTGCTCGCTCGCTCTCATATCTTGCTCGCTCGCTTGCTCTCATATCTGGCTCCCTCGCTCTCATATCTGGCTCGCTCGCTTGCTCTCATGTCTGGCTCGCTCGCTCTCATATCTGGCTTGCTTGCTTGCTCTCATGTCTGGCTCGCTCGCTCTCATATCTGGCTCGCTCGCCTGATCTCATGTCTTGCTCGCTCGCTCTCATATCTTGCTCGCTCGCTTGCTCTCATATCTGGCTCGCTCGCTCTCATATCTGGCTCGCTCGCTTGCTCTCATGTCTGGCTCGCTCGCTGTCATATCTGGCTTGCTTGCTTGCTCTCATGTCTGGCTCACTCGCTCTCATATCTGGCTGGCTCGCTTGCTCTCTTGTCTGATTCGCTCTCTTATCTGGTTTGCTCTCATATCTTGCTCTCTCTCTTGCTCTCATGTCTGGCTCGCTCTCATATCTGGCTTGCTCGCTTGCTCTTATGACTGGCTTGCTCGCTCTCATATCTGGCTTGCTCGCTTGCTCTCATGTCTGGCTCGCTCTCATATCTGGCTTGCTCGCTTGCTCTCATGTCTGGCTCGATCGCTCTCATATTTGGCTCGCTCGCTTGCCCTCATGTCTGGCTCGATCGCTCTCATATTTGGCTCGCTCGCTTGCTCTCATGTCTGGCTTGCTCGCTCTCATATCTTGCTCGTTCGCTTCGCATATCTGGCTCGCTCGCTTGCTCTCTTGTCTGGCTCACTCTCTTATCTGGTTCGCTCGCTCGCATATCTGGCTCGCTCGCTTGCTTTCTTGTCTGGCTCGCTCTCTTATCTGGCTCGCTCGCTCGCATATCTGGCTCGCTCGCTTGCTCTCATATCTGGCTCACTCACTTGCTCTCTTGTCTGGCTCGCTCTCTTTTCTGGCTTGCTCGCATATCTGGCTCGCTCGATCTCATATCTTGATCGCCCGCTTGCTCTTATGTCTGGCTCACTCGCTCTCATATCTGGCTCGCTAGCTTGCTCTCATGTCTGGCTCGCTCACTCTCATATCTTGCTCGCGCTCTTGCTCTCATGTCTGGCTCGCTCTCATATCTGGCTCGCTCGCTTGCTCTCATGTCTGGCTTGCTCGCTCTCATATCTTGCTCGCTCGCTTGCTCTCATGTCTGGCTCGCTCTCATATCTGGCTCGCTCGCTTGCTCTCATGTCTGGCTCGCTCGCTCTCATATCTGGCTCGCTCGCCTGATCTCATGTCTTGCTCGCTCGCTCTCAAATCTGGCTGGCTCGCTTGCTCTCTTGTCTGATTCGCTCTCTTATCTGGTTTGCTCTCATATCTTGCTCGCTCTCTTGCTCTCATGTCTGGCTCGCTCTGATATCTGGCTTGCTCGCTTGCTCTTATGACTGGCTCGCTCACTCTCATATCTGGCTCGCTCGCTTGCTCTCATGTCTGGCTCGCTCTCATATCTGGCTTGCTCGCTTGCTCCCATATCTTGCTCGTTCGCTCGCATATCTGGCTCGCTCGCTTGCTCTCTTGTCTGGCTCACTCTCATATCTGGTTCGCTCGCTCGCATATCTGGCTCGCTCGCTTGCTTTCTTGTCTGGCTCGCTCTCTTATCTGGCTCGCTCGCTCGCATATCTGGCTCGCTCGCTTGCTCTCATATCTGGCTCACTCACTTGCTCTCTTGTCTGGCTCGCTCTCTTTTCTGGCTTGCTCGCATATCTGGCTCGCTCGATCTCATATCTTGATCGCTCGCTTGCTCTTATGTCTGGCTCACTCGCTCTCATATCTGGCTCGCTAGCTTGCTCTCATGTCTGGCTCGCTCGCTCTCATATCTTGCTCGCGCTCTTGCTCTCATGTCTGGCTCGCTCGCTCTCATATCTGGCTCGCTCACTTGCTCTCATGTCTGGCTCGCTCGCTCTCATATCTGGCTCACTCGCTTGCTCTCATGTCTGGCTCACTCGCTCTCATATCTGGCTCGCTCACTTGCTCTCTTGTCTGGCTCGCTCTCTTATCTGGCTCGCTCGCTTGCTCTCATATCTGGCTCATTCACTTGCTTTCTTGTCTGGCTCGCTCTCTAATCTGGCTCGCTCGCATATCTGGCTCGCTTGCTTGCTCTCTTGTCTGGCTCGCCTGCTCTCTTGTCTGGATCGCTCTCATATCTTGTTCGTTCGCTCGCATATCTGGCTCGCTTGCTTGCTCTCTTGTCTGGCTCACTCTCTTATCTGGTTCGCTCGCTCGCATGTCTGGCTCGCTCGCTTGCTCTCTTATCTGGCTCGCTCTCTTATCTGGCTCGCTCGCTCGCATATCTGGCTCGCTCGCTTGCTCTCATATCTGGCTCACTCACTTGCTCTCTTGTCTGGCTCGCTCTCTTATCTGGCTTGCTCGCATATCTGGCTCGCTCGATCTCATATCTTGATCGCTCGCTTGCTCTTATGTCTGGCTCACTCGCTCTCATATCTGGCTCGCTAGCTTGCTCTCATGTCTGGCTCGCTCGCTCTCATATCTTGCTCGCGCTCTTGCTCTCATGTCTGGCTCGCTCGCTCTCATATCTGGCTCGCTCGTTTGCTCTCATGTCTGGCTCGCTCTCATATCTTGCTCGCTCGCTTGCTCTCATGTCTGGCTCGCTCTCATATCTGGCTCGCTCGCTTGCTCTCATGTCTGGCTCGCTCGCTCTCATATCTGGCTCGCTCGCCTGATCTCATGTCTTGCTCGCTCGCTCTCATATCTTGCTCGCTCGCTTGCTCTCATATCTGGCTCCGTCGCTCTCATATCTGGCTCGCTCGCTTGCTCTCATGTCTGGCTCGCTCGCTCTCATATCTGGCTTGCTTGCTTGCTCTCATGTCTGGCTCGCTCGCTCTCATATCTGGCTCGCTCGCTTGCTCTCTTGTCTGATTCGCTCTCTTATCTGGTTTGCTCTCATATCTTGCTCGCTCTCTTGCTCTCATGTCTGGCTCGCTCTCATATCTGGCTTGCTCGCTTGCTCTTATGACTGGCTCGCTCGCTCTCATATCTGGCTCGCTCGCTTGCTCTCATGTCTGGCTCGCTCGCTCTCATATCTGGCTCGCTCGCTTGCTCTCATGTCTGGCTCGATCGCTCTCATATTTGGCTCGCTCGCTTGCTCTCATGTCTGGCTCGATCGCTCTCATATTTGGCTCGCTCGCTTGCTCTCATGTCTGGCTTGCTCGCTCTCATATCTTGCTCGTTCGCTCGCATATCTGGCTCGCTCGCTTGCTCTCTTGTTCTGCTCACTCTCTTATCTGGTTCGCTCGCTCGCATATCTGGCTCGCTCGCTTGCTTTCTTGTCTGGCTTGCTCACTTATCTGGCTCGCTCGCTCGCATATCTGGCTCGCTCGCTTGCTCTCATATCTGGCTCACTCACTTGCTCTCTTGTCTGGCTCGCTCTCTTATCTGGCTTGCTCGCATATCTGGCTCGCTTGATCTCATATCTTGATCGCTCGCTTGCTCTTATGTCTGGCTCACTCGCTCTCATATCTGGCTCGCTAGCTTGCTCTCATGTCTGGCTCGCTCGCTCTCATATCTTGCTCGCGCTCTTGCTCTCATGTCTGGCTCGCTCGCTCTCATATCTGGCTCGCTCACTTGCTCTCATGTCTGGCTTTCTCGCTCTCATATCTGGCTCACTCGCTTGCTCTCATGTCTGGCTTACTCGCTCTCATATCTGGCTCGCTCACTTGCTCTCTTGTCTGGCTCGCTCTCTTATCTGGCTCGCTCGCTTGCTCTCATATCTGGCTCATTCACTTGCTTTCTTGTCTGGCTCGCTCTCTTATCTGGCTCGCTCGCATATCTGGCTCGCTTGCTTGCTCTCTTGTCTGGCTCGCCTGCTCTCTTGTCTGGATCGCTCTCTTATCTGGCTCGCTCGCTTGCTCTCATATCTGGCTCACTCTCTTATCTGGCTCGCTCGCTTGCATATCTGGCTCGCTCGCTTGCTCTCATATCTGGCTCGCTCGCTTGCTCTCATATCTGGCTCGCTCGCTTGCTCTCTTATCTGGCTCGCTCTCTTATTTCGCTAGCTCTCATATCTGGCTCGCTCGCTTGCTCTCATATCTGGTTCGCTCGCTTGCTCTCATATCTGGCTCGCTCTCTTATTTGGCTCGCTCGCTTGCATATCTGGCTCGCTCGCTTGCTCTCATATCTGGCTCGCTCGCTTGCTCTCATATCTGGCTCGCTCGCTTGCTCTCATATCTGGCTCGCTCGCTTGCTCTCATGTCTGGCTCACTCGCTCTCATATCTTGCTCGCTCGCTTGCTCTCATGTCTGGCTCGCTAGCTCTCATATCTGGCTCGCTCGCTTGCTCTCATATCTGGTTCGCTCGCTTGCTCTCATATCTGGCTCGCTCTCTTATTTGGCTCGCTCGCTTGCATATCTGGCTCGCTCGCTTGCTCTCATATCTGGCTCGCTCGCTTGCTCTCATATCTGGCTCGCTCGCTTGCTCTCATATCTGGCTCGCTCGCTTGCTCTCATGTCTGGCTCACTCGCTCTCATATCTTGCTCGCTCGCTTGCTCTCATGTCTGGCTCGCTCGCTCTCATATCTTGCTCGCTCGCTTGCTCTCATGTCTGGCTCGCTCGCTCTCATATCTGGCTCGCTCGCTTGCTCTCATGTCTGGCTCGCTCGCTCTCATATCTGGCTCGCTCTCTTATCTGGCTCGCTCGATCTCATATCTTGCTCGCTCGCTTGCTCTCTTATCTGGCTCGCTCGCTCGCATATCTGGGTCGCTCGCTTTCATATCTTGCACGCTAGCTTGCTCTCATGTCTGGCTCGCTCGCTCTCATATCTGGCTCGCTCGATTGTTCTCTTGTCTGGTTCGCCCTCTTATCTGTCTCGCTCTCATATCTGGCTTGCTCGCTGGCTCTCATATCTGGCTCGCTCGCTTGCTCTCATGTCTGTCTCGCTCGCTCTCATATCTGGCTCGCTCGCTTGCTCTCTTGTCTGGCTCGCTCTCTTATCTGGCTCGCTCTCTTATCTGGCTTGCTCGCTCGCATTTCTGGCTCGCTCGCATATCTGGCTCGCTCGCTTGGTCTCATGTCTGGCTAGCTCTCTTATCTGGCTCGCTCGCTCGCTCGCATATCTGGCTTGCTCGCTCTCATATCTGGCTCGCTTGCGCTCATGTCTGGCTCGCTCGCTCTCATATCTGGCTCGCTCCCTTGCTCTCATATCCGGCTAGCTTGCTTGCTCTCTTGTCTGGCTCGCTCTCTTATCTGGCTCGCTCTCTTATCTAGCTCGCTCGCTCGCATTTCTCGCTCGCTCGCATATCTGGCTCGCTCGCTCTCATATCTTGCTCGCTCGCTTGGTCTCATGTCTGGCTCGCTCTCATATCTGGCTCGCTCGCTTGCTCTCATATCTGGCTCGCTAGCTTGCTCTCATATCTGGCTCGCTCGTTTGCTCTCATATCTGTCTCGCTTGCTTGCTCTGATATCTTGCTCGCTCGCTTGCAATCTTGTCTGGCTCGCTCTCTTATCTGGCTCGCTCGCATATCTGGCTCGCTCGCTTGCTCTCATGTCTGGCTCGCTCGCTCTCATATCTGGCTCGCTCGCTTGCTCTCATGTCTGTCTCGCTCGCTCTCATATCTGGCTCGCTTGCTCTCTTGTCTGGCTCGCTCTCTTATCTGGCTCGCTCGCTCTCATATCTGGCTCGCTCGCTTGCGCTCATGTCTGGCTCGCTCGCCCTCATATCTGGCTTGCTCGCTTGCTCTCATGTCTGGCTCGCTCGCTCTCATATCTGGTTCGCTCACTTGCTCTCTTGTCTGGCTCTCTCTCTTATCTGGCTCGCTTGCATATCTGACTTGCTCGCTCTCATATCTGTTTCTCTCGCTTGCTCTCATATCCGGCTAGCTTGCTTGCTCTCTTGTCTGACTCGCTCTCTTATCTGGCTCGCTCTCTTATCTGGCTTGCTCGCTCGCATTTCTGGCTCGCTCGCATATCTGGCTCGCTCGCTCTCATATCTTGCTCGCTCGCTTGGTCTCATGTCTGGCTAGCTCTCTTATCTGGCTCGCTCGCTCGCATATCTGGCTCGCTCGCTCTCATATCTGGCTCGCTCGCTTGCGCTCATATCTGACTCGCTTGCCCTCATATCTGGCTTGCTCGCTTGCTCTCATGTCTGGCTCGCTCGCTCTCATATCTGGTTCGCTCACTTGCTCTCTTGTCTGGCTCTCTCTCTTATCTGGCTCGCTCTCATATCTTGGTCGCTCGCTTGCTCTCATATCTGGCTCGCTCGCTTGCTCTCATATCTGGCTCGCTCGCTTGCTCTCATATCTGGCTCGCTCGCTTGCTCTTATATCTTACTCGCTCGCTTGCTCTCTTGTCTGGCTCGCTCTCTTATCTGGCTCGCTCGCTCGCATATCTGGCTCGCTCGCTTGCTCTCATATCTGGCTCGCTCGCTCTCATATCTGGCTCGCTCGCTTGCTCTCATGTCTGGCTCGCTCGCTCTCATATCTGGCTCGCTCGCTTGCTCTAATGTCTGGCTTGCTTGCTCTCATATCTGGCTCGCTCGCTTGCTCTCTTGTCTGGATCGCTCTCTTATCTGGCTCGCTCTCATATCTTGCTCGCTCGCTTGCTCTCATGTCTGGCTCGCTCTCATATCTGGCTTGCTCGCTTGCTCTCATGTCTGGCTCGCTCGCTCTCATATCTTGGTCGCTCGCTCGCTCTCATATCTGGCTCGCTCGCTTGCTCTCTTGTCTTGCTTGCTCTCATATCTGGCTCACTCACTTGCTCTCTTGTCTGGCTCACTTTCTTATCTGGCTCGCTCGCTTGCTCTCATATCTGGCTCGCTCGATCTCATATCTTGCTCGCTCGCTTGCTCTTATGTCTGGCTCACTCGCTCTCATATCTGGCTCGCTCGCTTGCTCTCATGTCTAGCTCGCTCGCTCTCATATCTTGCTCGCTCGCTTGCTCTCATGTCTGGCTCGCTCGCTCTCATATCTGGCTCGCTCGCTTGCTCTCATGTCTGTCTCGCTCGCTCTCATATCTGGCTCGCTCGCTTGCTCTCATGTCTGGCTCGCTTGCTCTCATATCTGGCTCGCTCTCTTATCTGGCTCGCTCGCTCGCATATCTGGGTCGCTCGCTCTCATATCTTGCTCGCTAGCTTGCTCTCATGTCTGGCTCGCTCGCTCTCATATCTGGCTCGCTCGATTGTTCTCTTGTCTGGTTTGCCCTCTTATCTGTCTCGCTCGCATATCTGGCTCGCTCGCTCTCATATCTTGCTCGCTCGCTTGGTCTCATGTCTAGCTCGCTCGCTCTCATATCTGGCTCGCTCGCTTGCTCTCATATCTGGCTCGCTCGCTTGCTCTCATATCTGGCTCGCTCGCTTGCTCTCATATCTGGCTCGCTTGCTTGCTCTGATATCTTGCTCGCTCGCTTGCTCTCTTGTCTGGCTCGCTCTCTTATCTAGCTCGCTCGCATATCTGGCTCGCTCGCTTGCTCTCATGTCTGGCTCGCTCTCATCTCTGGCTCGCTCGCTTGCTCTTATGTCTGGCTCGCTCGCTCTCATATCTGGCTCGCTCTCTTATCTGGCTCGCTCGCTCGCATATCTGGGTCGCTCGCTTTCATATCTTGCTCGCTAGCTTGCTCTCATGTCTGGCTCGCTCGCTCTCATATCTGGCTCGCTCGATTGTTCTCTTGTCTGGTTCGCCCTATTATCTGTCTCGCTCTCATATCTGGCTTGCTCGCTGGCTCTCATATCTGGCTCGCTCGCTTGCTCTCATATCTGGCTCGCTCGCTGGCTCTCATGTCTGGCTCACTCGCTCTCATATCTTGCTCGCTCGCTTGCTCTCATGTCTGGCTCGCTCGCTCTCATATCTTGCTCGCTCGCTTGCTCTCATGTCTGGCTCGCTCGCTCTCATATCTGGCTCGCTCGCTTGCTCTCATGTCTGGCTCGCTCGCTTTCATATCTGGCTCGCTCTCTTATCTGGCTCGCTCGATCTCATATCTTGCTCGCTCGCTTGCTCTCATGTCTGGCTCACTCGCTCTCATATCTTGCTCGCTCGCATGCTCTCATGTCTGGCTCGCTCTCATATCTGGCTCGCTCGCTTGCTCTCATGTCTGGCTCGCTCGCTCTCATATCTGGCTCGCTCTCTTATCTGGCTCGCTCGCTCGCATATCTGGGTCGCTCGCTTTCATATCTTGCACGCTAGCTTGCTCTCATGTCTGGCTCGCTCGCTCTCATATCTGGCTCGCTCGATTGTTCTCTTGTCTGGTTCGCCCTCTTATCTGTCTCGCTCTCATATCTGGCTTGCTCGCTGGCTCTCATATCTGGCTCGCTCGCTTGCTCTCATGTCTGTCTCGCTCGCTCTCATATCTGGCTCGCTCGCTTGCTCTCTTGTCTGGCTCGCTCTCTTATCTGGCTCGCTCTCTTATCTGGCTTGCTCGTTCGCATTTCTGGCTCACTCGCATATCTGGCTCGCTCGCTCTCATATCTTGCTCGCTCGCTTGGTCTCATGTCTGGCTAGCTCTCTTATCTGGCTCGCTCGCTCGCATATCTGGCTCGCTCGCTCTCATATCTGGCTCGCTTGCGCTCATGTCTGGCTCGCTCGCTCTCATATCTTGCTCGCTCGCTTGCTCTCATGTCTGGCTCGCTCACTCTCATATCTTGCTCGCTCGCTTGCTCTCATGTCTGGCTCGCTCGCTCTCATATTTGGCTCGCTCGCTTGCTCTCATGTCTGGCTCGCTCGCTTTCATATCTGGCTCGCTCTCTTATCTGGCTCGCTCGATCTCATATCTTGCTCGCTCGCTTGCTCTCATGTCTGGCTCACTCGCTCTCATATCTTGCTCGCTCGCATGCTCTCATGTCTGGCTCGCTCTCTTATCTGGCTCGCTCTCTTATCTGGCTTGCTCGTTCGCATTTCTGGCTCACTCGCATATCTGGCTCGCTCGCTCTCATATCTTGCTCGCTCGCTTGGTCTCATGTCTGGCTAGCTCTCTTATCTGGCTCGCTCGCTCGCATATCTGGCTCGCTCGCTCTCATATCTGGCTCGCTTGCGATCATGTCTGGCTCGCTCGCTCTCATATCTGGCTCGCTCCCTTGCTCTCATATCCGGCTAGCTTGCTTGCTCTCTTGTCTGGCTCGCTCTCTTATCTGGCTCGCTCTCTTATCTAGCTCGCTCGCTCGCATTTCTCGCTCGCTCGCATATCTGGCTCGCTCGCTCTCATATCTTGCTCGCTCGCTTGGTCTCATGTCTGGCTCGCTCGCTCTCATATCTGGCTCGCTCGCTTGCTCTCATATCTGGCTCGCTCGCTTGCTCTCATATCTGGCTCGCTCGCTTGCTCTCATATCTGTCTCGCTTGCTTGCTCTGATATCTTGCTCGCTCGCTTGCAATCTTGTCTGGCTCGCTCTCTTATCTGGCTCGCTCGCATATCTGGCTCGCTCGCTTGCTCTCATGTCTGGCTCGCTCGCTCTCATATCTGGCTCGCTCGCTTGCTCTCATGTCTGTCTCGCTCGCTCTCATATCTGGCTCGCTTGCTCTCTTGTCTGGCTCGCTCTCTTATCTGGCTCGCTCGCTCTCATATCTGGCTCGCTCGCTTGCGCTCATGTCTGGCTCGCTCGCCCTCATATCTGGCTTGCTCGCTTGCTCTCATGTCTGGCTCGCTCGCTCTCATATCTGGTTCGCTCACTTGCTCTCTTGTCTGGCTCTCTCTCTTATCTGGCTCGCTTGCATATCTGACTTGCTCGCTCTCATATCTGTTTCTCTCGCTTGCTCTCATATCCGGCTAGCTTGCTTGCTCTCTTGTCTGGCTCGCTCTCTTATCTGGCTCGCTTTCTTATCTGGCTTGCTCGCTCGCATTTCTGGCTCGCTCGCATATCTGGCTCGCTCGCTCTCATATCTTGCTCGCTCGCTTGGTCTCATGTCTGGCTAGCTCTCTTATCTGGCTCGCTCGCATATCTGACTCGCTTGCCCTCATATCTGGCTTGCTCGCTTGCTCTCATGTCTGGCTCGCTCGCTCTCATATCTGGTTCGCTCACTTGCTCTCTTGTCTGGCTCTCTCTCTTATCTGGCTCGCTCTCATATCTGGCTCGCTCGCTTGCTCTCATATCTGGCTCGCTCGCTTGCTCTCATATTTGGCTCGCTCGCTTGCTCTCATATCTGGCTCGCTCGCTTGCTCTTATATCTTACTCGCTCGCTTGCTCTCTTGTCTGGCTCGCTCTCTTATCTGGCTCGCTCGCTCGCATATCTGGCTCGCTCGCTCTCATATCTGGCTCGCTCGCTTGCTCTCATGTCTGGCTCGCTCGCTCTCATATCTGGCTCGCTCGCTTGCTCTAATGTCTGGCTTGCTCGCTCTCATATCTGGCTCGCTCGCTTGCTCTCTTGTCTGGATCGCTCTCTTATCTGGCTCGCTCTCATATCTTGCTCGCTCGCTTGCTCTCATGTCTGTCTCGCTCGCTCTCATATCTGGCTCGCTTGCTCTCTTGTCTGGCTAGCTCGCTCTCATATCTGGCTCGCTCGCTCTCATATCTGGCTCGCTCGCTTGCATTCTTGTCTGGCTCGCTCTCTTATCTGGCTCGCTCTCTTATCTGGCTTGCTCGCTCGCATTTCTGGCTCGCTCGCATATCTGGCTCGCTCGCTCTCATATCTTGCTCGCTCGCTTGGTCTCATGTCTGGCTAGCTCTCTTATCTGGCTCGCTCGCTCGCATGTCTGGCTTGCTCGCTCTCAGATCTGGCTCGCTTGCGCTCATGTCTGGCTCGCTCGCTCTCATATCTCGCTCGCTCCCTTGCTCTCATATCCGGCTAGCTTGCTTGCTCTCTTGTCTGGCTCGCTCTCTTATCTGGCTCGCTCTCTTATCTAGCTCGCTCGCTCTCTTTTCTCGCTCGCTCGCATATCTGGCTCGCTCGCTCTCATATCTTGCTCGCTCGCTTGGTCTCATGTCTGGCTCGCTCGCTCTCATATCTGGCTCGCTCGCTTGCTCTAATATCTGGCTCGCTCGCTTGCTCTCATATCTGGCTCGCTCGCTTGCTCTCATATCTGTCTCGCTTGCTTGCTCTGATATCTTGCTCGCTCGCTTGCAATCTTGTCTGGCTCGCTCTCTTATCTGGCTCGCTCGCATATCTGGCTCGCTCGCTTGCTCTCATGTCTGGCTCGCTCGCTCTCATATCTGGCTCGCTCGCTTGCTCTCATGTCTGTCTCGCTCGCTCTCATATCTGGCTCGCTTGCTCTCTTGTCTGGCTCGCTCTCTTATCTGGCTCGCTCGCTCTCATATCTGGCTCGCTCGCTTGCGCTCATGTCTGGCTCGCTCGCCCTCATATCTGGCTTGCTCGCTTGCTCTCATGTCTGGCTCGCTCGCTCTCATATCTGGTTCGCTCACTTGCTCTCTTGTCTGGCTCTCTCTCTTATCTGGCTCGCTTGCATATCTGACTTGCTCGCTCTCATATCTGTTTCTCTCGCTTGCTCTCATATCCGGCTAGCTTGCTTGCTCTCTTGTCTGGCTCGCTCTCTTATCTGGCTCGCTCTCTTATCTGGCTTGCTCGCTCGCATTTCTGGCTTGCTCGCATATCTGGCTCGCTCGCTCTCATATCTTGCTCGCTCGCTTGGTCTCATGTCTGGCTAGCTCTCTTATCTGGCTCGCTCGCTCTCATATCTGGCTCGCTCGCTTGCGCTCATATCTGGCTCGCTTGCCCTCATATCTGGCTTGCTCGCTTGCTCTCATGTCTGGCTCGCTCGCTCTCATATCTGGTTCGCTCACTTGCTCTCTTGTCTGTCTCTCTCTCTTATCTGGCTCGCTCTCATATCTGGCTCGCTCGCTTGCTCTCATATCTGGCTCGCTCGCTTGCTCTCATATCTGGCTCGCTCGCTTGCTCTCATATCTGGCTCGCTCGCTTGCTCTTATATCTTACTCGCTCGCTTGCTCTCTTGTCTGGCTCGCTCTCTTATCTGGCTCGCTCGCTCGCATATATGGCTCGCTCGCTTGCTCTCATATCTGGCTCGCTCGCTCTAATATCTGGCTCGCTCGCTTGCTCTCATGTCTGGCTCGCTCGCTCTCATATCTGGCTCGCTCGCTTGCTCTAATGTCTGGCTTGCTCGCTCTCATATCTGGCTCGCTCGCTTGCTCTCTTGTCCGGATCGCTCTCTTATCTGGCTCGCTCTCATATCTTGCTCGCTCGCTTGCTTTCATGTCTGGCTTGCTCTCATATCTGGCTCGCTCGCTTGCTCTCATGTCTGGCTCGCTCGCTCTCATATCTTGGTCGCTCGCTTGCTCTCATATCTGGCTCGTTCGCTCGCATATCTGTCTCGCTCGCTTGCTCTCATGTCTGGCTCGCTCGCTCTCATATCTGGCTCGCTCGATTGCTCTAATGTCTGGCTTGCTCGCTCTCATATCTGGCTCGCTCGCTTGCTCTCTTGTCCGAATCGCTCTCTTATCTGGCTCGCTCTCATATCTTGCTCGCTCGCTTGCTCTCATGTCTGGCTTGCTCTCATATCTGGCTCGCTCGCTTGCTCTCATGTCTGGCTCGCTCGCTCTCATATCTTGGTCGCTCGCTTGCTCTCATATCTGGCTCGTTCGCTCGCATATCTGGCTCGCTCGCTTGCTCTCTCTTCTGGCTCACTCTCTTATCTGGCTCGCTCGCTCACATATCTGGCTCGCTCGCTTGCTCTCTTGTCTTGCTTGCTCTCATATCTGGCTCACTCACTTGCTCTCTTGTATGGCTCGCTTTCTTATCTGGCTCGCTTGCTTGCTCTCATATCTGGCTCGCTCGATCTCATATCTTGCTCGCTCGCTTGCTCTTATGTCTGGCTCACTCGCTCTCATATCTGGCTTGCTCGCTTGCTCTCATGTCTAGCTCGCTCGCTCTCATATCTTGCTCGCTCGCTTGCTCTCATGTCTGGCTCGCTCGCTCTCATATCTGGCTCGCTCGCTTGCTCTCATGTCTGTCTCGCTCGCTCTCATATCTGGCTCGCTCGCTTGCTCTCATGTCTGGCTCGCTTGCTCTCATATCTGGCTCGCTCTCTTATCTGGCTCGCTCGCTCGCATATCTGGGTCGCTCGCTCTCATATCTTGCTCGCTAGCTTGCTCTCATGTCTGGCTCGCTCGCTCTCATATCTGGCTCGCTCGATTGTTCTCTTGTCTGGTTTGCCCTCTTATCTGTCTCGCTCGCATATCTGGCTCGCTCGCTCTCATATCTTGCTCGCTCGCTTGGTCTCATGTCTAGCTCGCTCGCTCTCATATCTGGCTCGCTCGCTTGCTCTTATATCTGGCTCGCTCGCTTGCTCTCATATTTGGCTCGCTCGCTTGCTCTCATATCTGGCTCGCTTGCTTGCTCTGATATCTTGCTCGCTCGCTTGCTCTCTTGTCTGGCTCGCTCTCTTATCTGGCTCGCTCGCATATCTGGCTCGCTCGCTTGCTCTCATGTCTGGCTCGCTCGCTCTCATATCTGGCTCGCTCGCTTGCTCTTATGTCTGGCTCGCTCGCTCTCATATCTGGCTCGCTCTCTTATCTGGCTCGCTCGCTCGCATATCTGGGTCGCTCGCTTTCATATATTGCTCGCTAGCTTGCTCTCATGTCTGGCTCGCTCGCTCTCATATCTGGCTAGCTCGATTGTTCTCTTGTCTGGTTCGCCCTCTTATCTGTCTCGCTCTCATATCTGGCTTGCTCGCTGGCTCTCATATCTGGCTCACTCGCTTGCTCTCATATCTGGCTCGCTCGCTTGCTCTCATGTCTGGCTCACTCGCTCTCATATCTTGCTCGCTCGCTTGCTCTCATGTCTGGCTCGCTCGCTCTCATATCTTGCTCGCTCGCTTGCTCTCATGTCTGGCTCGCTCGCTCTCATATCTGGCTCGCTCGCTTGCTCTCATGTCTGGCTCGCTCGCTCTCATATCTGGCTCGGTCTCTTATCTGGCTCGCTCGATCTCATATCTTGCTCGCTCGCTTGCTCTCATGTCTGGCTCACTCGCTCTCATATCTTGCTCGCTCGCATGCTCTCATGTCTGGCTCGCTCGCTCTCATATCTGGCTCGCTCGCTTGCTCTCATGTCTGGCTCGCTCGCTCTCATATCTGGCTCGCTCTCTTATTCGGCTCGCTCGCTCGCATATCTGGGTCGCTCGCTTTCATATCTTGCACGCTAGCTTGCTCTCATGTCTGGCTCGCTCGCTCTCATATCTGGCTCGCTCGATTGTTCTCTTGTCTGGTTCGCCCTCTTATCTGTCTCGCTCTCATATCTGGCTTGCTCGCTGGCTCTCATATCTGGCTCGCTCGCTTGCTCTCATGTCTGTCTCGCTCGCTCTCATATCTGGTTCACTCACTTGCTCTCTTGTCTGGCTCTCTCTCTTATTTGGCTCGCTCTCATATCTGGCTCGCTCGCTTGCTCTCATATCTGGCTCGCTCGCTTGCTCTCATATCTGGCTCGCTCGCTTGCTCTCATATCTGGCTCGCTCGCTTGCTCTTAAATCTTACTCGCTCGCTTGCTCTCTTGTCTGGCTCGCTCTCTTATCTGGCTCGCTCGCTCGCATATCTGGCTCGCTCGCTTGCTCTCATATCTGGCTCGCTCGCTCTCATATCTGGCTCACTCGCTTGCTCTCATGTCTGGCTCGCTCGCTCTCATATCTGGCTCGCTCGCTTGCTCTAATGTTTGGCTTGCTCGCTCTCATATCTGGCTCGCTCGCTTGCTCTCTTGTCTGGTTCGCTCTCTTATCTGGCTCGCTCTCATATCTTGCTCGCTCGCTTGCTCTCATGTCTGGCTCGCTCTCATATCTGGCTCGCTCGCTTGCTCTCATGTCTGGTTCGCTCGCTCTCATATCTTGGTCGCTCGCTTGCTCTCATATCTGGCTCGTTCGCTCGCATATCCGGCTCGCTCGTTTGCTCTCTTGTCTGGCTCACTCTCTTATCTGGCTCGCTCGCTCACATATCTGGCTCGCTCGCTTGCTCTCTTGTCTTGCTTGCTCTCATATCTGGCTCACTCACTTGCTCTCTCGTCTGGCTCGCTTTCTTATCTGGCTCGCTCGCTTGCTCTCATATCTGGCTCGCTCGATCTCATATTTTGCTCGCTCGCTTGCTCTTATGTCTGGCTCACTCGCTCTCATATCTGGCTCGCTCGCTTGCTCTCATGTCTAGCTCGCTCGCTCTCATATCTTGCTCGCTCGCTTGCTCTCATGTCTGGCTCGCTCGCTCTCATATCTGGCTCGCTCGCTTGCTCTCATGTCTGTCTCGCTCGCTCTCATATCTGGCTCGCTCGCTTGCTCTCATGTCTGGCTCGCTTGCTCTCATATCTGGCTCGCTCTCTTATCTGGCTCGCTCGCTCGCATATCTGGGTCGCTCGCTCTCATATCTTGCTCGCTAGCTTGCTCTCATGTCTGGCTCGCTCGCTCTCATATCTGGCTCGCTCGATTGTTCTCTTGTCTGGTTTGCCCTCTTATCTGTCTCGCTCGCATATCTGGCTCGCTCGCTCTCATATCTTGCTCGCTCGTTTGGTCTCATGTCTAGCTCGGTCGCTCTTATATCTGGCTCGCTCGCTTGCTCTCATATCTGGCTCGCTCGCTTGCTCTCATATCTGGCTCGCTTGCTTGCTCTGATATCTTGCTCGCTCGCTTGCTCTCTTGTCTGGCTCGCTCTCTTATCTGGCTCGCTCGCATATCTGGCTCGCTCGCTTGCTCTCATGTCTGGCTCGCTCGCTCTCATATCTGACTCGCTCGCTTGCTCTCATATCTGGCTCGCTCGCTTGCTCTCATATCTGGCTCGCTTGCTTGCTCTGATATCTTCTTCGCTCGCTTGCTCTCTTGTCTGGCTCGCTCTCTTATCTGGCTCGCTCGCATATCTGGGTCGCTCGCTTTCATATCTTGCTCGCTAGCTTGCTCTCATGTCTGGCTCGCTCGCTCTCATATCTGGCTCGCTTGATTGTTCTCTTGTGTGGTTCGCCCTCTTATCTGTCTCGCTCTCATATCTGGCTTGCTCGCTGGCTCTCATATCTGGCTCGCTCGCTTGCTCTCATGTCTGTCTCGCTCGCTCTCATATCTGGCTCGCTCACTTGCTCTCTTGTCTGGCTCGCTCTCTTATCTGGCTCGCTCGCATATCTGGCTTGCTCGCTTGCTCTCATATCTGGCTCGCTCACTTATCTGGCTCGCTCGCTCTCATATCTGGCTCGCTCGCTTGCTCTCATGTCTGGCTTGCTCGCTCTCATATCTGGCTCGCTCTCATATCTGGCTCGCTCGCTTGCTCTCATGTCTGGCTCGCTCGCTCTCATATCTGGCTCGCTCGCTTGCTCTCATGTCTGGCTCGATCGCTCTCATATTTGGCTCGCTCGCTTGCTCTCATGTCTGGCTCGATCGCTCTCATATTTGGCTCGCTCGCTTGCTCTCATGTCTGGCTTGCTCGCTCTCATATCTTGCTCGTTCGCTCGCATATCTGGCTCGCTCGCTTGCTCTCTTGTTCTGCTCACTCTCTTATCTGGTTCGCTCGCTCGCATATCTGGCTCGCTCGCTTGCTTTCTTGTCTGGCTCGCTCACTTATCTGGCTCGCTCGCTCGCATATCTGGCTCGCTCGCTTGCTCTCATATCTGGCTCACTCACTTGCTCTCTTGTCTGGCTCGCTCTCTTATCTGGCTTGCTCGCATATCTGGCTCGCTTGATCTCATATCTTGATCGCTCGCTTGCTCTTATGTCTGGCTCACTCGCTCTCATATCTGGCTCGCTAGCTTGCTCTCATGTCTGGCTCGCTCGCTCTCATATCTTGCTCGCGCTCTTGCTCTCATGTCTGGCTCGCTCGCTCTCATATCTGGCTCGCTCACTTGCTCTCATGTCTGGCTTTCTCGCTCTCATATCTGGCTCACTCGCTTGCTCTCATGTCTGGCTTACTCGCTCTCATATCTGGCTCGCTCACTTGCTCTCTTGTCTGGCTCGCTCTCTTATCTGGCTCGCTCGCTTGCTCTCATATCTGGCTCATTCACTTGCTTTCTTGTCTGGCTCGCTCTCTTATCTGGCTCGCTCGCATATCTGGCTCGCTTGCTTGCTCTCTTGTCTGGCTCGCCTGCTCTCTTGTCTGGATCGCTCTCTTATCTGGCTCGCTCGCTTGCTCTCATATCTGGCTCGCTCTCTTATCTGGCTCGCTCGCTTGCATATCTGGCTCGCTCGCTTGCTCTCATATCTGGCTCGCTCGCTTGCTCTCATATCTGGCTCGCTCGCTTGCTCTCTTATCTGGCTCGCTCTCTTATTTCGCTAGCTCTCATATCTGGCTCGCTCGCTTGCTCTCATATCTGGTTCGCTCGCTTGCTCTCATATCTGGCTCGCTCTCTTATTTGGCTCGCTCGCTTGCATATCTGGCTCGCACGCTTGCTCTCATATCTGGCTCGCTCGCTTGCTCTCATATCTGGCTCGCTCGCTTGCTCTCATATCTGGCTCGCTCGCTTGCTCTCATGT
Source organism: Hyla sarda (assembly GCF_029499605.1). Lineage (NCBI taxonomy): Eukaryota > Metazoa > Chordata > Amphibia > Anura > Hylidae > Hyla > Hyla sarda. The sequence goes on from NW_026610397.1 coordinate 128,014, forward strand.
CTGGCTCACTCGCTCTCATATCTTGCTCGCTCGCTTGCTCTCATGTCTGGCTCGCTAGCTCTCATATCTGGCTCGCTCGCTTGCTCTCATATCTGGTTCGCTCGCTTGCTCTCATATCTGGCTCGCTCTCTTATTTGGCTCGCTCGCTTGCATATCTGGCTCGCTCGCTTGCTCTCATATCTGGCTCGCTCGCTTGCTCTCATATCTGGCTCGCTCGCTTGCTCTCATATCTGGCTCGCTCGCTTGCTCTCATGTCTGGCTCACTCGCTCTCATATCTTGCTCGCTCGCTTGCTCTCATGTCTGGCTCGCTCGCTCTCATATCTTGCTCGCTCGCTTGCTCTCATGTCTGGCTCGCTCGCTCTCATATCTGGCTCGCTCGCTTGCTCTCATGTCTGGCTCGCTCGCTCTCATATCTGGCTCGCTCTCTTATCTGGCTCGCTCGATCTCATATCTTGCTCGCTCGCTTGCTCTCTTATCTGGCTCGCTCGCTCGCATATCTGGGTCGCTCGCTTTCATATCTTGCACGCTAGCTTGCTCTCATGTCTGGCTCGCTCGCTCTCATATCTGGCTCGCTCGATTGTTCTCTTGTCTGGTTCGCCCTCTTATCTGTCTCGCTCTCATATCTGGCTTGCTCGCTGGCTCTCATATCTGGCTCGCTCGCTTGCTCTCATGTCTGTCTCGCTCGCTCTCATATCTGGCTCGCTCGCTTGCTCTCTTGTCTGGCTCGCTCTCTTATCTGGCTCGCTCTCTTATCTGGCTTGCTCGCTCGCATTTCTGGCTCGCTCGCATATCTGGCTCGCTCGCTTGGTCTCATGTCTGGCTAGCTCTCTTATCTGGCTCGCTCGCTCGCTCGCATATCTGGCTTGCTCGCTCTCATATCTGGCTCGCTTGCGCTCATGTCTGGCTCGCTCGCTCTCATATCTGGCTCGCTCCCTTGCTCTCATATCCGGCTAGCTTGCTTGCTCTCTTGTCTGGCTCGCTCTCTTATCTGGCTCGCTCTCTTATCTAGCTCGCTCGCTCGCATTTCTCGCTCGCTCGCATATCTGGCTCGCTCGCTCTCATATCTTGCTCGCTCGCTTGGTCTCATGTCTGGCTCGCTCGCTCTCATATCTGGCTCGCTCGCTTGCTCTCATATCTGGCTCGCTAGCTTGCTCTCATATCTGGCTCGCTCGTTTGCTCTCATATCTGTCTCGCTTGCTTGCTCTGATATCTTGCTCGCTCGCTTGCAATCTTGTCTGGCTCGCTCTCTTATCTGGCTCGCTCGCATATCTGGCTCGCTCGCTTGCTCTCATGTCTGGCTCGCTCGCTCTCATATCTGGCTCGCTCGCTTGCTCTCATGTCTGTCTCGCTCGCTCTCATATCTGGCTCGCTTGCTCTCTTGTCTGGCTCGCTCTCTTATCTGGCTCGCTCGCTCTCATATCTGGCTCGCTCGCTTGCGCTCATGTCTGGCTCGCTCGCCCTCATATCTGGCTTGCTCGCTTGCTCTCATGTCTGGCTCGCTCGCTCTCATATCTGGTTCGCTCACTTGCTCTCTTGTCTGGCTCTCTCTCTTATCTGGCTCGCTTGCATATCTGACTTGCTCGCTCTCATATCTGTTTCTCTCGCTTGCTCTCATATCCGGCTAGCTTGCTTGCTCTCTTGTCTGACTCGCTCTCTTATCTGGCTCGCTCTCTTATCTGGCTTGCTCGCTCGCATTTCTGGCTCGCTCGCATATCTGGCTCGCTCGCTCTCATATCTTGCTCGCTCGCTTGGTCTCATGTCTGGCTAGCTCTCTTATCTGGCTCGCTCGCTCGCATATCTGGCTCGCTCGCTCTCATATCTGGCTCGCTCGCTTGCGCTCATATCTGACTCGCTTGCCCTCATATCTGGCTTGCTCGCTTGCTCTCATGTCTGGCTCGCTCGCTCTCATATCTGGTTCGCTCACTTGCTCTCTTGTCTGGCTCTCTCTCTTATCTGGCTCGCTCTCATATCTTGGTCGCTCGCTTGCTCTCATATCTGGCTCGCTCGCTTGCTCTCATATCTGGCTCGCTCGCTTGCTCTCATATCTGGCTCGCTCGCTTGCTCTTATATCTTACTCGCTCGCTTGCTCTCTTGTCTGGCTCGCTCTCTTATCTGGCTCGCTCGCTCGCATATCTGGCTCGCTCGCTTGCTCTCATATCTGGCTCGCTCGCTCTCATATCTGGCTCGCTCGCTTGCTCTCATGTCTGGCTCGCTCGCTCTCATATCTGGCTCGCTCGCTTGCTCTAATGTCTGGCTTGCTTGCTCTCATATCTGGCTCGCTCGCTTGCTCTCTTGTCTGGATCGCTCTCTTATCTGGCTCGCTCTCATATCTTGCTCGCTCGCTTGCTCTCATGTCTGGCTCGCTCTCATATCTGGCTTGCTCGCTTGCTCTCATGTCTGGCTCGCTCGCTCTCATATCTTGGTCGCTCGCTCGCTCTCATATCTGGCTCGCTCGCTTGCTCTCTTGTCTTGCTTGCTCTCATATCTGGCTCACTCACTTGCTCTCTTGTCTGGCTCACTTTCTTATCTGGCTCGCTCGCTTGCTCTCATATCTGGCTCGCTCGATCTCATATCTTGCTCGCTCGCTTGCTCTTATGTCTGGCTCACTCGCTCTCATATCTGGCTCGCTCGCTTGCTCTCATGTCTAGCTCGCTCGCTCTCATATCTTGCTCGCTCGCTTGCTCTCATGTCTGGCTCGCTCGCTCTCATATCTGGCTCGCTCGCTTGCTCTCATGTCTGTCTCGCTCGCTCTCATATCTGGCTCGCTCGCTTGCTCTCATGTCTGGCTCGCTTGCTCTCATATCTGGCTCGCTCTCTTATCTGGCTCGCTCGCATATCTGGGTCGCTCGCTCTCATATCTTGCTCGCTAGCTTGCTCTCATGTCTGGCTCGCTCGCTCTCATATCTGGCTCGCTCGATTGTTCTCTTGTCTGGTTTGCCCTCTTATCTGTCTCGCTCGCATATCTGGCTCGCTCGCTCTCATATCTTGCTCGCTCGCTTGGTCTCATGTCTAGCTCGCTCGCTCTCATATCTGGCTCGCTCGCTTGCTCTCATATCTGGCTCGCTCGCTTGCTCTCATATCTGGCTCGCTCGCTTGCTCTCATATCTGGCTCGCTTGCTTGCTCTGATATCTTGCTCGCTCGCTTGCTCTCTTGTCTGGCTCGCTCTCTTATCTAGCTCGCTCGCATATCTGGCTCGCTCGCTTGCTCTCATGTCTGGCTCGCTCTCATCTCTGGCTCGCTCGCTTGCTCTTATGTCTGGCTCGCTCGCTCTCATATCTGGCTCGCTCTCTTATCTGGCTCGCTCGCTCGCATATCTGGGTCGCTCGCTTTCATATCTTGCTCGCTAGCTTGCTCTCATGTCTGGCTCGCTCGCTCTCATATCTGGCTCGCTCGATTGTTCTCTTGTCTGGTTCGCCCTATTATCTGTCTCGCTCTCATATCTGGCTTGCTCGCTGGCTCTCATATCTGGCTCGCTCGCTTGCTCTCATATCTGGCTCGCTCGCTGGCTCTCATGTCTGGCTCACTCGCTCTCATATCTTGCTCGCTCGCTTGCTCTCATGTCTGGCTCGCTCGCTCTCATATCTTGCTCGCTCGCTTGCTCTCATGTCTGGCTCGCTCGCTCTCATATCTGGCTCGCTCGCTTGCTCTCATGTCTGGCTCGCTCACTTTCATATCTGGCTCGCTCTCTTATCTGGCTCGCTCGATCTCATATCTTGCTCGCTCGCTTGCTCTCATGTCTGGCTCACTCGCTCTCATATCTTGCTCGCTCGCATGCTCTCATGTCTGGCTCGCTCTCATATCTGGCTCGCTCGCTTGCTCTCATGTCTGGCTCGCTCGCTCTCATATCTGGCTCGCTCTCTTATCTGGCTCGCTCGCTCGCATATCTGGGTCGCTCGCTTTCATATCTTGCACGCTAGCTTGCTCTCATGTCTGGCTCGCTCGCTCTCATATCTGGCTCGCTCGATTGTTCTCTTGTCTGGTTCGCCCTCTTATCTGTCTCGCTCTCATATCTGGCTTGCTCGCTGGCTCTCATATCTGGCTCGCTCGCTTGCTCTCATGTCTGTCTCGCTCGCTCTCATATCTGGCTCGCTCGCTTGCTCTCTTGTCTGGCTCGCTCTCTTATCTGGCTCGCTCTCTTATCTGGCTTGCTCGTTCGCATTTCTGGCTCACTCGCATATCTGGCTCGCTCGCTCTCATATCTTGCTCGCTCGCTTGGTCTCATGTCTGGCTAGCTCTCTTATCTGGCTCGCTCGCTCGCATATCTGGCTCGCTCGCTCTCATATCTGGCTCGCTTGCGCTCATGTCTGGCTCGCTCGCTCTCATATCTTGCTCGCTCGCTTGCTCTCATGTCTGGCTCGCTCGCTCTCATATCTTGCTCGCTCGCTTGCTCTCATGTCTGGCTCGCTCGCTCTCATATCTGGCTCGCTCGCTTGCTCTCATGTCTGGCTCGCTCGCTTTCATATCTGGCTCGCTCTCTTATCTGGCTCGCTCGATCTCATATCTTGCTCGCTCGCTTGCTCTCATGTCTGGCTCACTCGCTCTCATATCTTGCTCGCTCGCATGCTCTCATGTCTGGCTCGCTCTCTTATCTGGCTCGCTCTCTTATCTGGCTTGCTCGTTCGCATTTCTGGCTCACTCGCATATCTGGCTCGCTCGCTCTCATATCTTGCTCGCTCGCTTGGTCTCATGTCTGGCTAGCTCTCTTATCTGGCTCGCTCGCTCGCATATCTGGCTCGCTCGCTCTCATATCTGGCTCGCTTGCGATCATGTCTGGCTCGCTCGCTCTCATATCTGGCTCGCTCCCTTGCTCTCATATCCGGCTAGCTTGCTTGCTCTCTTGTCTGGCTCGCTCTCTTATCTGGCTCGCTCTCTTATCTAGCTCGCTCGCTCGCATTTCTCGCTCGCTCGCATATCTGGCTCGCTCGCTCTCATATCTTGCTCGCTCGCTTGGTCTCATGTCTGGCTCGCTCGCTCTCATATCTGGCTCGCTCGCTTGCTCTCATATCTGGCTCGCTCGCTTGCTCTCATATCTGGCTCGCTCGCTTGCTCTCATATCTGTCTCGCTTGCTTGCTCTGATATCTTGCTCGCTCGCTTGCAATCTTGTCTGGCTCGCTCTCTTATCTGGCTCGCTCGCATATCTGGCTCGCTCGCTTGCTCTCATGTCTGGCTCGCTCGCTCTCATATCTGGCTCGCTCGCTTGCTCTCATGTCTGTCTCGCTCGCTCTCATATCTGGCTCGCTTGCTCTCTTGTCTGGCTCGCTCTCTTATCTGGCTCGCTCGCTCTCATATCTGGCTCGCTCGCTTGCGCTCATGTCTGGCTCGCTCGCCCTCATATCTGGCTTGCTCGCTTGCTCTCATGTCTGGCTCGCTCGCTCTCATATCTGGTTCGCTCACTTGCTCTCTTGTCTGGCTCTCTCTCTTATCTGGCTCGCTTGCATATCTGACTTGCTCGCTCTCATATCTGTTTCTCTCGCTTGCTCTCATATCCGGCTAGCTTGCTTGCTCTCTTGTCTGGCTCGCTCTCTTATCTGGCTCGCTTTCTTATCTGGCTTGCTCGCTCGCATTTCTGGCTCGCTCGCATATCTGGCTCGCTCGCTCTCATATCTTGCTCGCTCGCTTGGTCTCATGTCTGGCTAGCTCTCTTATCTGGCTCGCTCGCATATCTGACTCGCTTGCCCTCATATCTGGCTTGCTCGCTTGCTCTCATGTCTGGCTCGCTCGCTCTCATATCTGGTTCGCTCACTTGCTCTCTTGTCTGGCTCTCTCTCTTATCTGGCTCGCTCTCATATCTGGCTCGCTCGCTTGCTCTCATATCTGGCTCGCTCGCTTGCTCTCATATTTGGCTCGCTCGCTTGCTCTCATATCTGGCTCGCTCGCTTGCTCTTATATCTTACTCGCTCGCTTGCTCTCTTGTCTGGCTCGCTCTCTTATCTGGCTCGCTCGCTCGCATATCTGGCTCGCTCGCTCTCATATCTGGCTCGCTCGCTTGCTCTCATGTCTGGCTCGCTCGCTCTCATATCTGGCTCGCTCGCTTGCTCTAATGTCTGGCTTGCTCGCTCTCATATCTGGCTCGCTCGCTTGCTCTCTTGTCTGGATCGCTCTCTTATCTGGCTCGCTCTCATATCTTGCTCGCTCGCTTGCTCTCATGTCTGTCTCGCTCGCTCTCATATCTGGCTCGCTTGCTCTCTTGTCTGGCTAGCTCGCTCTCATATCTGGCTCGCTCGCTCTCATATCTGGCTCGCTCGCTTGCATTCTTGTCTGGCTCGCTCTCTTATCTGGCTCGCTCTCTTATCTGGCTTGCTCGCTCGCATTTCTGGCTCGCTCGCATATCTGGCTCGCTCGCTCTCATATCTTGCTCGCTCGCTTGGTCTCATGTCTGGCTAGCTCTCTTATCTGGCTCGCTCGCTCGCATGTCTGGCTTGCTCGCTCTCAGATCTGGCTCGCTTGCGCTCATGTCTGGCTCGCTCGCTCTCATATCTCGCTCGCTCCCTTGCTCTCATATCCGGCTAGCTTGCTTGCTCTCTTGTCTGGCTCGCTCTCTTATCTGGCTCGCTCTCTTATCTAGCTCGCTCGCTCTCTTTTCTCGCTCGCTCGCATATCTGGCTCGCTCGCTCTCATATCTTGCTCGCTCGCTTGGTCTCATGTCTGGCTCGCTCCCTCTCATATCTGGCTCGCTCGCTTGCTCTAATATCTGGCTCGCTCGCTTGCTCTCATATCTGGCTCGCTCGCTTGCTCTCATATCTGTCTCGCTTGCTTGCTCTGATATCTTGCTCGCTCGCTTGCAATCTTGTCTGGCTCGCTCTCTTATCTGGCTCGCTCGCATATCTGGCTCGCTCGCTTGCTCTCATGTCTGGCTCGCTCGCTCTCATATCTGGCTCGCTCGCTTGCTCTCATGTCTGTCTCGCTCGCTCTCATATCTGGCTCGCTTGCTCTCTTGTCTGGCTCGCTCTCTTATCTGGCTCGCTCGCTCTCATATCTGGCTCGCTCGCTTGCGCTCATGTCTGGCTCGCTCGCCCTCATATCTGGCTTGCTCGCTTGCTCTCATGTCTGGCTCGCTCGCTCTCATATCTGGTTCGCTCACTTGCTCTCTTGTCTGTCTCTCTCTCTTATCTGGCTCGCTCTCATATCTGGCTCGCTCGCTTGCTCTCATATCTGGCTCGCTCGCTTGCTCTCATATCTGGCTCGCTCGCTTGCTCTCATATCTGGCTCGCTCGCTTGCTCTTATATCTTACTCGCTCGCTTGCTCTCTTGTCTGGCTCGCTCTCTTATCTGGCTCGCTCGCTCGCATATATGGCTCGCTCGCTTGCTCTCATATCTGGCTCGCTCGCTCTAATATCTGGCTCGCTCGCTTGCTCTCATGTCTGGCTCGCTCGCTCTCATATCTGGCTCGCTCGCTTGCTCTAATGTCTGGCTTGCTCGCTCTCATATCTGGCTCGCTCGCTTGCTCTCTTGTCCGGATCGCTCTCTTATCTGGCTCGCTCTCATATCTTGCTCGCTCGCTTGCTTTCATGTCTGGCTTGCTCTCATATCTGGCTCGCTCGCTTGCTCTCATGTCTGGCTCGCTCGCTCTCATATCTTGGTCGCTCGCTTGCTCTCATATCTGGCTCGTTCGCTCGCATATCTGTCTCGCTCGCTTGCTCTCATGTCTGGCTCGCTCGCTCTCATATCTGGCTCGCTCGATTGCTCTAATGTCTGGCTTGCTCGCTCTCATATCTGGCTCGCTCGCTTGCTCTCTTGTCCGAATCGCTCTCTTATCTGGCTCGCTCTCATATCTTGCTCGCTCGCTTGCTCTCATGTCTGGCTTGCTCTCATATCTGGCTCGCTCGCTTGCTCTCATGTCTGGCTCGCTCGCTCTCATATCTTGGTCGCTCGCTTGCTCTCATATCTGGCTCGTTCGCTCGCATATCTGGCTCGCTCGCTTGCTCTCTCTTCTGGCTCACTCTCTTATCTGGCTCGCTCGCTCACATATCTGGCTCGCTCGCTTGCTCTCTTGTCTTGCTTGCTCTCATATCTGGCTCACTCACTTGCTCTCTTGTATGGCTCGCTTTCTTATCTGGCTCGCTTGCTTGCTCTCATATCTGGCTCGCTCGATCTCATATCTTGCTCGCTCGCTTGCTCTTATGTCTGGCTCACTCGCTCTCATATCTGGCTCGCTCGCTTGCTCTCATGTCTAGCTCGCTCGCTCTCATATCTTGCTCGCTCGCTTGCTCTCATGTCTGGCTCGCTCGCTCTCATATCTGGCTCGCTCGCTTGCTCTCATGTCTGTCTCGCTCGCTCTCATATCTGGCTCGCTCGCTTGCTCTCATGTCTGGCTCGCTTGCTCTCATATCTGGCTCGCTCTCTTATCTGGCTCGCTCGCTCGCATATCTGGGTCGCTCGCTCTCATATCTTGCTCGCTAGCTTGCTCTCATGTCTGGCTCGCTCGCTCTCATATCTGGCTCGCTCGATTGTTCTCTTGTCTGGTTTGCCCTCTTATCTGTCTCGCTCGCATATCTGGCTCGCTCGCTCTCATATCTTGCTCGCTCGCTTGGTCTCATGTCTAGCTCGCTCGCTCTCATATCTGGCTCGCTCGCTTGCTCTCATATCTGGCTCGCTCGCTTGCTCTCATATTTGGCTCGCTCGCTTGCTCTCATATCTGGCTCGCTTGCTTGCTCTGATATCTTGCTCGCTCGCTTGCTCTCTTGTCTGGCTCGCTCTCTTATCTGGCTCGCTCGCATATCTGGCTCGCTCGCTTGCTCTCATGTCTGGCTCGCTCGCTCTCATATCTGGCTCGCTCGCTTGCTCTTATGTCTGGCTCGCTCGCTCTCATATCTGGCTCGCTCTCTTATCTGGCTCGCTCGCTCGCATATCTGGGTCGCTCGCTTTCATATATTGCTCGCTAGCTTGCTCTCATGTCTGGCTCGCTCGCTCTCATATCTGGCTAGCTCGATTGTTCTCTTGTCTGGTTCGCCCTCTTATCTGTCTCGCTCTCATATCTGGCTTGCTCGCTGGCTCTCATATCTGGCTCACTCGCTTGCTCTCATATCTGGCTCGCTCGCTTGCTCTCATGTCTGGCTCACTCGCTCTCATATCTTGCTCGCTCGCTTGCTCTCATGTCTGGCTCGCTCGCTCTCATATCTTGCTCGCTCGCTTGCTCTCATGTCTGGCTCGCTCGCTCTCATATCTGGCTCGCTCGCTTGCTCTCATGTCTGGCTCGCTCGCTCTCATATCTGGCTCGGTCTCTTATCTGGCTCGCTCGATCTCATATCTTGCTCGCTCGCTTGCTCTCATGTCTGGCTCACTCGCTCTCATATCTTGCTCGCTCGCATGCTCTCATGTCTGGCTCGCTCGCTCTCATATCTGGCTCGCTCGCTTGCTCTCATGTCTGGCTCGCTCGCTCTCATATCTGGCTCGCTCTCTTATTCGGCTCGCTCGCTCGCATATCTGGGTCGCTCGCTTTCATATCTTGCACGCTAGCTTGCTCTCATGTCTGGCTCGCTCGCTCTCATATCTGGCTCGCTCGATTGTTCTCTTGTCTGGTTCGCCCTCTTATCTGTCTCGCTCTCATATCTGGCTTGCTCGCTGGCTCTCATATCTGGCTCGCTCGCTTGCTCTCATGTCTGTCTCGCTCGCTCTCATATCTGGTTCACTCACTTGCTCTCTTGTCTGGCTCTCTCTCTTATTTGGCTCGCTCTCATATCTGGCTCGCTCGCTTGCTCTCATATCTGGCTCGCTCGCTTGCTCTCATATCTGGCTCGCTCGCTTGCTCTCATATCTGGCTCGCTCGCTTGCTCTTAAATCTTACTCGCTCGCTTGCTCTCTTGTCTGGCTCGCTCTCTTATCTGGCTCGCTCGCTCGCATATCTGGCTCGCTCGCTTGCTCTCATATCTGGCTCGCTCGCTCTCATATCTGGCTCACTCGCTTGCTCTCATGTCTGGCTCGCTCGCTCTCATATCTGGCTCGCTCGCTTGCTCTAATGTTTGGCTTGCTCGCTCTCATATCTGGCTCGCTCGCTTGCTCTCTTGTCTGGTTCGCTCTCTTATCTGGCTCGCTCTCATATCTTGCTCGCTCGCTTGCTCTCATGTCTGGCTCGCTCTCATATCTGGCTCGCTCGCTTGCTCTCATGTCTGGTTCGCTCGCTCTCATATCTTGGTCGCTCGCTTGCTCTCATATCTGGCTCGTTCGCTCGCATATCCGGCTCGCTCGTTTGCTCTCTTGTCTGGCTCACTCTCTTATCTGGCTCGCTCGCTCACATATCTGGCTCGCTCGCTTGCTCTCTTGTCTTGCTTGCTCTCATATCTGGCTCACTCACTTGCTCTCTCGTCTGGCTCGCTTTCTTATCTGGCTCGCTCGCTTGCTCTCATATCTGGCTCGCTCGATCTCATATTTTGCTCGCTCGCTTGCTCTTATGTCTGGCTCACTCGCTCTCATATCTGGCTGGCTCGCTTGCTCTCATGTCTAGCTCGCTCGCTCTCATATCTTGCTCGCTCGCTTGCTCTCATGTCTGGCTCGCTCGCTCTCATATCTGGCTCGCTCGCTTGCTCTCATGTCTGTCTCGCTCGCTCTCATATCTGGCTCGCTCGCTTGCTCTCATGTCTGGCTCGCTTGCTCTCATATCTGGCTCGCTCTCTTATCTGGCTCGCTCGCTCGCATATCTGGGTCGCTCGCTCTCATATCTTGCTCGCTAGCTTGCTCTCATGTCTGGCTCGCTCGCTCTCATATCTGGCTCGCTCGATTGTTCTCTTGTCTGGTTTGCCCTCTTATCTGTCTCGCTCGCATATCTGGCTCGCTCGCTCTCATATCTTGCTCGCTCGTTTGGTCTCATGTCTAGCTCGGTCGCTCTCATATCTGGCTCGCTCGCTTGCTCTCATATCTGGCTCGCTCGCTTGCTCTCATATCTGGCTCGCTTGCTTGCTCTGATATCTTGCTCGCTCGCTTGCTCTCTTGTCTGGCTCGCTCTCTTATCTGGCTCGCTCGCATATCTTGCTCGCTCGCTTGCTCTCATGTCTGGCTCGCTCGCTCTCATATCTGACTCGCTCGCTTGCTCTCATATCTGGCTCGCTCGCTTGCTCTCATATCTGGCTCGCTTGCTTGCTCTGATATCTTGCTCGCTCGCTTGCTCTCTTGTCTGGCTCGCTCTCTTATCTGGCTCGCTCGCATATCTGGGTCGCTCGCTTTCATATCTTGCTCGCTAGCTTGCTCTCATGTCTGGCTCGCTCGCTCTCATATCTGGCTCGCTTGATTGTTCTCTTGTGTGGTTCGCCCTCTTATCTGTCTCGCTCTCATATCTGGCTTGCTCGCTGGCTCTCATATCTGGCTCGCTCGCTTGCTCTCATGTCTGTCTCGCTCGCTCTCATATCTGGCTCGCTCACTTGCTCTCTTGTCTGGCTCGCTCTCTTATCTGGCTCGCTCGCATATCTGGCTTGCTCGCATGCTCTCATATCTGGCTCGCTCACTTATCTGGCTCGCTCGCTCTCATATCTGGCTCGCTCGCTTGCTCTCATGTCTGGCTTGCTCGCTCTCATATCTGGCTCGCTCTCATATCTGGCTCGCTCGCTTGCTCTCATGTCTGGCTCGCTCGCTCTCATATCTGGCTCGCTCTCTTGCTCTCATGTCTGGCTTGCTCGCTCTCATATCTGGCTCGCTCGCTTGCTCTCTTGTCTGGTTCGCTCTCTTATCTGGCTCGCTCTCATATCTTGCTAACTCGCTTGTTCTCATGTTTGGCTCGCTCTCATATCTGGCTCGCTCGCTTGCTCTCATGTCTGGCTCGCTCGCTCTCATATCTGGCTCGCTCGCTTGCTCTCATGTCTGGCTCGCTCGCTCTCATGTCTGGCTCGTTCGCTCGCATATCTGGCTCGCTCGCTTGCTCTCTTGTCTGGCTCACTCGCTTATCTGGTTCGCTCGCTCGCATATCTGGCTCGTTCGCTTGCTCTCATATCTGGCTCACTCACTTGCTCTCTTGTCTGGCTCGCTCTCTTATCTGGCTCGCTCGCTTGCTCTCATGTCTGTCTCGCTCGCTCTCATATCTGGCTCGCTCGCTTGCTCTCATGTCTGGCTCGATCGGTCTCATATCTGGCTCGCTCGCTTGCTCTCATGTCTGGCTCGCTTGCTCTCATATCTGGCTCGCTCGCTTGCTCTCATGTCTGGCTCGCTCACTTTCATATCTGGCTCGCTCGCTCTCATATATGGCTCGCTCGCTTGCTCTCATGTCTGGCACGCTCGCTCTCATATCTGGCTCGCTCGCTTGCTCTCAAGTCTGGCTCGCTCGCTCTCATATCTGGCTCGCTCGCTTGCTCTCTTTTCTGGTTCGCTCTCTCTTATCTGGCTCACTCTCATATCTTGCTCGCTCGCTTGCTCTCATGTCTGGCTCGCTCTCATATCTGGCTCGCTCGCTTGCTCTCATGTCTGGCTCGCTCGCTCTCATATCTTGCTCGCTCGCTTGCTCTCTTGTCTGGCTAGCTCTCTTATCTGGCTCGCTCGCTCGCATATCTGGCTTGCTCGCTCTCATATCTGGCTCACTCGCTTGCGCTCATGTCTGGCTCGCTCGCTCTCATATCTGGCTCGCTCGCTTGCTCTCATGTCTGGCTCGCTCGCTTGCTCTCATGTCTGGCGCGCTCTCTCTCAAATCTGGCTCGCTCGCTTGCTCTCTTGTCTGGTTCGCTCTCTTATCTGGCTCGCTCGCTTGCATATCTGGCTCGCTCGCTTGCTCTCATATCTGGCTCACTTGCTTGCTCTCTTGTCTGGCTCGCTCTCTTATCTCGCTCGCTCTCATATCTGGCTCGCTCGCTTGCTCTCATATCTGGCTCGCTCACTTGCTCTCTTTTCTGGCTCGCTCTCTTATCTGACTTGCCCGCATATCTGGCTCGCTCGATCTCATATTTTGCTCGCTCGCTTGCTCTCATGTCTGGCTCACTCGCTCTCATATCTGGCTCGCTCGCTTGCTCTCATGTCTGGCTCGCTCGCTCTCATATCTTGCTCGCTCGCTTGCTCTCATGTCTGGCTCGCTTGCTCTCATATCTGGCTCGCTCGCTTGCTCTCATGTCTGGCTCGCTCGCTCTCATATCTGGCTCGCTCTCTTGCTCTCATGTCTTGCTCGCTCGCTTGCTCTCATGTCTGGCTCGCTCGCTCTCATATCTGGCTCGCTCTCTTGCTCTCATGTCTGGCTTGCTCGCTCTCATATCTGGCTCGCTCGCTTGCTCTCTTGTCTGGTTCGCTCGCTTATCTGGCTCGCTCTCATATCTTGCTAACTCGCTTGTTCTCATGTTTGGCTCGCTCTCATATCTGGCTCGCTCGCTTGCTCTCATGTCTGGCTCGCTCGCTCTCATATCTGGCTCGCTCGCTTGCTCTCATGTCTGGCTCGCTCGCTCTCATGTCTGGCTCGTTCGCTCGCATATCTGGCTCGCTCGCTTGCTCTCTTGTCTGGCTCACTCGCTTATCTGGTTCGCTCGCTCGCATATCTGGCTCGTTCGCTTGCTCTCATATCTGGCTCACTCACTTGCTCTCTTGTCTGGCTCGCTCTCTTATCTGGCTCGCTCGATTGCTCTCATGTCTGTCTCGCTCGCTCTCATATCTGGCTCGCTCGCTTGCTCTCATGTCTGGCTCGATCGCTCTCATATCTGGCTCGCTCGCTTGCTCTCATGTCTGGCTCGCTTGCTCTCATATCTGGCTCGCTCGCTTGCTCTCATGTCTGGCTCGCTCGCTTTCATATCTGGCTCGCTCGCTCTCATATATGGCTCGCTCGCTTGCTCTCATGTCTGGCACGCTCGCTCTCATATCTGGCTCGCTCGCTTGCTCTCAAGTCTGGCTCGCTCGCTCTCATATCTGGCTCGCTCGCTTGCTCTCTTTTCTGGTTCGCTCTCTCTTATCTGGCTCACTCTCATATCTTGCTCGCTCGCTTGCTCTCATGTCTGGCTCGCTCTCATATCTGGCTCGCTCGCTTGCTCTCATGTCTGGCTCGCTCGCTCTCATATCTTGCTCGCTCGCTTGCTCTCTTGTCTGGCTAGCTCTCTTATCTGGCTCGCTCGCTCGCATATCTGGCTTGCTCGCTCTCATATTTGGCTCGCTCGCTTGCTCTCATGTCTGGCTCGCTCGCTTGCTCTCATGTCTGGCGCGCTCTCTCTCAAATCTGGCTCGCTCGCTTGCTCTCTTGTCTGGTTCGCTCTCTTATCTGGCTCGCTCGCTTGCATATCTGGCTCGCTCGCTTGCTCTCATATCTGGCTCACTTGCTTGCTCTCTTGTCTGGCTCGCTCTCTTATCTCGCTCGCTCTCATATCTGGCTCGCTCGCTTGCTCTCATATCTGGCTCGCTCACTTGCTCTCTTTTCTGGCTCGCTCTCTTATCTGACTTGCCCGCATATCTGGCTCGCTCGATCTCATATTTTGCTCGCTCGCTTGCTCTCATGTCTGGCTCACTCGCTCTCATATCTGGCTCGCTCGCTTGCTCTCATGTCTGGCTCGCTCGCTCTCATATCTTGCTCGCTCGCTTGCTCTCATGTCTGGCTCGCTCGCTCTCATATCTGGCTCGCTCGCTTGCTCTCATGTCTGGCTCGCTCGCTCTCATATCTGGCTCGCTCTCTTGCTCTCATGTCTTGCTCGCTCGCTTGCTCTCATGTCTGGCTCGCTCGCTCTTATATCTTGCTCGCTCGCTTGCTCTCATGTCTGGCTCGCTCGCTTGCTCTCATGTCTGGCTCGCTCTCATATCTGGCTTGCTCGCTTGCTCTTATGTCTGGCTCGCTTGCTCTCATATCTGGCTCGTTCGCTCGCATATCTGGCTCGCTCGCTTGCTCTCTTGTCTGGCTCACTCTCTTATCTGGCTCGCTCGCTCGCATATCTGGCTCGCTTGCATGCTCTCTTGTCTGGCTCGCTCTCTTATCTGGCTCGCTCGCTCGCATATCTGGCTCGCTCACTTGCTCTCATATCTGGCTCACTCACTTGCTCTCTTGTCTGGCTCGCTCTCTTATCCGGCTCGCTCGCATATCTGGCTCGCTCGATCTCATATCTTGCTCGCTCGCTTGCTCTTATGTCTGGCTCACTCGCTCTCATATCTGGCTCGCTCGATTGCTCTCTTGTCTGGTTCGCCCTCTTATCTGTCTCGCTCTCATATCTGGCTTGCTCACTTGCTCTCATATCTGGCTCGCTCGCTTGCTCTCATGTCTGGCTCGCTCTCTTATCTGGCTCGCTCGCTCTCATATCTGGCTCGCTCTCTTATCTGGCTCGCTCGCTCGCATATCTGGGTCGCTCGCTCTCATATCTTGCTCGCTAGCTTGCTCTCATGTCTGGCTCGCTCACTCTCATATCTGGCTCGCTCGATTGCTCTCTTGTCTGGTTCGCCCTCTTATCTGTCTCGCTCTCATATATGGCTTGCTCACTTGCTCTCATATCTGGCTCGCTCGCTTGCTCTCATGCCTGGCTCGCTCTCATATCTGGCTTGCTCGCTTGCTCTTATGTCTGGCTCGCTTGCTCTCATATCTGGCTCGTTCGCTCTCATATCTGGCTCGCTCGCTTGCTCTCATATCCGGCTAGCTTGCTTGCTCTCTTGTCTGGCTCGCTCTCTTATCTGGCTCGCTCTCTTATCTGGCTTGCTCGCTCGCATTTCTGGCACGCTCGCATATCTGGCTCGCTCGCTCTCATATCTTGCTCGCTTGCTCTCATATCTGGCTCGCTTGCTCGCATATCTGGCTCGCTCGCTTGCTCTCTTGTCTGGCTAGCTCTCTTATCTGGCTCGCTCGCTCGCATATCTGGCTCGCTCGCTCTCATATCTGGCTCACTCGCTTGCGCTCATGTCTGGCTCGATCGCTCTCATATCTGGCTCGCTCGCTTGCTCTCATGTCTGGCTCGCTCGCTTGCTCTCATGTCTGGCTCGCTCGCTTGCTCTCATGTCTGGCTCGCTCTCTCTCAAATCTGGCTCGCTCGCTTGCTCTCTTGTCTGGTTCGCTCTCTTATCTGGCTCGCTCGCTTGCTCTCATATCTGGCTCGCTCGCTTGCTCTCATATCTGGCTCGCTTGCTTGCTCTCTTGTCTGGCTCGCTCTCTTATCTCGCTCGCTCTCATATCTGGCTCGCTCGCTTGCTCTCATATCTGGCTCGCTCACTTGCTCTCTTTTCTGGCTCGCTCTCTTATCTGACTTGCCCGCATATCTGGCTCGCTCGATCTCATATTTTGCTCGCTCGCTTGCTCTCATGTCTGGCTCACTCGCTCTCATATCTGGCTCGCTCGCTTGCTCTCATGTCTGGCTCGCTCGCTCTCATATCTTGCTCGCTCGCTTGCTCTCATGTCTGGCTCGCTCGCTCTCATATCTGGCTCGCTCGCTTGCTCTCATGTCTGGCTCGCTCGCTCTCATATCTGGCTCGCTCTCTTGCTCTCATGTCTTGATCGCTCGCTTGCTCTCATGTCTGGCTCGCTCACTCTCATATCTGGCTCGCTCACTTGATCTCATGTCTGGCTCGCTCGCTCTCATATCTTGCTCGCTCGCTTGCTCTCATGTCTGGCTCGCTCGCTCTCATATCTTGCTCGCTCGCTTGCTCTCATGTCTGGCTCGCTCGCTTGCTCTCATGTCTGGCTCGCTCTCATATCTGGCTTGCTCGCTTGCTCTTATGTATGGCTCGCTTGCTCTCATATCTGGCTCGTTCGCTCGCATATCTGGCTCGCTCGCTTGCTCTCTTGTCTGGATCACTCTCTTATCTGGCTCGCTCTCTTATCTGGCTTGCTCGCATATCTGGCTCGCTCGCTTGCTCTCTTGTCTGGCTAGTTCTCTTATCTGTCTCGCTCTCATATCTGGCTTGCTCACTTGCACTCATATCTGGTTCGCTCGCTTGCTCTCATGTCTGGCTCGCTCTCTTATCTGGCTCGCTCGCATATCTGGTTCGCTCACTTGCTCTCTTGTCTGGCTCGCTCTCTTATATGGCTCGCTCGCTTGCTCTCATATTCGGCTAGCTTGCTTGCTCTCTTATCTGGCTCGCTCTCTTATCTGGCTCGCTCGCTCTCATTTCTGGCTCGCTCGCATATCTGGCTTGCTCGCTTGCTCTCATGTCTGGCTCGCTCGCTCTCATATCTTGCTCGCTAGCTTGCTCTCATGTCTGGCTTGCTCGCTCTCATATCTGGCTCGCTCTCATATCTTGCTCGCTAGCTTGCTCTCATGTCTGGCTTGCTCGCTCTCATATCTGGCTCGCTCGATTGCTCTCTTGTCTGGTTCGCCCTCTTATCTGTCTCGCTCTCATATCTGGCTTGCTCGCTTGCTCTCATATCTGGCTCGCTCGCTTGCTCTCATGTCTGGCTCGCTCTCTTATCTGGCTCGCTCACATATCTGGCTCGCTCGCTTGCTCTCTTGTCTGGCTAGCTCTCTTATCTGTCTCGCTCTCATATCTGGCTTGCTCGCTTGCTCTCATATCTGGCTCGCTCGCATGCTCTCATGTCTGGCTCGCTCTCTTATCTGGCTCGCTCACATATCTAGTTCGCTCACTTGCTCTCTTGTCTGGCTCGCTCTCTTATATGGCTCGCTCGCTTGCTCTCATATCCGGCTAGCTTGCTTGCTCTCTTGTCTGGCTCGCTCTCTTATCTGGCTCGCTCTCTTATCTGGCTCGCTCGCTCGCATTTCTGGCTCGCTCGCATATCTTGCTCGCTCGCTCTCATATCTTGCTCGCTCGCTTGCTCTCATGTCTGGCTCGCTCACTCTCATATCTTGCTCGCTCGCCTGCTCTCATGTCTGGCTCGCTCGCTCTCATATCTGGCTCGCTCGCTTGCTCTCATGTCTGGCTGGCTCTCATATCTGGCTTGCTCGCTTGCTCTTATGTCTGGCTCGCTTGCTCTCATATCTGGCTCGTTCGCTCGCATATCTGGCTCGCTCGCTTGCTCTCTTGTCTGGCTCACTCTCTTATCTGGCTCGCTCGCTCGCATATCTGGCTCGCTCGCATGCTCTCTTGTCTGGCTCGCTCTCTTATCTGGCTCGCTCGCTCGCATATCTGGCTCGCTCACTTGCTCTCATATCTGGCTCACTCACTTGCTCTCTTGTCTGGCTCGCTCTCTTATCCGGTTCGCTCGCATATCTGGCTCGCTCGATCTCATATCTTGCTCGCTCGCTCGCTTGCTCTTATGTCTGGCTCACTCGCTCTCATATCTGGCTCGCTCGATTGCTCTCTTGTCTGGTTCGCCCTCTTATCTGTCTCGCTCTCATATCTGGCTTGCTCACTTGCTCTCATATCTGGCTCGCTCGCTTGCTCTCATGTCTGGCTCGCTCTCTTATCTGGCTCGCTTGCTCTCATATCTGGCTCGCTCTCTTATCTGGCTCGCTCGCTCGCATATCTGGGTCGCTCGCTCTCATATCTTGCTCGCTAGCTTGCTCTCATGTCTGGCTCGCTCTCATATCTGGCTCGCTCGATTGCTCTCTTGTCTTGTTCGCCCTCTTATCTGTCTCGCTCTCATATCTGGCTTGCTCACTTGCTCTCATATCTGGCTCGTTCGCTTGTTCTCATGTCTGACTCGCTCTCTTATCTGGCTCGCTCGCATATCTGGCTCGCTCGCTTGCTCTCTTGTCTGGCTAGCTCTCTTATCTGTCTCGCTCTCATATCTGGCTTGCTCGCTTGCTCTCATATCTGGTTCGCTCGCTTGCTCTCATGTCTGGCTCGCTCTCTTATCTGGCTCGCTCGCATATCTGGTTCGCTCACTTGCTCTCTTGTCTGGCTTGCTCTCTTGTATGGCTCGCTCGCTTGCTCTCATATCCGGCTAGCTTGCTTGCTCTCTTGTCTGGCTCGCTCTCTTATCTGGCTCGCTCTCTTATCTGGCTCGCTCGCTCGCATTTCTGGCTCGCTCGCATATCTGGCTTGCTCGCTTGCTCTCATGTCTGGCTCGCTCGCTCTCATATCTTGCTCGCTAGCTTGCTCTCATGTCTGGCTTGCTCGCTCTCATATCTGGCTCGCTCGCTCTCATATCTTGCTCGCTAGCTTGCTCTCATGTCTGGCTTGCTCGCTCTCATATCTGGCTCGCTCGATTGCTCTCTTGTCTGGTTCGCCCTCTTATCTGTCTCGCTCTCATATCTGGCTTGCTCGCTTGCTCTCATATCTGGCTAGCTCGCTTGCTCTCATGTCTGGCTCGCTCTCTTATCTGGCTCGCTCGCATATCTGGCTCGCTTGCTTGCTCTATTGTCTGGCTAGCTCTCTTATCTGGCTCGCTCGCTCGCACATCTGGCTCGCTCGCTCTCATATCTGGCTCGCTCGCTTGCGCTCATGTGTGGCTCGCTGGCTCTCATATCTGGCTTGCTCACTTGCTCTCTTGTCTGGCTCGCTCTCTTATATGGCTCGCTCGCTTGCTCTCATATCTGGCTCGCTCGCTTGCTCTCTTGTCTGGCTCTCTCTCTTATCTGGCTCGCTCGCATATCTGGCTTGCTCACACTCATATCTGGCTCGCTCGCTTGCTCTCATATTCGGCTAGCTTGCTTGCTCTCTTGTCTGGCTCGCTCTCTTATCTGGCTCGCTCTCTTATCTTGCTTGCTCGCTAGCATTTCTGGCTCGCTCGCATATCTGGCTCGCTCGCTCTCATATCTTGCTCGCTCGCTTGCTCTCATATCTGGCTCGCTCGCTTGCTCTCATATCTGGCTCGCTAGCTTGCTCGCATATCTGGCTCGCTCGCTTGCTCTCTTGTCTGGCTAGCACTCTTATCTGGCTCGCTCGCTCGCATATCTGGCTCGCTTCTCTCATATCTGGCTCACTCGCTTGCGCTCATGTCTGTCTCGCTCGCTCTCATATCTGGCTTGCTCGCTTGCTCTCATGTCTGGCTCGCTCGCTCTCATATCTGGTTCGCTCACTTGCTATCTTGTCTGGCTCGCTCTCTTATATGGCTCGCTCGCTTGCTCTCATATCTGGCTCGCTCGCTTGCTCTCTTGTCTGGCACTCTCTCTTATCTGGCTCGCTCGCATATCTGGCTTGCTTACTTGGCTTACTTTCATGACTGGCTCGCTCGCTCTCATATCTTGCTCGCTAGCTTGCTCTCATGTCTGGCTTGCTCGCTCTCATATCTGGCTCGCTTGCTCTCATATCTTGCTCGCTAGCTTGCTCTCATGTCTAGCTTGCTCGCTCTCATATCTGGCTCGCTCGATTGCTCTCTTGTCTGGTTCACCCTCTTATCTGTCTTGCTCTTATATCTTGCTTGCTCGCTTGCTCTCATATCTGGCCCGCTCGCTTGCTCTCATGTCTGGCTCGCTCTCTTATCTGGCTCGCTCGCATATCTGGCTCGCTCGCTTGCTCTCTTGTCTGGCTAGCTCTCTTATCTTGCTCGCTCTCTCGCATATCTGGCTCGCTCGCTCTCATATCTGGCTCGCTCGCTTGCGCTCATATCTGGCTCGCTGGCTCTCATATCTGGCTTGCTCGCTTGCTCTCATGTCTGGCTCGTTCGCTCTCATATCTGGTTCACTCACTTGCTCTCTTGTCTGGCTCGCTCTCTTATATGGCTCGCTCGCTTGCTCTCATATCTGGCTCGCTCGCTTGCTCTCATGTCTGGCTCGCTCGCTCTCATATATGGCTCGCTCGCTTGCTCTCATGTCTGGCTCGCTCTCATATCTGGCTTGCTCGCTTGCTCTTATGTCTGGCTCGCTTGCTCTCATATCTGGCTCGTTCGCTCCCATATCTGGCTCGCTCGCTTGCTCTCTTGTCTGGCTCACTCTCTTATCTGGCTCGATCGCTCGCATATCTGGCTCGCTCGCATGCTCTCTTGTCTGTCTCGCTCTCTTATCTGGCTCGCTCGCTCGCATATCTGGCTCGCTCACTTGCTCTCATATCTGGCTCACTCACTTGCTCTCTTGTCTGGCTCGCTCTCTTATCCGGCTCGCTCGCATATCTGGCTCGCTCGATCTCATATCTTGCTCGCTCGCTTGCTCTTATGTCTGGCTCACTCGCTCTCATATCTTGCTCGCTCGCTCTCATATCTGGCTCGCTTGCTCGCATATCTGGCTCGCTCACTTGCTCTCATATCTGGCTCACTCACTTGCTCTCTTGTCTGGCTCGCTCTCTTATCCGGCTCGCTCGAATATCTGGCTCGCTCGATCTCATATCTTGCTCGCTCGCTTGCTCTTATGTCTGGCTCACTCGCTCTCATATCTGGCTCGCTCGATTGCTCTCTTGTCTGGTTCGCCCTCTTATCTGTCTCGCTCTCATATCTGGCTTGCTCACTTGCTCTCATATCTGGCTCGCTCGCTTGCTCTCATGTCTGGCTCGCTCTCTTATCTGGCTCGCTCGCTCTCATATCTGGCTCGCTCTCTTATCTGGCTCGCTCGCTCGCATATCTGGGTCGCTCGCTCTCATATCTTGCTCGCTAGCTTGCTCTCATGTCTGGCTCGCTCGCTCTCATATCTGGCTCGCTCGATTGCTCTCTTGTCTGGTTCGCCCGCTTATCTGTCTCGCTCTCATATATGGCTTGCTCACTTGCTCTCATATCTGGCTCGCTCGCTTGCTCTCATGTCTGGCTCGCTCTCTTATCTGGCTCGCTCTCTTATCTGGCTCGCTCGCATATCTGGCTCGCTCGCTTGCTCTCTTGTCTGGCTAGCTCTCTTATCTGTCTCGCTCTCATATCTGGCTTGCTCACTTGCTCTCATATTTGGCTCACCCGCTTGCTCTCATGTCTGGCTCGCTCGCTCTCATATCTTGCTCGCTAGCTTGCTTTCATGACTGGCTCGCTCGCTCTCATATCTTGCTCGCTAGCTTGCTCTCATGTCTGGCTTGCTCGCTCTCATATCTGGCTCGCTTGCTCTCATATCTTGCTCGCTAGCTTGCTCTCATGTCTAGCTTGCTCGCTCTCATATCTGGCTCGCTCGATTGCTCTCTTGTCTGGTTCACCCTCTTATCTGTCTTGCTCTTATATCTTGCTTGCTCGCTTGCTCTCATATCTGGCCCGCTCGCTTGCTCTCATGTCTGGCTCGCTCTCTTATCTGGCTCGCTCGCATATCTGGCTCGCTCGCTTGCTCTCTTGTCTGGCTAGCTCTCTTATCTTGCTCGCTCTCTCGCATATCTGGCTCGCTCGCTCTCATATCTGGCTCGCTCGCTTGCGCTCATGTCTGGCTCGCTGGCTCTCATATCTGGCTTGCTCGCTTGCTCTCATGTCTGGCTCGTTCGCTCTCATATCTGGTTCACTCACTTGCTCTCTTGTCTGGCTCGCTCTCTTATATGGCTCGCTCGCTTGCTCTCATATCTGGCTCGCTCGCTTGCTCTCATGTCTGGCTCGCTCGCTCTCATATATGGCTCGCTCGCTTGCTCTCATGTCTGGCTCGCTCTCATATCTGGCTTGCTCGCTTGCTCTTATGTCTGGCTCGCTTGCTCTCATATCTGGCTCGTTCGCTCCCATATCTGGCTCGCTCGCTTGCTCTCTTGTCTGGCTCACTCTCTTATCTGGCTCGATCGCTCGCATATCTGGCTCGCTCGCATGCTCTCTTGTCTGGCTCGCTCTCTTATCTGGCTCGCTCGCTCGCATATCTGGCTCGCTCACTTGCTCTCATATCTGGCTCACTCACTTGCTCTCTTGTCTGGCTCGCTCTCTTATCCGGCTCGCTCGCATATCTGGCTCGCTCGATCTCATATCTTGCTCGCTCGCTTGCTCTTATGTCTGGCTCACTCGCTCTCATATCTTGCTCGCTCGCTTGCTCTCATATCTGGCTCGCTTGCTCGCATATCTGGCTCGCTCACTTGCTCTCATATCTGGCTCACTCACTTGCTCTCTTGTCTGGCTCGCTCTCTTATACGGCTCGCTCGCATATCTGGCTCGCTCGATCTCATATCTTGCTCGCTCGCTTGCTCTTATGTCTGGCTCACTCGCTCTCATATCTGGCTCGCTCGATTGCTCTCTTGTCTGGTTCGCCCTCTTATCTGTCTCGCTCTCATATCTGGCTTGCTCACTTGCTCTCATATCTGGCTCGCTCGCTTGCTTTCATGTCTGGCTCGCTCTCTTATCTGGCTCGCTCGCTCTCATATCTGGCTCGCTCTCTTATCTGGCTCGCTCGCTCGCATATCTGGGTCGCTCGCTCTCATATCTTGCTCGCTAGCTTGCTCTCATGTCTGGCTCGCTCGCTCTCATATCTGGCTCGCTCCATTGCTCTCTTGTCTGGTTCGCCCGCTTATCTGTCTCGCTCTCATATATGGCTTGCTCACTTGCTCTCATATCTGGCTCGCTCGCTTGCTCTCATGTCTGGCTCGCTCTCTTATCTGGCTCGCTCTCTTATCTGGCTCGCTCGCATATCTGGCTCGCTCGCTTGCTCTCTTGTCTGGCTAGCTCTCTTATCTGTCTCGCTCTCATATCTGGCTTGCTCACTTGCTCTCATATTTGGCTCACCCGCTTGCTCTCATGTCTGGCTCGCTCGCTCTCATATCTTGCTCGCTAGCTTGCTTTCATGACTGGCTCGCTCGCTCTCATATCTTGCTCGCTAGCTTGCTCTCATGTCTGGCTTGCTCGCTCTCATATCTGGCTCGCTTGCTCTCATATCTTGCTCGCTAGCTTGCTCTCATGTCTAGCTTGCTCGCTCTCATATCTGGCTCGCTCGATTGCTCTCTTGTCTGGTTCACCCTCTTATCTGTCTTGCTCTTATATCTTGCTTGCTCGCTTGCTCTCATATCTGGCCCGCTCGCTTGCTCTCATGTCTGGCTCGCTCTCTTATCTGGCTCGCTCGCATATCTGGCTCGCTCGCTTGCTCTCTTGTCTGGCTAGCTCTCTTATCTTGCTCGCTCTCTCGCATATCTGGCTCGCTCGCTCTCATATCTGGCTCGCTCGCTTGCGCTCATGTCTGGCTCGCTGGCTCTCATATCTGGCTTGCTCGCTTGCTCTCATGTCTGGCTCGTTCGCTCTCATATCTGGTTCACTCACTTGCTCTCTTGTCTGGCTCGCTCTCTTATATGGCTCGCTCGCTTGCTCTCATATCTGGCTCGCTCGCTTGCTCTCATGTCTGGCTCGCTCGCTCTCATATATGGCTCGCTCGCTTGCTCTCATGTCTGGCTCGCTCTCATATCTGGCTTGCTCGCTTGCTCTTATGTCTGGCTCGCTTGCTCTCATATCTGGCTCGTTCGCTCCCATATCTGGCTCGCTCGCTTGCTCTCTTGTCTGGCTCACTCTCTTATCTGGCTCGATCGCTCGCATATCTGGCTCGCTCGCATGCTCTCTTGTCTGGCTCGCTCTCTTATCTGGCTCGCTCGCTCGCATATCTGGCTCGCTCACTTGCTCTCATATCTGGCTCACTCACTTGCTCTCTTGTCTGGCTCGCTCTCTTATCCGGCTCGCTCGCATATCTGGCTCGCTCGATCTCATATCTTGCTCGCTCGCTTGCTCTTATGTCTGGCTCACTCGCTCTCATATCTTGCTCGCTCGCTTGCTCTCATATCTGGCTCGCTTGCTCGCATATCTGGCTCGCTCACTTGCTCTCATATCTGGCTCACTCACTTGCTCTCTTGTCTGGCTCGCTCTCTTATACGGCTCGCTCGCATATCTGGCTCGCTCGATCTCATATCTTGCTCGCTCGCTTGCTCTTATGTCTGGCTCACTCGCTCTCATATCTGGCTCGCTCGATTGCTCTCTTGTCTGGTTCGCCCTCTTATCTGTCTCGCTCTCATATCTGGCTTGCTCACTTGCTCTCATATCTGGCTCGCTCGCTTGCTCTCATGTCTGGCTCGCTCTCTTATCTGGCTCGCTCGCTCTCATATCTGGCTCGCTCTCTTATCTGGCTCGCTCGCTCGCATATCTGGGTCGCTCGCTCTCATATCTTGCTCGCTAGCTTGCTCTCATGTCTGGCTCGCTCGCTCTCATATCTGGCTCGCTCCATTGCTCTCTTGTCTGGTTCGCCCGCTTATCTGTCTCGCTCTCATATATGGCTTGCTCACTTGCTCTCATATCTGGCTCGCTCGCTTGCTCTCATGTCTGGCTCGCTCTCTTATCTGGCTCGCTCTCTTATCTGGCTCGCTCGCATATCTGGCTCGCTCGCTTGCTCTCTTGTCTGGCTAGCTCTCTTATCTGTCTCGCTCTCATATCTGGCTTGCTCACTTGCTCTCATATCTGGTTTGCTCGCTTGCTCTCATGTCTGGCTCGCTCTCTTATCTGGCTCGCTCGCATATCTGGTTCGCTCACTTGCTCTCTTGTCTGGCTCGCTCTCTTATATGGCTCGCTCCCTTGCTCTCATATCCGGCCAGCTTGCTTGCTCGCTCTCTTATCTGGCTCGCTCGCATATCTGGCTTGCTCGCTTGCTCTCATGTCTGGCTCGCTCGCTCTCATATCTTGCTCGCTAGCTTGCTCTCATGTCTGGCTTGCTCGCTCTCATATCTGGCTCGCTCTCATATCTTGCTCGCTAGCTTGCTCTCATGTCTGGCTTGCTCGCTCTCATATCTGGCTCGCTCGATTGCTCTCTTGTCTGGTTCGCCCTCTTATCTGTCTCGCTCTCATATCTGGCTTGCTCGCTTGCTCTCATATCTGGCTCGCTCGCTTGCTCTCATGTCTGGCTCGCTCTCTTATCTGGCTCGCTCACATATCTGGCTCGCTCGCTTGCTCTCTTGTCTGGCTAGCTCTCTTATCTGTCTCGCTCTCATATCTGGCTTGCTCGCTTGCTCTCATATCTGGCTCGCTCGCATGCTCTCATGTCTGGCTCGCTCTCTTATCTGGCTCGCTCGCATATCTAGTTCGCTCACTTGCTCTCTTGTCTGGCTCGCTCTCTTATATGGCTCGCTCGCTTGCTCTCATATCCGGCTAGCTTGCTTGCTCTCTTGTCTGGCTCGCTCTCTTATCTGGCTCGCTCTCTTATCTGGCTCGCTCGCTCGCATTTCTGGCTCGCTCGCATATCTTGCTCGCTCGCTCTCATATCTTGCTCGCTCGCATGCTCTCATGTCTGGCTCGCTCACTCTCATATCTTGCTCGCTCGCCTGCTCTCATGTCTGGCTCGCTCGCTCTCATATCTGGCTCGCTCGCTTGCTCTCATGTCTGGCTCGCTCTCATATTTGGCTTGCTCGCTTGCTCTTATGTCTGGCTCGCTTGCTCTCATATCTGGCTCGTTCGCTCGCATATCTGGCTCGCTCGCTTGCTCTCTTGTCTGGCTCACTCTCTTATCTGGCTCGCTCGCTCGCATATCTGGCTCGCTCGCATGCTCTCTTGTCTGGCTCGCTCTCTTATCTGGCTCGCTCGCTCGCATATCTGGCTCGCTCACTTGCTCTCATATCTGGCTCACTCACTTGCTCTCTTGTCTGGCTCGCTCTCTTATCCGGTTCGCTCGCATATCTGGCTCGCTCGATCTCATATCTTGCTCGCTCGCTTGCTCTTATGTCTGGCTCACTCGCTCTCATATCTGGCTCGCTCGATTGCTCTCTTGTCTGGTTCGCCCTCTTATCTGTCTCGCTCTCATATCTGGCTTGCTCACTTGCTCTCATATCTGGCTCGCTCGCTTGCTCTCATGTCTGGCTCGCTCTCTTATCTGGCTCGCTTGCTCTCATATCTGGCTCGCTCTCTTATCTGGCTCGCTTGCTCGCATATCTGGGTCGCTCGCTCTCATATCTTGCTCGCTAGCTTGCTCTCATGTCTGGCTCGCTCTCATATCTGGCTCGCTCGATTGCTCTCTTGTCTTGTTCGCCCTCTTATCTGTCTCGCTCTCATATCTGGCTTGCTCACTTGCACTCATATCTGGCTCGCTCGCTTGCTCTCATGTCTGGCTCGCTCTCTTATCTGGCTCGCTCGCATACCTGGCTCGCTCGCTTGCTCTCTTGTCTGGCTAGCTCTCTTATCTGTCTCGCTCTCATATCTGGCTTGCTCGCTTGCTCTCATATCTGGTTCGCTCGCTTGCTCTCATGTCTGGCTCGCTCTCTTATCTGGCTCGCTCGCATATCTGGTTCGCTCACTTGCTCTCTTGTCTGGCTTGCTCTCTTATATGGCTCGCTCACTTGCTCTCATATCCGGCTAGCTTGCTTGCTCTCTTGTCTGGCTCGCTCTCTTATCTGGCTCGCTCTCTTATCTGGCTCGCTCGCTCGCATTTCTGGCTCGCTCGCATATCTGGCTTGCTCGCTTGCTCTCATGTCTGGCTCGCTCGCTCTCATATCTTGCTAGCTAGCTTGCTCTCATGTCTGGCTTGCTCGCTCTCATATCTGGCTCGCTCGCTCTCATATCTTGCTCGCTAGCTTGCTCTCATGTCTGGCTTGCTCGCTCTCATATCTGGCTCGCTCGATTGCTCTCTTGTCTGGTTCGCCCTCTTATCTGTCTCGCTCTCATATCTGGCTTGCTCGCTTGCTCTCATATCTGGCTAGCTCGCTTGCTCTCATGTCTGGCTCGCTCTCTTATCTGGCTCGCTCGCATATCTGGCTCGCTTGCTTGCTCTATTGTCTGGCTAGCTCTCTTATCTGGCTCGCTCGCTCGCATATCTGGCTCGCTCGCTCTCATATCTGGCTCGCTCGCTTGCGCTCATGTCTGGCTCGCTGGCTCTCATATCTGGCTTGCTCGCTTGCTCTCATGTCTGGCTCGCTCGCTCTCATATCTGGTTCGCTCACTTGCTCTCTTGTCTGGCTCGCTCTCTTATATGGCTCGCTCGCTTGCTCTCATATCTGGCTCGCTCGCTTGCTCTCTTGTCTGGCTCTCTCTCTTATCTGGCTCGCTCGCATATCTGGCTTGCTCACACTCATATCTGGCTCGCTCGCTTGCTCTCATATTCGGCTAGCTTGCTTGCTCTCTTGTCTGGCTCGCTCTCTTATCTGGCTCGCTCTCTTATCTGGCTCGCTCGCTCGCATTTCTGGCTCGCTCGCATATCTGGCTTGCTCGCTTGCTCTCATGTCTGGCTCGCTCGCTCTCATATCTTGCTCGCTAGCTTGCTCTCATGTCTGGCTTGCTCGCTCTCATATCTGGCTCGCTCGCTCTCATATCTTGCTCGCTAGCTTGCTCTCATGTCTGGCTTGCTCGCTCTCATATCTGGCTCGCTCGATTGCTCTCTTGTCTGGTTCGCCCTCTTATCTGTCTCGCTCTCATATCTGGCTTGCTCGCTTGCTCTCATGTCTGGCTCGCTCGCTCTCATATCTGGTTCGCTCACTTGCTATCTTGTCTGGCTCGCTCTCTTATATGGCTCGCTCGCTTGCTCTCATATCTGGCTCGCTCGCTTGCTCTCTTGTCTGGCACTCTCTCTTATCTGGCTCGCTCGCATATCTGGCTTGCTCGCTCTCATATCTGGCTCGCTCGCTTGCTCTCATATCCGGCTAGCTTGCTTGCTCTCTTGTCTGGCTCGCTCTCTTATTTGGCTCGCTCTCTTATCTGGCTCGCTCGCATTTCTGTCTCGCATATCTGTCTCGCTCGCTCTCATATCTGTCTCGCTCGCTTGCTCTCATATCTGGCTCGCTTGCTTGCTCTCATATCTGGCTCGCTCGCTTGCTCTTATATCTGGCTCGCTCGCTTGCTCTCTTGTCTGGCTCGCTCTCTTATCTGGCTCTCTCGCTCGCATATCTGGCTCGCTCGCTTGCTCTCATGTCTGGCTCGCTCGCTCTCATATCTGGCTCGCTCGCTTGCTCTCATGTCTGGCTCGCTCGCTCTCATATCTGGCTCGCCCGCTTGCTCTCATGTCTGGCTCGCTCGCTCTCATATCTTGCTCGCTAGCTTGCTTTCATGACTGGCTCGCTCGCTCTCATATCTTGCTCGCTAGCTTGCTCTCATGTCTGGCTTGCTCGCTCTCATATCTGGCTCGCTTGCTCTCATATCTTGCTCGCTAGCTTGCTCTCATGTCTAGCTTGCTCGCTCTCATATCTGGCTCGCTCGATTGCTCTCTTGTCTGGTTCACCCTCTTATCTGTCTTGCTCTTATATCTTGCTTGCTCGCTTGCTCTCATATCTGGCCTGCTCGCTTGCTCTCATGTCTGGCTCGCTCTCTTATCTGGCTCGCTCGCATATCTGGCTCGCTCGCTTGCTCTCTTGTCTGGCTAGCTCTCTTATCTTGCTCTCTCTCTCGCATATCTGGCTCGCTCGCTCTCATATCTGGCTCGCTCGCTTGCGCTCATGTCTGGCTCGCTGGCTCTCATATCTGGCTTGCTCGCTTGCTCTCATGTCTGGCTCGCTCGCTCTCATATCTGGTTCACTCACTTGCTCTCTTGTCTGGCTCGCTCTCTTATATGGCTCGCTCGCTTGCTCTCATATCTGGCTCGCTCGCTTGCTCTCATGTCTGGCTCGCTCGCTCTCATATATGGCTCGCTCGCATGCTCTCATGTCTGGCTCGCTCTCATATTTGGCTTGCTCGCTTGCTCTTATGTCTGGCTCGCTTGCTCTCATATCTGGCTCGTTCGCTCCCACATCTGGCTCGCTCGCTTGCTCTCTTGTCTGGCTCACTCTCTTATCTGGCTCGATCGCTCGCATATCTGGCTCGCTCGCATGCTCTCTTGTCTGGCTCGCTCTCTTATCTGGCTCGCTCGCTCGCATATCTGGCTCGCTCACTTGCTCTCATATCTGGCTCACTCACTTGCTCTCTTGTCTGGCTCGCTCTCTTATCCGGCTCGCTCGCATATCTGGCTCGCTCGATCTCATATCTTGCTCGCTCGCTTGCTCTTATGTCTGGCTCACTCGCTCTCATATCTTGCTCGCTCGCTTGCTCTCATATCTGGCTCGCTTGCTCGCATATCTGGCTCGCTCGCTTGCTCTCTTGTCTGGCTAGCTCTCTTATCTGACTTGCCCGCATATCTGGCTCGCTCGATCTTATATTTTGCTCGCTCGCTTGCTCTCATGTCTGGCTCACTCGCTTGCTCTCATGTCTGGCTCGCTCGCTCTCATATCTGGCTCGCTCGCTTGCTCTCATGTCTGGCTCGCTCGCTTGCTCTCATGTCTGGCTCGCTCTCTCTCAAATCTGGCTCGCTCGCTTGCTCTCTTGTCTGGTTCGCTCTCTTATCTGGCTCGCTCGCTTGCATATCTGGCTCGCTCGCTTGCTCTCATATCTGGCTCGTTTGCTTGCTCTCTTGTCTGGCTCGCTCTCTTATCTCGCTCGCTTTCATATCTGGCTCGCTCGCTTGCTCTCATATCTGGCTCGCTCACTTGCTCTCTTTTCTGGCTCGCTCTCTTATCTGACTTGCCCGCATATCTGGCTCGCTCGATCTCATATTTTGCTCGCTCGCTTGCTCTCATGTCTGGCTCACTCGCTCTCATATCTGGCTCGCTCGCTTGCTCTCATGTCTGGCTCGCTCGTTCTCATATCTTGCTCGCTCGCTTGCTCTCATATCTGGCTCGCTTGCTCTCTTATCTGGCTCGCTCGCTTGCTCTCTTGTCTGGCTAGCTTTCTTATCTGGCTCGCTCGCTCGCATATCTGGCTTGCTCGCTCTCATATCTGGCTCACTCGCTTGCGCTCATGTCTGGCTCGCTCGCTCTCATATCTGGCTCGCTCGCTTGCTCTCATGTCTGGCTCGCTCGCTTGCTCTCATGTCTGGCTCGCTCTCTCTCAAATCTGGCTCGCTCGCTTGCTCTCTTGTCTGGTTCGCTCTCTTATCTGGCTCGCTCGCTTGCATATCTGGCTCGCTCGCTTGCTCTCATATCTGGCTCGCTTGCTTGCTCTCTTGTCTGGCTCGCTCTCTTATCTCGCTCGCTCTCATATCTGGCTCGCTCGCTTGCTCTCATATCTGGCTCGCTCACTTGCTCTCTTTTCTGGCTCGCTCTCTTATCTGACTTGCCCGCATATCTGGCTCGCTCGATCTCATATTTTGCTCGCTCGCTTGCTCTCATGTCTGGCTCACTCGCTCTCATATCTGGCTCGCTCGCTTGCTCTCATGTCTGGCTCGCTCGCTCTCATATCTTGCTCGCTCGCTTGCTCTCATGTCTGGCTCGCTCGCTCTCATATCTGGCTCGCTCGCTTGCTCTCATGTCTGGCTCGCTCGCTCTCATATCTGGCTCGCTCGCTTGCTCTCTTGTCTGGCTCACTCTCTTATCTGGCTCGCTCGCTCGCATATCTGGCTCGCTCGCATGCTCTCTTGTCTGGCTCGCTCTCTTATCTGGCTCGCTCGCTCGCATATCTGGCTCGCTCACTTGCTCTCATATCTGGCTCACTCACTTGCTCTCTTGTCTGGCTCGCTCTCTTATCCGGCTCGCTCGCATATCTGGCTCGCTCGATTTCATATCTTGCTCGCTCGCTTGCTCTTATGTCTGGCTCACTCGCTCTCATATCTGGCTCGCTCGATTGCTCTCTTGTCTGGTTCGCCCTCTTATCTGTCTCGCTCTCATATCTGACTTGCTCACTTGCTCTCATATCTGGCTCGCTCGCTTGCTCTCATGTCTGGCTCGCTCGATTGCTCTCTTGTCTGGTTCACCCTCTTATCTGTCTTGCTCTTATATCTTGCTTGCTCGCTTGCTCTCATATCTGGCTCGCTCGCTTGCTCTCATGTCTGGCTCGCTCGCTCTCATATATGGCTCGCTCGCTTGCTCTCATGTCTGGCTCGCTCTCATATCTGGCTTGCTCGCTTGCTTTTATGTCTGGCTCGCTTGCTCTCATATCTGGCTCGTTCGCTCCCATATCTGGCTCGCTCACTTGCTCTCTTGTCTGGCTCACTCTCTTATCTGGCTCGATCGCTCGCATATCTGGCTCGCTCGCATGCTCTCTTGTCTGGCTCGCTCTCTTATCTGGCTCGCTCGCTCGCATATCTGGCTCGCTCACTTGCTCTCATATCTGGCTCACTCACTTGCTCTCTTGTCTGGCTCGCTCTCTTATCCGGCTCGCTCGCATATCTGGCTCGCTCGATCTCATATCTTGCTCGCTCGCTTGCTCTTATGTCTGGCTCACTCGCTCTCATATCTTGCTAGCTCGCTTGCTCTCATATCTGGCTCGCTTGCTCGCATATATGGCTCGCTCGCTTGCTCTCTTGTCTGGCTAGCTCTCTTATCTGGCTCGCTCGCTCGCATATCTGGCTTGCTCGCTCTCATATCTGGCTCACTCGCTTGCGCTCATGTCTGGCTCGCTCGCTCTCATATCTGGCTCGCTCGCTTGCTCTCATGTCTGGCTCGCTCGCTTGCTCTCATGTCTGGCTCGCTCTCTCTCAAATCTGGCTCGCTCGCTTGCTCTCTTGTCTGGTTCGCTCTCTTATCTGGCTCGCTCGCTTGCATATCTGGCTCGCTCGCTTGCTCTCATATCTGGCTCGCTTGCTTGCTCTCTTGTCTGGCTCGCTCTCTTATCTCGCTCGCTTTCATATCTGGCTCGCTCGCTTGCTCTCATATCTGGCTCGCTTGCTTGCTCTCTTGTCTGGCTCGCTCTCTTATCTCGCTCGCTCTCATATCTGGCTCGCTCGCTTGCTCTCATATCTGGCTCGCTCACTTGCTCTCTTTTCTGGCTCGCTCTCTTATCTGACTTGCCCGCATATCTGGCTCGCTCGATCTCATATTTTGCTCGCTCGCTTGCTCTCATGTCTGGCTCACTCGCTCTCATATCTGGCTCGCTCGCTTGCTCTCATGTCTGGCTCGCTCGCTCTCATATCTTGCTCGCTCGCTTGCTCTCATGTCTGGCTCGCTCGCTCTCATATCTGGCTCGCTCGCTTGCTCTCATGTCTGGCTCGCTCGCTCTCATATCTGGCTCGCTCTCTTGCTCTCATGTCTTGATCGCTCGCTTGCTCTAATGTCTGGCTCACTCACTCTCATATCTGGCTCGCTCACTTGATCTCATGTCTGGCTCGCTCGCTCTCATATCTTGCTCGCTCGCTTGCTCTCATGTCTGGCTTGCTCGCTCTTATATCTTGCTCGCTCGCTTGCTCTCATGTCTGGCTCGCTCGCTTGCTCTCATGTCTGGCTCGCTCTCATATCTGGCTTGCTCGCTTGCTCTTATGTCTGGCTCGCTTGCTCTCATATCTGGCTCGTTCGCTCGCATATCTGGCTCGCTCGCTTGCTCTCTTGTCTGGCTCACTCTCTTATCTGGCTCGCTCGCTCGCATATCTGGCTCGCTCGCATGCTCTCTTGTCTGGCTCGCTCTCTTATCTGGCTCGCTCGCTCGCATATCTGGCTCGCTCACTTGCTCTCATATCTGGCTCACTCACTTGCTCTCTTGTCTGGCTCGCTCTCTTATCCGGCTCGCTCGCATATCTGGCTCGCTCGATCTCATATCTTGCTCGCTCGCTTGCTCTTATGTCTGGCTCACTCGCTCTCATATCTGGCTCGCTCGATTGCTCTCTTGTCTGGTTCGCCCTCTTATCTGTCTCGCTCTCATATCTGGCTTGCTCACTTGCTCTCATATCTGGCTCGCTCGCTTGCTCTCATGTCTGGCTCGCTCGATTGCTCTCTTGTCTGGTTCACCCTCTTATCTGTCTTGCTCTTATATCTTGCTTGCTCGCTTGCTCTCATATCTGGCCCGCTCGCTTGCTCTCATGTCTGGCTCGCTCTCTTATCTGGCTCGCTCGCATATCTGGCTCGCTCGCTTGCTCTCTTGTCTGGCTAGCTCTCTTATCTTGCTCGCTCTCTCGCATATCTGGCTCGCTCGCTCTCATATCTGGCTCGCTCGCTTGCGCTCATGTCTGGCTCGCTGGCTCTCATATCTGGCTTGCTCGCTTGCTCTCATATCTGGCTCGCTCGCTCTCATATCTGGTTCACTCACTTGCTCTCTTGTCTGGCTCGCTCTCTTATATGGCTCGCTCGCTTGCTCTCATATCTGGCTCGCTCGCTTGCTCTCATGTCTGGCTCGCTCGCTCTCATATATGGCTCGCTCGCTTGCTCTCATGTCTGGCTCGCTCTCATATCTGGCTTGCTCGCTTGCTCTTATGTCTGGCTCGCTTGCTCTCATATCTGGCTCGTTCGCTCCCATATCTGGCTCGCTCGCTTGCTCTCTTGTCTGGCTCACTCTCTTCTCTGGCTCGATCGCTCGCATATCTGGCTTGCTCGCATGCTCTTTTGTCTGGCTCGCTCTCTTATCTGGCTCGCTCGCTCGCATATCTGGCTCGCTCACTTGCTCTCATATCTGGCTCACTCACTTGCTCTCTTGTCTGGCTCGCTCTCTTATCCGGCTCGCTCGCATATCTGGCTCGCTCGATCTCATATCTTGCTCGCTCGCTTGCTCTTATGTCTGGCTCAATCGCTCTCATATCTTGCTCGCTCGCTTGCTCTCATATCTGGCTCGCTCACTTGCTCTCTTTTCTGGCTCGCTCTTTTATCTGACTTGCCCGCATATCTGGCTCGCTCGATCTCATATTTTGCTCGCTCGCTTGCTCTCATGTCTGGCTCACTCGCTCTCATATCTGGCTCGCTCGCTTGCTCTCATGTCTGGCTCGCTCGCTCTCATATCTTGCTCGCTCGCTTGCTCTCATGTCTGGCTCGCTCGCTCTCATATCTGGCTCGCTCGCTTGCTCTCATGTCTGGCTCGCTCGCTCTCATATCTGGCTCGCTCTCTTGCTCTCATGTCTTGATCGCTCGCTTGCTCTAATGTCTGGCTCGCTCACTCTCATAGCTGGCTCGCTCACTTGATCTCATGTCTGGCTCGCTCGCTCTCATATCTTGCTCGCTCGCTTGCTCTCATGTCTGGCTTGCTCGCTCTTATATCTTGCTCGCTCGCTTGCTCTCATGTCTGGCTCGCTCGCTTGCTCTCATGTCTGGCTCGCTCTCATATCTGGCTTGCTCGCTTGCTCTTATGTCTGGCTCGCTTGCTCTCATATCTGGCTCGTTCGCTCGCATATCTGGCTCGCTCGCTTGCTCTCTTGTCTGGCTCACTCTCTTTTCTGGCTCGCTCGCTCGCATATCTGGCTCGCTCGCATGCTCTCTTGTCTGGCTCGCTCTCTTATCTGGCTCGCTCGCTCGCATATCTGGCTCGCTCACTTGCTCTCATATCTGGCTCACTCACTTGCTCTCTTGTCTGGCTCGCTCTCTTATCCGGCTCGCTCGCATATCTGGCTCGCTCGATCTCATATCTTGCTCGCTCGCTTGCTCTTATGTCTGGCTCACTCGCTCTCATATCTGGCTCGCTCGATTGCTCTCTTGTCTGGTTCGCCCTCTTATCTGTCTCGCTCTCATATCTGGCTTGCTCACTTGCTCTCATATCTGGCTCGCTCGCTTGCTCTCATGTCTGGCTCGCTCGATTGCTCTCTTGTCTGGTTCACCCTCTTATCTGTCTTGCTCTTATATCTTGCTTGCTCGCTTGCTCTCATATCTGGCCCGCTCGCTTGCTCTCTTGTCTGGCTAGCTCTCTTATCTTGCTCGCTCTCTCGCATATCTGGCTCGCTCGCTCTCATATCTGGCTCGCTCGCTTGCGCTCATGTCTGGCTCGCTGGCTCTCATATCTGGCTTGCTCGCTTGCTCTCATGTCTGGCTCGCTCGCTCTCATATCTGGCTCACTCACTTGCTCTCTTGTCTGGCTCGCTCTCTTATATGGCTCGCTCGCTTGCTCTCATATCTGGCTCGCTCGCTTGCTCTCATGTCTGGCTCGCTCGCTCTCATATATGGCTCGCCCGCTTGCTCTCATGTCTGGCTCGCTCGCTCTCATATCTGGCTCGCTCGCATATCTGGCTCGCTCGATCTCATATCTTGCTCGCTCGCTTGCTCTTATGTCTGGCTCAATCGCTCTCATATCTTGCTCGCTCGCTTGCTCTCATATCTGGCTCGCTTGCTCGCATATCTGGCTCGCTCGCTTGCTCTCTTGTCTGGCTAGCTCTCTTATCTGGCTCGCTCGCTCGCATATCTGGCTTGCTCGCTCTCATATCTGGCTCACTCGCTTGCGCTCATGTCTGGCTCGCTCGCTCTCATATCTGGCTCGCTCGCTTGCTCTCATGTCTGGCTCGCTCGCTTGCTCTCATGTCTGGCTCGTCTCTCTCAAATCTGGCTCGCTCGCTTGCTCTCTTGTCTGGTTCGCTCTCTTATCTGGCTCGCTCGCTTGCATATCTGGCTCGCTCGCTTGCTCTCATATCTGGCTCGCTTGCTTGCTCTCTTGTCTGGCTCGCTCTCTTATCTCGCTCGCTTTCATATCTGGCTCGCTCGCTTGCTCTCATATCTGGCTCGCTCACTTGCTCTCTTTTCTGGCTCGCTCTCTTATCTGACTTGCCCGCATATCTGGCTCGCTCGATCTCATATTTTGCTCGCTCGCTTGCTCTCATGTCTGGCTCACTCGCTCTCATATCTGGCTCGCTCGCTTGCTCTCATGTCTGGCTCGCTCGTTCTCATATCTTGCTCGCTCGCTTGCTCTCATATCTGGCTCGCTTGCTCGCATATCTGGCTCGCTCGCTTGCTCTCTTGTCTGGCTAGCTTTCTTATCTGGCTCGCTCGCTCGCATATCTGGCTTGCTCGCTCTCATATCTGGCTCGCTCGCTTGCTCTCATGTCTGGCTCGCTCGCTTGCTCTCATGTCTGGCTCGCTCTCTCTCAAATCTGGCTCGCTCGCTTGCTCTCTTGTCTGGTTCGCTCTCTTATCTGGCTCGCTCGCTTGCATATCTGGCTCGCTCGCTTGCTCTCATATCTGGCTCGCTTGCTTGCTCTCTTGTCTGGCTCGCTCTCTTATCTCGCTCGCTTTCATATCTGGCTCGCTCGCTTGCTCTCATATCTGGCTCGCTTGCTTGCTCTCTTGTCTGGCTCGCTCTCTTATCTCGCTCGCTCTCATATCTGGCTCGCTCGCTTGCTCTCATATCTGGCTCGCTCACTTGCTCTCTTTTCTGGCTCGCTCTCTTATCTGACTTGCCCGCATATCTGGCTCGCTCGATCTCATATTTTGCTCGCTCGCTTGCTCTCATGTCTGGCTCACTCGCTCTCATATCTGGCTCGCTCGCTTGCTCTCATGTCTGGCTCGCTCGCTCTCATATCTTGCTCGCTCGCTTGCTCTCATGTCTGGCTAGCTTTCTTATCTGGCTCGCTCGCTCGCATATCTGGCTTGCTCGCTCTCATATCTGGCTCGCTCGCTTGCTCTCATGTCTGGCTCGCTCGCTTGCTCTCATGTCTGGCTCGCTCTCTCTCAAATCTGGCTCGCTCGCTTGCTCTCTTGTCTGGTTCGCTCTCTTATCTGGCTCGCTCGCTTGCATATCTGGCTCGCTCGCTTGCTCTCATATCTGGCTCGCTTGCTTGCTCTCTTGTCTGGCTCGCTCTCTTATCTCGCTCGCTTTCATATCTGGCTCGCTCGCTTGCTCTCATATCTGGCTCGCTTGCTTGCTCTCTTGTCTGGCTCGCTCTCTTATCTCGCTCGCTCTCATATCTGGCTCGCTCGCTTGCTCTCATATCTGGCTCGCTCACTTGCTCTCTTTTCTGGCTCGCTCTCTTATCTGACTTGCCCGCATATCTGGCTCGCTCGATCTCATATTTTGCTCGCTCGCTTGCTCTCATGTCTGGCTCACTCGCTCTCATATCTGGCTCGCTCGCTTGCTCTCATGTCTGGCTCGCTCGCTCTCATATCTTGCTCGCTCGCTTGCTCTCATGTCTGGCTCGCTCGCTCTCATATCTGGCTCGCTCGCTTGCTCTCATGTCTGGCTCGCTCGCTCTCATATCTGGCTCGCTCTCTTGTTCTCATGTCTTGATCGCTCGCTTGCTCTAATGTCTGGCTCACTCACTCTCATATCTGGCTCGCTCACTTGATCTCATGTCTGGCTCGCTCGCTCTCATATCTTGCTCGCTCGCTTGCTCTCATGTCTGCCTTGCTCGCTCTTATATCTTGCTCGCTCGCTTGCTCTCATGTCTGGCTCGCTCGCTGGCTCTCATGTCTGGCTCGCTCTCGTATCTGGCTTGCTCGCTTGCTCTTATGTATGGCTCGCTTGCTCTCATATCTGGCTCGCTCGCTCGCATATCTGGCTCGCTCACTTGCTCTCATATCTGGCTCACTTACTTGCTCTCTTGTCTGGCTCGCTCTCTTATCCGGCTCGCTCGCATATCTGGCTCGCTCGATCTCATATCTTGCTCGCTCGCTTGCTCTTATGTCTGGCTCACTCGCTCTCATATCTGGCTCGCTCGATTGCTCTCTTGTCTGGTTCGCCCTCTTATCTGTCTCGCTCTCATATCTGGCTTGCTCACTTGCTCTCATATCTGGCTCGCTCGCTTGCTATCATGTCTGGCTCGCTCTCTTATCTGGCTCGCTCGCTCTCATATCTAGCTCGCTCTCTTATCTGGGTCGCTCGCTCGCATATCTGGGTCGCTCGCTCTCATATCTTGCTCGCTAGCTTGCTCTCATGTCTGGCTCGCTCGCTCTCATATCTGGCTCGCTCGCTTGCTCTCTTGTCTGGCTAGCTCTTATCTGTCTCGCTCTCATATCTGGCTTGCTCACTTGCTCTCATATCTGGTTCGCTCGCTTGCTCTCATGTCTGGCTCGCTCTCTTATCTGGCTTGCTCGCATAACTGGTTCGCTCACTTGCTCTCTTGTCTGGCTCGCTCTCTTATATGGCTCGCTCGCTTGCTCTCATATCCGGCTAGCTTGCTTGCTCTCTTGTCTGGCTCGCTCTCTTATCTGGCTCACTCTCTTATCTGGCTCGCTCGCTCGCATTTCTGGCTCGCTCGCATATCTGGCATGCTCGCTTGCTCTCATGTCTGGCTCGCTCGCTCTCATATCTTGCTCGCTAGCTTGCTCTCATGTCTGGCTTGCTCGCTCTCATATCTGGCTCGCTCTCATATCTTGCTCGCTAGCTTGCTCTCATGTCTGGCTTGCTCGCTCTCATATCTGGCTCGCTGGATTGCTCTCTTGTCTGGTTCGCCCTCTTATCTGTCTCGCTCTCATATCTGGCTTGCTCGCTTGCTCTCATATCTGGCTCGCTCGCTTGCTCTCATGTCTGGCTCGCTCTCTTATCTGGCTCGCTCACATATCTGGCTCGCTCACTTGCTCTCTTGTCTGGCTCGCTCTCTTATATGGCTCGCTCGCTTGCTCTCATATCCGGCTAGCTTGCTTGCTCTCTTGTCTGGCTCGCTCTCTTATCTGGCTCGCTCTCTTATCTGGCTCGCTCGCTCGCATTTCTGGCTCGCTCGCATATCTTGCTCGCTCGCTCTCATATCTTGCTCGCTCGCTTGCTCTCATGTCTGGCTCGCTCACTCTCATATCTTGCTCGCTCGCCTGCTCTCATGTCTGGCTCGCTCGCTCTCATATCTGGCTCGCTCGCTTGCTCTCATGTCTGGCTCGCTCTCATATCTGGCTTGCTCGCTTGCTCTTATGTCTGGCTCGCTTGCTCTCATATCTGGCTCGTTCGCTCGCATATCTGGCTCGCTCGCTTGCTCTCTTGTCTGGCTCACTCTCTTATCTGGCTCGCTCGCATATCTGGCTCGCTCGCATGCTCTCTTGTCTGGCTCGCTCTCTTATCTGGCTCGCTCGCTCGCATATCTGGCTCGCTCACTTGCTCTCATATCTGGCTCACTCACTTGCTCTCTTGTCTGGCTCGCTCTCTTATCCGGCTCTCTCGCATATCTGGCTCGCTCGATCTCATATCTTGCTCGCTCGCTTGCTCTTATGTCTGGCTCACTCGCTCTCATATCTGGCTCGCTCGATTGCTCTCTTGTCTGGTTCGCCCTCTTATCTGTCTTGCTCTCATATCTGGCTTGCTCACTTGCTCTCATATCTGGCTCGCTCGCTTGCTCTCATGTCTGGCTCGCTCTCTTATCTGGCTCGCTTGCTCTCATATCTGGCTCGCTCTCTTATCTGGCTCGCTCGCTCGCATATCTGGCTCGCTCGCTCTCATATCTTGCTCGCTAGCTTGCTCTCATGTCTGGCTCGCTCGCTCTCATATCTGGCTCGCTCGATTGCTCTCTTGTCTTGTTCGCCCTCTTATCTGTCTCGCTCTCATATCTGGCTTGCTCACTTGCTCTCATATCTGGCTCGCTCGCTTGCTCTCATGTCTAGCTCGCTCTCTTATCTGGCTCGCTCGCATATCTGGCTCGCTCGCTTGCTCTCTTGTCTGGCTAGCTCTCTTATCTGTCTCGCTCTCATATCGGGCTTGCTCGCTTGCTCTCATATCTGGTTCGCTCGCTTGCTCTCATGTCTGGCTCGCTCTCTTATCTGGCTCGCTCGCATATCTGGTTCGCTCACTTGCTCTCTTGTCTGGCTCGCTCTCTTATATGGCTCGCTCGCTTGCTCTCATATCCGGCTAGCTTGCTTGCTCTCTTGTCTGGCTCGCTCTCTTATCAGGCTCGCTCTCTTATCTGGCTCGCTCGCTTGCATTTCTGGCTCGCTCGCATATCTGGCTTGCTCGCTTGCTCTCATGTCTGGCTCGCTCGCTCTCATATCTTGCTCGCTAGCTTGCTCTCATGTCTGGCTTGCTCGCTCTCATATCTGGCTCGCTCGCTCTCATATCTTGCTCGCTAGCTTGCTCTCATGTCTGGCTTGCTCGCTCTCATATCTGGCTCGCTCGATTGCTCTCTTGTCTGGTTCGCCCTCTTATCTGTCTCGCTCTCATATCTGGCTTGCTCGCTTGCTCTCATATCTGGCTAGCTCGCTTGCTCTCATGTTTGGCTCGCTCTCTTATCTGGCTCGCTCGCATATCTGGCTCGCTTTCTTGCTCTCTTGTCTGGCTAGCTCTCTTATCTGGCTCGCTCGCTCGCATATCTGGCTCGCTCGCTCTCATATCTGGCCCGCTCGCTTGCGCTCATGTCTGGCTCGCTGGCTCTCATATCTGGCTTGCTCGCTTGCTCTCATGTCTGGCTCGCTCGCTCTCATATCTGGTTCGCTCACTTGCTCTCTTGTCTGGCTCGCTCTCTTATATGGCTCGCTCGCTTGCTCTCATATCTGGCTCGCTCGCTTGCTCTCTTGTCTGGCTCTCTCTCTTATCTGGCTCGCTCGCATATCTGGCTTGCTCACACTC
Source organism: Hyla sarda (assembly GCF_029499605.1). Lineage (NCBI taxonomy): Eukaryota > Metazoa > Chordata > Amphibia > Anura > Hylidae > Hyla > Hyla sarda. The sequence goes on from NW_026610397.1 coordinate 168,644, forward strand.
ATATCTGGCTCGCTCGCTTGCTCTCATATCCGGCTAGCTTGCTTGCTCTCTTGTCTGGCTCGCTCTCTTATCTGGCTCGCTCTCTTATTTGGCTTGCTCGCTCGCATTTCTGGCTCGCTCGCATATCTGGCTCGCTCGCTCTCATATCTTGCTCGCTCGCTTGCTCTCATATCTGGCTCGCTCGCTTGCTCTCATATCTGGCTCGCTCGCTTGCTCGCATATCTGGCTCGCTCGCTTGCTCTCTTGTCTGGCTAGCTCTCTTATCTGGCTCGCTCGCTCGCATATCTGGCTCGCTTCTCTCATATCTGGCTCACTCGCTTGCGCTCATGTCTGTCTCGCTCGCTCTCATATCTGGCTTGCTCGCTTGCTCTCATGTCTGGCTCGCTCGCTCTCATATCTGGTTCGCTCACTTGCTATCTTGTCTGGCTCGCTCTCTTATATGGCTCGCTCGCTTGCTCTCATATCTGGCTCGCTCGCTTGCTCTCTTGTCTGGCACTCTCTCTTATCTGGCTCGCTCGCATATCTGGCTTGCTCGCTCTCATATCTGGCTCGCTCGCTTGCTTTCATATCCGGCTAGCTTGCTTGCTCTCTTGTCTGGCTCGCTCTCTTATCTGGCTCGCTCTCTTATCTGGCTCGCTCGCATTTCTGTCTCGCATATCTGTCTCGCTCGCTCTCATATCTGGCTCGCTCGCTTGCTCTCATATCTGGCTCGCTTGCTTGCTCTCATATCTGGCTCGCTCGCTTGCTCTCTTGTCTGGCTCGCTCTCTTATCTGGCTCTCCCGCTCGCATATCTGGCTCGCTCGCTTGCTCTCATGTCTGGCTCGCTCTCATATCTGGCTCGCTCGCTTGCTCTCATGTCTGGCTCGCTCGCTCTCATATCTGGCTCGCTCGCTTGCTCTCATGTCTGGCTCGCTCGCTGTTATATCTTGCTCGCTAGCTTGCTTTCATGACTGGCTCGCTCGCTCTCATATCTTGCTCGCTAGCTTGCTCTCATGTCTGGCTTACTCGCTCTCATATCTGGCTCGGTTGCTCTCATATCTTGCTCGCTAGCTTGCTCTCATGTCTGGCTTGCTCGCTCTCATATCTGGCTCGCTTGATTGCTCTCTTGTCTGGTTCACCCTCTTATCTGTCTTGCTCTTATATCTTGCTTGCTCGCTTGCTCTCATATCTGGCCCGCTCGCTTGCTCTCATGTCTGGCTCGCTCTCTTATCTGGCTAGCTCGCATATCTGGCTTGCTCGCTTGCTCTCTTGTCTGGCTAGCTCTCTTATCTGGCTCGCTCGCTCGCATATCTGGCTCGCTCGCTCTCATATCTGGCTCGCTCGCTTGCGCTCATGTCTGGCTCGCTGGCTCTCATATCTGGCTTGCTCGCTTGCTCTCATGTCTGGCTCGCTTGCTCTCATATCTGGCTCGCTCGCTTGCTCTCATGTCTGGCTCGCTCGCTCTCATATATGGCTCGCTCGCTTGCTCTCATGTCTGGCTCGCTCTCATATCTGGCTTGCTCGCTTGCTCTTATGTCTGGCTCGCTTGCTCTCATATCTGGCTCGTTCGCTCCCATATCTGGCTCGCTCGCTTGCTCTCTTGTCTGGCTCACTCTCTTATCTGGCTCAATCGCTCGCATATCTGGCTCGCTCGCATGCTCTCTTGTCTGGCTCGCTCTCTTATCTGGCTCGCTCGCTCGCATATCTGGCTCGCTCACTTGCTCTCATATCTGGCTCACTCACTTGCTCTCTTGTCTGGCTCGCTCTCTTATCCGGCTCGCTCGCATATCTGGCTCGCTCGATCTCATATCTTGCTCGCTCGCTTGCTCTTATGTCTGGCTCGCTCGCTCTCATATCTGGCTCGCTCGCTTGCTTTCATGTCTGGCTCGCTCGCTCTCATATCTTGCTCGCTTGCTTGCTCTCATGTCTGGCTCGCTCGCTCTCATATCTGGTTTGCTCGCTTGCTCTCATGTCTGGCTCGCTCGCTCTCATATCTGGCTCGCTCGCTTGCTCTCATGTCTGGCTCGCTCTCATATCTGGCTCGCTCGCTTGCTCTCATGTCTGGCTCGCTCGCTCTCATATCTGGCTCGCTCGATTACTCTCATGTCTGGCTCACTTGCTCTCATATCTGGCTCGCTCGCTTGCTCTCATGTCTGGCTCGCTCGCTCTCATATCTGGCTCGCTCGCTTGCTCTCATGTCTGGCTCGCTCGCTCTCATATCTTGCTCGCTCGCTTTCTCTCATGTCTGTCTCGCTCTCATATCTGGCTCGCTCGCTTGCTCTCATGTCTGGCTCGCTCGCTCTCATATCTGGCTCGCTCACTTGCTCTCTTGTCTGGCTCGCTCTCTTATATGGCTCGCTCGCTTGCTCTCTTATCCGGCTAGCTTGCTTGCTCTCTTGTCTGGCTCGCTCTCTTATCTGGCTCGCTCTCTTATCTGGCTCGCTCGCTCGCATTTCTGGCTCGCTCGCATATCTTGCTCGCTCGCTCTCATATCTTGCTCGCTCGCTTGCTCTCATGTCTGGCTCGCTCACTCTCATATCTTGCTCGCTCGCCTGCTCTCATGTCTGGCTCGCTCGCTCTCATATCTGGCTCGCTCGCTTGCTCTCATGTCTGGCTCGCTCGCTCTCATATCTGGCTCACTCGCTTGCTCTTATGTCTGGCTCGCTCGCTTTCATATCTGGCTCGCTCTCTTATCTGGCTCGCTCGCTCGCATATCTGGGTCGCTCGCTTTCATATCTTGCTCGCTAGCTTGCTCTCATGTCTGGCTCGCTCGCTCTCATATCTGGCTTGCTTGATTGTTCTCTTGTGTGGTTCGCCCTCTTATCTGTCTCGCTCTCATATCTGGCTTGCTCGCTGGCTCTCATATCTGGCTCGCTCGCTTGCTCTCATGTCTGTCTCGCTCGCTCTCATATCTGGCTCGCTCACTTGCTCTCTTGTCTGGCTCGCTCTCTTATCTGGCTCGCTCGCATATCTGGCTTGCTCGCTTGCTCTCATATCTGGCTCGCTCTCTTATCTGGCTCGCTCGCTCTCATATCTGGCTTGCTCGCTGGCTCTCATATCTGGCTCGCTCGCTTGCTCTCATGTCTGGCTCGCTCGCTCTTATATCTGGCTCGCTCTCATATCTGGCTCGCTCGCTTGCTCTCATGTCTGGCTCGCTCGCTCTCATATCTGGCTCGCTCTCTTGCTCTCATGTCTGGCTTGCTCGCTCTCATATCTGGCTCGCTAGCTTGCTCTCATGTCTGGCTTGCTCGCTCTCATATCTGGCTCGCTCTCATATCTTGCTCGCTAGCTTGCTCTCATGTCTGGCTTGCTCGCTCTCATATCTGGCTCGCTCGATTGCTCTCTTGTCTGGTTCGCCCTCTTATCTGTCTCACTCTCATAACTGGCTTGCTCGCTTGCTCTCATATCTGGCTCGCTCGCTTGCTCTCATGTCTGGCTCGCTCTCTTATCTGGCTCGCTCACATATCTGGCTCGCTCGCTTGCTCTCTTGTCTGGCTAGCTCTCTTATCTGTCTCGCTCTCATATCTGGCTTGCTCGCTTGCTCTCATATCTGGCTCGCTCGCATGCTCTCATGTCTGGCTCGCTCTCTTATCTGGCTCGCTCGCATATCTAGTTCGCTCACTTGCTCTCTTGTCTGGCTCGCTCTCTTATATGGCTCGCTCGCTTGCTCTCTTATCCGGCTAGCTTGCTTGCTCTCTTGTTTGGCTCGCTCTCTTATCTGGCTCGCTCTCTTATCTGGCTCGCTCGCTCGCATTTCTGGCTCGCTCGCATATCTTGCTCGCTCGCTCTCATATCTTGCTCGCTCGCTTGCTCTCATGTCTGGCTCGCTCACTCTCATATCTTGCTCGCTCGCCTGCTCTCATGTCTGGCTCGCTCGCTCTCATATCTGGCTCGCTCGCTTGCTCTCATGTCTGGCTCGCTCGCTCTCATATCTGGCTCACTCGCTTGCTCTTATGTCTGGCTCGCTCGCTTTCATATCTGGCTCGCTCTCTTATCTGGCTCGCTCGCTCGCATATCTGGGTCGCTCGCTTTCATATCTTGCTCGCTAGCTTGCTCTCATGTCTGGCTCGCTCGCTCTCATATCTGGCTTGCTTGATTGTTCTCTTGTGTGGTTCGCCCTCTTATCTGTCTCGCTCTCATATCTGGCTTGCTCGCTGGCTCTCATATCTGGCTCGCTCGCTTGCTCTCATGTCTGTCTCGCTCGCTCTCATATCTGGCTCGCTCACTTGCTCTCTTGTCTGGCTCGCTCTCTTATCTGGCTCGCTCGCATATCTGGCTTGCTCGCTTGCTCTCATATCTGGCTCGCTCTCTTATCTGGTTCGCTCGCTCTCATATCTGGCTCGCTCGCTTGCTCTCATGTCTGGCTCGCTCGCTCTTATATCTGGCTCGCTCTCATATCTGGCTCGCTCGCTTGCTCTCATGTCTGGCTCGCTCGCTCTCATATCTGGCTCGCTCTCTTGCTCTCATGTCTGGCTTGCTCGCTCTCATATCTGGCTCGCTCGCTTGCTCTCTTGTCTGGTTCGCTCTCTTATCTGGCTCGCTCTCATATCTTGCTAACTCGCTTGTTCTCATGTTTGGCTCGCTCTCATATCTGGCTCGCTCGCTTGCTTTCATGTCTGGCTCGCTCGCTCTCATATCTGGCTCGCTCGCTTGCTCTCATGTCTGGCTCGCTCGCTCTCATGTCTGGCTCGTTCGCTCGCATATCTGGCTCGCTCGCTTGCTCTCTTGTCTGGCTCACTCGCTTATCTGGTTCGCTCGCTCGCATATCTGGCTCGTTCGCTTGCTCTCATATCTGGCTCACTCACTTGCTCTCTTGTCTGGCTCGCTCTCTTATCTGGCTCGCTCGCTTGCTCTCATGTCTGTCTCGCTCGCTCTCATATCTGGCTCGCTCGCTTGCTCTCATGTCTGGCTCGATCGCTCTCATATCTGGCTCGCTCGCTTGCTCTCATGTCTGGCTCGCTTGCTCTCATATCTGGCTCGCTCGCTTGCTCTCATGTCTGGCTCGCTCGCTTTCATATCTGGCTCGCTCGCTCTCATATATGGCTCGCTCGCTTGCTCTCATGTCTGGCACGCTCGCTCTCATTTCTGGCTCGCTCGCTTGCTCTCAAGTCTGGCTCGCTCGCTCTCATATCTGGCTCGCTCGCTTGCTCTCTTTTCTGGTTCGCTCTCTCTTATCTGGCTCACTCTCATATCTTGCTCGCTCGCTTGCTCTCATGTCTGGCTCGCTCTCATATCTGGCTCGCTCGCTTGCTCTCATGTCTGGCTCGCTCGCTCTCATATCTTGCTCGCTCGCTTGCTCTCTTGTCTGGCTAGCTCTCTTATCTGGCTCGCTCGCTCGCATATCTGGCTTGCTCGCTCTCATATCTGGCTCACTCGCTTGCGCTCATGTCTGGCTCGCTCGCTCTCATATCTGGCTCGCTCGCTTGCTCTCATGTCTGGCTCGCTCGCTTGCTCTCATGTCTGGCGCGCTCTCTCTCAAATCTGGCTCGCTCGCTTGCTCTCTTGTCTGGTTCGCTCTCTTATCTGGCTCGCTCGCTTGCATATCTGGCTCGCTCGCTTGCTCTCATATCTGGCTCACTTGCTTGCTCTCTTGTCTGGCTCGCTCTCTTATCTCGCTCGCTCTCATATCTGGCTCGCTCGCTTGCTCTCATATCTGGCTCGCTCACTTGCTCTCTTTTCTGGCTCGCTCTCTTATCTGACTTGCCCGCATATCTGGCTCGCTCGATCTCATATTTTGCTCGCTCGCTTGCTCTCATGTCTGGCTCACTCGCTCTCATATCTGGCTCGCTCGCTTGCTCTCATGTCTGGCTCGCTCGCTCTCATATCTTGCTCGCTCGCTTGCTCTCATGTCTGGCTCGCTCGCTCTCATATCTGGCTCGCTCGCTTGCTCTCATGTCTGGCTCGCTCGCTCTCATATCTGGCTCGCTCTCTTGCTCTCATGTCTTGCTCGCTCGCTTGCTCTCATGTCTGGCTCGCTCGCTCTTATATCTTGCTCGCTCGCTTGCTCTCATGTCTGGCTCGCTCGCTTGCTCTCATGTCTGGCTCGCTCTCATATCTGGCTTGCTCGCTTGCTCTTATGTCTGGCTCGCTTGCTCTCATATCTGGCTCGTTCGCTCGCATATCTGGCTCGCTCGCTTGCTCTCTTGTCTGGCTCACTCTCTTATCTGGCTCGCTCGCTCGCATATCTGGCTCGCTTGCATGCTCTCTTGTCTGGCTCGCTCTCTTATCTGGCTCGCTCGCTCGCATATCTGGCTCGCTCACTTGCTCTCATATCTGGCTCACTCACTTGCTCTCTTGTCTGGCTCGCTCTCTTATCCAGCTCGCTCGCATATCTGGCTCGCTCGATCTCATATCTTGCTCGCTCGCTTGCTCTTATGTCTGGCTCACTCGCTCTCATATCTGGCTCGCTCGATTGCTCTCTTGTCTGGTTCGCCCTCTTATCTGTCTCGCTCTCATATCTGGCTTGCTCACTTGCTCTCATATCTGGCTCGCTCGCTTGCTCTCATGTCTGGCTCGCTCTCTTATCTGGCTCGCTCGCTCTCATATCTGGCTCGCTCTCTTAAATGGCTCGCTCGCTCGCATATCTGGGTCGCTCGCTCTCATATCTTGCTCGCTAGCTTGCTCTCATGTCTGGCTCGCTCACTCTCATATCTGGCTCGCTCGATTGCTCTCTTGTCTGGTTCGCCCTCTTATCTGTCTCGCTCTCATATATGGCTTGCTCACTTGCTCTCATATCTGGCTCGCTCGCTTGCTCTCATGCCTGGCTCGCTCTCATATCTGGCTTGCTCGCTTGCTCTTATGTCTGGCTCGCTTGCTCTCATATCTGGCTCGTTCGCTCTCATATCTGGCTCGCTCGCTTGCTCTCATATCCGGCTAGCTTGCTTGCTCTCTTGTCTGGCTCGCTCTCTTATCTGGCTCGCTCTCTTATCTGGCTTGCTCGCTCGCATTTCTGGCTCGCTCGCATATCTGGCTCGCTCGCTCTCATATCTTGCTCGCTCGCTTGCTCTCATATCTGGCTCGCTTGCTCGCATATCTGGCTCGCTCGCTTGCTCTCTTGTCTGGCTAGCTCTCTTATCTGGCTCGCTCGCTCGCATATCTGGCTCGCTCGCTCTCATATCTGGCTCACTTGCTTGCGCTCATGTCTGGCTCGATCGCTCTCATATCTGGCTCGCTCGCTTGCTCTCATGTCTGGCTCGCTCGCTTGCTCTCATGTCTGGCTCGCTCTCTCTCAAATCTGGCTCGCTCGCTTGCTCTCTTGTCTGGTTCGCTCTCTTATCTGGCTCGCTCGCTTGCTCTCATATCTGGCTCGCTCGCTTGCTCTCATATCTGGCTTGCTTGCTTGCTCTCTTGTCTGGCTCGCTCTCTTATCTCGCTCGCTCTCATATCTGGCTCGCTCGCTTGCTCTCATATCTGGCTCGCTCACTTGCTCTCTTTTCTGGCTCGCTCTCTTATCTGACTTGCCCGCATATCTGGCTCGCTCGATCTCATATTTTGCTCGCTCGCTTGCTCTCATGTCTGGCTCACTCGCTCTCATATCTGGCTCGCTCGCTTGCTCTCATGTCTGGCTCGCTCGCTCTCATATCTTGCTCGCTCGCTTGCTCTCATGTCTGGCTCGCTCGCTCTCATATCTGGCTCGCTCGCTTGCTCTCATGTCTGGCTCGCTCGCTCTCATATCTGGCTCGCTCTCTTGCTCTTATGTCTTGATCGCTCGCTTGCTCTCATGTCTGGCTCGCTCACTCTCATATCTGGCTCGCTCACTTGATCTCATGTCTGGCTCGCTCGCTCTCATATCTTGCTCGCTCGCTTGCTCTCATGTCTGGCTCGCTCGCTCTCATATCTTGCTCGCTCGCTTGCTCTCATGTCTGGCTCGCTCGCTTGCTCTCATGTCTGGCTCGCTCTCATATCTGGCTTGCTCGCTTGCTCTTATGTATGGCTCGCTTGCTCTCATATCTGGCTCGTTCGCTCGCATATCTGGCTCGCTCGCTTGCTCTCTTGTCTGGATCACTCTCTTATCTGGCTCGCTCTCTTATCTGGCTCCGCTCGCATATCTGGCTCGCTCGCTTGCTCTCTTGTCTGGCTAGTTCTCTTATCTGTCTCGCTCTCATATCTGGCTTGCTCACTTGCTCTCATATCTGGTTCGCTCGCCTTGCTCTCATGTCCTGGCTCGCTCTCTTATCTGGCTCGCTCGCATATCTGGTTCGCTCACTTGCTCTCTTGTCTGGCTCGCTCTCTTATATGGCTCGCTCGCTTGCTCTCATATTCGGCTAGCTTGCTTGCTCTCTTGTCTGGCTCGCTCTCTTATCTGGCTCGCTCTCTTATCTTGCTCGCTCGCTCTCATTTCTGGCTCGCTCGCATATCTGGCTTGCTCGCTTGCTCTCATGTCTGGCTCGCTCGCTCTCATATCTTGCTCGCTAGCTTGCTCTCATGTCTGGCTTGCTCGCTCTCATATCTGGCTCGCTCTCATATCTTGCTCGCTAGCTTGCTCTCATGTCTGGCTTGCTCGCTCTCATATCTGGCTCGCTCGATTGCTCTCTTGTCTGGTTCGCCCTCTTATCTGTCTCACTCTCATATCTGGCTTGCTCGCTTGCTCTCATATCTGGCTCGCTCGCTTGCTCTCATGTCTGGCTCGCTCTCTTATCTGGCTCGCTCACATATCTGGCTCGCTCGCTTGCTCTCTTGTCTGGCTAGCTCTCTTATCTGTCTCGCTCTCATATCTGGCTTGCTCGCTTGCTCTCATATCTGGCTCGCTCGCATGCTCTCATGTCTGGCTCGCTCTCTTATCTGGCTCGCTCGCATATCTAGTTCGCTCACTTGCTCTCTTGTCTGGCTCGCTCTCTTATATGGCTCGCTCGCTTGCTCTCTTATCCGGCTAGCTTGCTTGCTCTCTTGTCTGGCTCGCTCTCTTATCTGGCTCGCTCTCTTATCTGGCTCGCTCGCTCGCATTTCTGGCTCGCTCGCATATCTTGCTCGCTCGCTCTCATATCTTGCTCGCTCGCTTGCTCTCATGTCTGGCTCGCTCACTCTCATATCTTGCTCGCTCGCCTGCTCTCATGTCTGGCTCGCTCGCTCTCATATCTGGCTCGCTCGCTTGCTCTCATGTCTGGCTCGCTCGCTCTCATATCTGGCTCACTCGCTTGCTCTTATGTCTGGCTCGCTCGCTTTCATATCTGGCTCGCTCTCTTATCTGGCTCGCTCGCTCGCATATCTGGGTCGCTCGCTTTCATATCTTGCTCGCTAGCTTGCTCTCATGTCTGGCTCGCTCGCTCTCATATCTGGCTTGCTTGATTGTTCTCTTGTGTGGTTCGCCCTCTTATCTGTCTCGCTCTCATATCTGGCTTGCTCGCTGGCTCTCATATCTGGCTCGCTCGCTTGCTCTCATGTCTGTCTCGCTCGCTCTCATATCTGGCTCGCTCACTTGCTCTCTTGTCTGGCTCGCTCTCTTATCTGGCTCGCTCGCATATCTGGCTTGCTCGCTTGCTCTCATATCTGGCTCGCTCTCTTATCTGGCTCGCTCGCTCTCATATCTGGCTCGCTCGCTTGCTCTCATGTCTGGCTCGCTCGCTCTTATATCTGGCTCGCTCTCATATCTGGCTCGCTCGCTTGCTCTCATGTCTGGCTCGCTCGCTCTCATATCTGGCTCGCTCTCTTGCTCTCATGTCTGGCTTGCTCGCTCTCATATCTGGCTCGCTCGCTTGCTCTCTTGTCTGGTTCGCTCTCTTATCTGGCTCGCTCTCATATCTTGCTAACTCGCTTGTTCTCATGTTTGGCTCGCTCTCATATCTGGCTCGCTCGCTTGCTCTCATGTCTGGCTCGCTCGCTCTCATATCTGGCTCGCTCGCTTGCTCTCATTGTCTGGCTCGCTCTCTTATCTGGCTCGCTCGCATATCTGGTTCGCTCACTTGCTCTCTTGTCTGGCTCGCTCTCTTATATGGCTCGCTCGCTTGCTCTCATATTCGGCTAGCTTGCTTGCTCTCTTGTCTGGCTCGCTCTCTTATCTGGCTCGCTCTCTTATCTTGCTCGCTCGCTCTCATTTCTGGCTCGCTCGCATATCTGGCTTGCTCGCTTGCTCTCATGTCTGGCTCGCTCGCTCTCATATCTTGCTCGCTAGCTTGCTCTCATGTCTGGCTTGCTCGCTCTCATATCTGGCTCGCTCTCATATCTTGCTCGCTAGCTTGCTCTCATGTCTGGCTTGCTCGCTCTCATATCTGGCTCGCTCGATTGCTCTCTTGTCTGGTTCGCCCTCTTATCTGTCTCACTCTCATATCTGGCTTGCTCGCTTGCTCTCATATCTGGCTCGCTCGCTTGCTCTCATGTCTGGCTCGCTCTCTTATCTGGCTCGCTCACATATCTGGCTCGCTCGCTTGCTCTCTTGTCTGGCTAGCTCTCTTATCTGTCTCGCTCTCATATCTGGCTTGCTCGCTTGCTCTCATATCTGGCTCGCTCGCATGCTCTCATGTCCTGGCTCGCTCTCTTATCTGGCTCGCTCGCATATCTAGTTCGCTCACTTGCTCTCTTGTCTGGCTCGCTCTCTTATATGGCTCGCTCGCTTGCTCTCTTATCTCGGCTAGCTTGCTTGCCTCTCTTGTCTGGCTCGCTCTCTTATCTGGCTCGCTCTCTTATCTGGCTCGCTCGCTCGCATTTCTGGCTCGCTCGCATATCTTGCTCGCTCGCTCTCATATCTTGCTCGCTCGCTTGCTCTCATGTCTGGCTCGCTCACTCTCATATCTTGCTCGCTCGCCTGCTCTCATGTCTGGCTCGCTCGCTCTCATATCTGGCTCGCTCGCTTGCTCTCATGTCTGGCTCGCTCGCTCTCATATCTGGCTCACTCGCTTGCTCTTATGTCTGGCTCGCTCGCTTTCATATCTGGCTCGCTCTCTTATCTGGCTCGCTCGCTCGCATATCTGGGTCGCTCGCTTTCATATCTTGCTCGCTAGCTTGCTCTCATGTCTGGCTCGCTCGCTCTCATATCTGGCTTGCTTGATTGTTCTCTTGTGTGGTTCGCCCTCTTATCTGTCTCGCTCTCATATCTGGCTTGCTCGCTGGCTCTCATATCTGGCTCGCTCGCTTGCTCTCATGTCTGTCTCGCTCGCTCTCATATCTGGCTCGCTCACTTGCTCTCTTGTCTGGCTCGCTCTCTTATCTGGCTCGCTCGCATATCTGGCTTGCTCGCTTGCTCTCATATCTGGCTCGCTCTCTTATCTGGCTCGCTCGCTCTCATATCTTGCTCGCTCGCTTGCTCTCATGTCTGGCTCGCTCGCTCTTATATCTGGCTCGCTCTCATATCTGGCTCGCTCGCTTGCTCTCATGTCTGGCTCGCTCGCTCTCATATCTGGCTCGCTCTCTTGCTCTCATGTCTGGCTTGCTCGCTCTCATATCTGGCTCGCTCGCTTGCTCTCTTGTCTGGTTCGCTCTCTTATCTGGCTCGCTCTCATACTTGCTAACTCGCTTGTTCTCATGTTTGGCTCGCTCTCATATCTGGCTCGCTCGCTTGCTCTCATGTCTGGCTCGCTCGCTCTCATATCTGGCTCGCTCGCTTGCTCTCATGTCTGGCTCGCTCGCTCTCATGTCTGGCTCGTTCGCTCGCATATCTGGCTCGCTCGCTTGCTCTCTTGTCTGGCTCACTCGCTTATCTGGTTCGCTCGCTCGCATATCTGGGTCGTTCGCTTGCTCTCATATCTGGCTCACTCACTTGCTCTCTTGTCTGGCTCGCTCTCTTATCTGGCTCGCTCGCTTGCTCTCATGTCTGTCTCGCTCGCTCTCATATCTGGCTCGCTCGCTTGCTCTCATGTCTGGCTCGATCGCTCTCATATCTGGCTCGCTCGCTTGCTCTCATGTCTGGCTCGCTTGCTCTCATATCTGGCTCGCTCGCTTGCTCTCATGTCTGGCTCGCTCGCTTTCATATCTGGCTCGCTCGCTCTCATATATGGCTCGCTCGCTTGCTCTCATGTCTGGCACGCTCGCTCTCATTTTCTGGCTCGCTCGCTTGCTCTCAAGTCTGGCTCGCTCGCTCTCATATCTGGCTCGCTCGCTTGCTCTCTTTTCTGGTTCGCTCTCTCTTATCTGGCTCACTCTCATATCTTGCTCGCTCGCTTGCTCTCATGTCTGGCTCGCTCTCATATCTGGCTCGCTCGCTTGCTCTCATGTATGGCTCGCTCGCTCTCATATCTTGCTCGCTCGCTTGCTCTCTTGTCTGGCTAGCTCTCTTATCTGGCTCGCTCGCTCGCATATCTGGCTTGCTCGCTCTCATATCTGGCTCACTCGCTTGCGCTCATGTCTGGCTCGCTCGCTCTCATATCTGGCTCGCTCGCTTGCTCTCATGTCTGGCCTCGCTCGCTTGCTCTCATGTCTGGCGCGCTCTCTCTCAAATCTGGCTCGCTCGCTTGCTCTCTTGTCTGGTTCGCTCTCTTATCTGGCTCGCTCGCTTGCATATCTGGCTCGCTCGCTTGCTCTCATATCTGGCTCACTTGCTTGCTCTCTTGTCTGGCTCGCTCTCTTATCTCGCTCGCTCTCATATCTGGGCTCGCTCGCTTGCTCTCATATCTGGCTCGCTCACTTGCTCTCTTTTCTGGCTCGCTCTCTTATCTGACTTGCCCGCATATCTGGCTCGCTCGATCTCATATTTTGCTCGCTCGCTTGCTCTCATGTCTGGCTCACTCGCTCTCATATCTGGCTCGCTCGCTTGCTCTCATGTCTGGCTCGCTCGCTCTCATATCTTGCTCGCTCGCTTGCTCTCATGTCTGGCTCGCTCGCTCTCATATCTGGCTCGCTCGCTTGCTCTCATGTCTGGCTCGCTCGCTCTCATATCTGGCTCGCTCTCTTGCTCTCATGTCTTGCTCGCTCGCTTGCTCTCATGTCTGGCTCGCTCGCTCTTATATCTTGCTCGCTCGCTTGCTCTCATGTCTGGCTCGCTCGCTTGCTCTCATGTCTGGCTCGCTCTCATATCTGGCTTGCTCGCTTGCTCTTATGTCTGGCTCGCTTGCTCTCATATCTGGCTCGTTCGCTCGCATATCTGGCTCGCTCGCTTGCTCTCTTGTCTGGCTCACTCTCTTATCTGGCTCGCTCGCTCGCATATCTGGCTCGCTTGCATGCTCTCTTGTCTGGCTCGCTCTCTTATCTGGCTCGCTCGCTCGCATATCTGGCTCGCTCACTTGCTCTCATATCTGGCTCACTCACTTGCTCTCTTGTCTGGCTCGCTCTCTTATCCAGCTCGCTCGCATATCTGGCTCGCTCGATCTCATATCTTGCTCGCTCGCTTGCTCTTATGTCTGGCTCACTCGCTCTCATATCTGGCTCGCTCGATTGCTCTCTTGTCTGGTTCGCCCTCTTATCTGTCTCGCTCTCATATCTGGCTTGCTCACTTGCTCTCATATCTGGCTCGCTCGCTTGCTCTCATGTCTGGCTCGCTCTCTTATCTGGCTCGCTCGCTCTCATATCTGGCTCGCTCTCTTAAATGGCTCGCTCGCTCGCATATCTGGGTCGCTCGCTCTCATATCTTGCTCGCTAGCTTGCTCTCATGTCTGGCTCGCTCACTCTCATATCTGGCTCGCTCGATTGCTCTCTTGTCTGGTTCGCCCTCTTATCTGTCTCGCTCTCATATATGGCTTGCTCACTTGCTCTCATATCTGGCTCGCTCGCTTGCTCTCATGCCTGGCTCGCTCTCATATCTGGCTTGCTCGCTTGCTCTTATGTCTGGCTCGCTTGCTCTCATATCTGGCTCGTTCGCTCTCATATCTGGCTCGCTCGCTTGCTCTCATATCCGGCTAGCTTGCTTGCTCTCTTGTCTGGCTCGCTCTCTTATCTGGCTCGCTCTCTTATCTGGCTTGCTCGCTCGCATTTCTGGCTCGCTCGCATATCTGGCTCGCTCGCTCTCATATCTTGCTCGCTCGCTTGCTCTCATATCTGGCTCGCTTGCTCGCATATCTGGCTCGCTCGCTTGCTCTCTTGTCTGGCTAGCTCTCTTATCTGGCTCGCTCGCTCGCATATCTGGCTCGCTCGCTCTCATATCTGGCTCATTTGCTTGCGCTCATGTCTGGCTCGATCGCTCTCATATCTGGCTCGCTCGCTTGCTCTCATGTCTGGCTCGCTCGCTTGCTCTCATGTCTGGCTCGCTCTCTCTCAAATCTGGCTCGCTCGCTTGCTCTCTTGTCTGGTTCGCTCTCTTATCTGGCTCGCTCGCTTGCTCTCATATCTGGCTCGCTCGCTTGCTCTCATATCTGGCTTGCTTGCTTGCTCTCTTGTCTGGCTCGCTCTCTTATCTCGCTCGCTCTCATATCTGGCTCGCTCGCTTGCTCTCATATCTGGCTCGCTCACTTGCTCTCTTTTCTGGCTCGCTCTCTTATCTGACTTGCCCGCATATCTGGCTCGCTCGATCTCATATTTTGCTCGCTCGCTTGCTCTCATGTCTGGCTCACTCGCTCTCATATCTGGCTCGCTCGCTTGCTCTCATGTCTGGCTCGCTCGCTCTCATATCTTGCTCGCTCGCTTGCTCTCATGTCTGGCTCGCTCGCTCTCATATCTGGCTCGCTCGCTTGCTCTCATGTCTGGCTCGCTCGCTCTCATATCTGGCTCGCTCTCTTGCTCTTATGTCTTGATCGCTCGCTTGCTCTCATGTCTGGCTCGCTCACTCTCATATCTGGCTCGCTCACTTGATCTCATGTCTGGCTCGCTCGCTCTCATATCTTGCTCGCTCGCTTGCTCTCATGTCTGGCTCGCTCGCTCTCATATCTTGCTCGCTCGCTTGCTCTCATGTCTGGCTCGCTCGCTTGCTCTCATGTCTGGCTCGCTCTCATATCTGGCTTGCTCGCTTGCTCTTATGTATGGCTCGCTTGCTCTCATATCTGGCTCGTTCGCTCGCATATCTGGCTCGCTCGCTTGCTCTCTTGTCTGGATCACTCTCTTATCTGGCTCGCTCTCTTATCTGGCTCGCTCGCATATCTGGCTCGCTCGCTTGCTCTCTTGTCTGGCTAGTTCTCTTATCTGTCTCGCTCTCATATCTGGCTTGCTCACTTGCTCTCATATCTGGTTCGCTCGCTTGCTCTCATGTCTGGCTCGCTCTCTTATCTGGCTCGCTCGCATATCTGGTTCGCTCACTTGCTCTCTTGTCTGGCTCGCTCTCTTATATGGCTCGCTCGCTTGCTCTCATATTCGGCTAGCTTGCTTGCTCTCTTGTCTGGCTCGCTCTCTTATCTGGCTCGCTCTCTTATCTTGCTCGCTCGCTCTCATTTCTGGCTCGCTCGCATATCTGGCTTGCTCGCTTGCTCTCATGTCTGGCTCGCTCGCTCTCATATCTTGCTCGCTAGCTTGCTCTCATGTCTGGCTTGCTCGCTCTCATATCTGGCTCGCTCTCATATCTTGCTCGCTAGCTTGCTCTCATGTCTGGCTTGCTCGCTCTCATATCTGGCTCGCTCGATTGCTCTCTTGTCTGGTTCGCCCTCTTATCTGTCTCACTCTCATATCTGGCTTGCTCGCTTGCTCTCATATCTGGCTCGCTCGCTTGCTCTCATGTCTGGCTCGCTCTCTTATCTGGCTCGCTCACATATCTGGCTCGCTCGCTTGCTCTCTTGTCTGGCTAGCTCTCTTATCTGTCTCGCTCTCATATCTGGCTTGCTCGCTTGCTCTCATATCTGGCTCGCTCGCATGCTCTCATGTCTGGCTCGCTCTCTTATCTGGCTCGCTCGCATATCTAGTTCGCTCACTTGCTCTCTTGTCTGGCTCGCTCTCTTATATGGCTCGCTCGCTTGCTCTCTTATCCGGCTAGCTTGCTTGCTCTCTTGTCTGGCTCGCTCTCTTATCTGGCTCGCTCTCTTATCTGGCTCGCTCGCTCGCATTTCTGGCTCGCTCGCATATCTTGCTCGCTCGCTCTCATATCTTGCTCGCTCGCTTGCTCTCATGTCTGGCTCGCTCACTCTCATATCTTGCTCGCTCGCCTGCTCTCATGTCTGGCTCGCTCGCTCTCATATCTGGCTCGCTCGCTTGCTCTCATGTCTGGCTCGCTCGCTCTCATATCTGGCTCACTCGCTTGCTCTTATGTCTGGCTCGCTCGCTTTCATATCTGGCTCGCTCTCTTATCTGCTCGCTCGCTCGCATATCTGGGTCGCTCGCTTTCATATCTTTGCTCGCTAGCTTGCTCTCATGTCTGGCTCGCTCGCTCTCATATCTGGCTTGCTTGATTGTTCTCTTGTGTGGTTCGCCCTCTTATCTGTCTCGCTCTCATATCTGGCTTGCTCGCTGGCTCTCATATCTGGCTCGCTCGCTTGCTCTCATGTCTGTCTCGCTCGCTCTCATATCTGGCTCGCTCACTTGCTCTCTTGTCTGGCTCGCTCTCTTATCTGGCTCGCTCGCATATCTGGCTTGCTCGCTTGCTCTCATATCTGGCTCGCTCTCTTATCTGGCTCGCTCGCTCTCATATCTGGCTCGCTCGCTTGCTCTCATGTCTGCTCGCTCGCTCTTATATCTGCTCGCTCTCATATCTGGCTCGCTCGCTTGCTTCTCATGTCTGGCTCGCATCGCTCTCATATCTGGCTCGCTCTCTTGCTCTCATGTCTGGCTTGCTCGCTCTCATATCTGGCTCGCTCGCTTGCTCTCTTGTCTGGTTCGCTCTCTTATCTGGCTCGCTCTCATATCTTGCTAACTCGCTTGTTCTCATGTTTGGCTCGCTCTCATATCTGGCTCGCTCGCTTGCTCTCATGTCTGGCTCGCTCGCTCTCATATCTGGCTCGCTCGCTTGCTCTCATGTCTGGCTCGCTCTCTTATCTGGCTCGCTCGCATATCTGGTTCGCTCACTTGCTCTCTTGTCTGGCTCGCTCTCTTATATGGCTCGCTCGCTTGCTCTCATATTCGGCTAGCTTGCTTGCTCTCTTGTCTGGCTCGCTCTCTTATCTGGCTCGCTCTCTTATCTTGCTCGCTCGCTCTCATTTCTGGCTCGCTCGCATATCTGGCTTGCTCGCTTGCTCTCATGTCTGGCTCGCTCGCTCTCATATCTTGCTCGCTAGCTTGCTCTCATGTCTGGCTTGCTCGCTCTCATATCTGGCTCGCTCTCATATCTTGCTCGCTAGCTTGCTCTCATGTCTGGCTTGCTCGCTCTCATATCTGGCTCGCTCGATTGCTCTCTTGTCTGGTTCGCCCTCTTATCTGTCTCACTCTCATATCTGGCTTGCTCGCTTGCTCTCATATCTGGCTCGCTCGCTTGCTCTCATGTCTGGCTCGCTCTCTTATCTGGCTCGCTCACATATCTGGCTCGCTCGCTTGCTCTCTTGTCTGGCTAGCTCTCTTATCTGTCTCGCTCTCATATCTGGCTTGCTCGCTTGCTCTCATATCTGGCTCGCTCGCATGCTCTCATGTCTGGCTCGCTCTCTTATCTGGCTCGCTCGCATATCTAGTTCGCTCACTTGCTCTCTTGTCTGGCTCGCTCTCTTATATGGCTCGCTCGCTTGCTCTCTTATCCGGCTAGCTTGCTTGCTCTCTTGTCTGGCTCGCTCTCTTATCTGGCTCGCTCTCTTATCTGGCTCGCTCGCTCGCATTTCTGGCTCGCTCGCATATCTTGCTCGCTCGCTCTCATATCTTGCTCGCTCGCTTGCTCTCATGTCTGGCTCGCTCACTCTCATATCTTGCTCGCTCGCCTGCTCTCATGTCTGGCTCGCTCGCTCTCATATCTGGCTCGCTCGCTTGCTCTCATGTCTGGCTCGCTCGCTCTCATATCTGGCTCACTCGCTTGCTCTTATGTCTGGCTCGCTCGCTTTCATATCTGGCTCGCTCTCTTATCTGGCTCGCTCGCTCGCATATCTGGGTCGCTCGCTTTCATATCTTGCTCGCTAGCTTGCTCTCATGTCTGGCTCGCTCGCTCTCATATCTGGCTTGCTTGATTGTTCTCTTGTGTGGTTCGCCCTCTTATCTGTCTCGCTCTCATATCTGGCTTGCTCGCTGGCTCTCATATCTGGCTCGCTCGCTTGCTCTCATGTCTGTCTCGCTCGCTCTCATATCTGGCTCGCTCACTTGCTCTCTTGTCTGGCTCGCTCTCTTATCTGGCTCGCTCGCATATCTGGCTTGCTCGCTTGCTCTCATATCTGGCTCGCTCTCTTATCTGGCTCGCTCGCTCTCATATCTTGCTCGCTCGCTTGCTCTCATGTCTGGCTCGCTCGCTCTTATATCTGGCTCGCTCTCATATCTGGCTCGCTCGCTTGCTCTCATGTCTGGCTCGCTCGCTCTCATATCTGGCTCGCTCTCTTGCTCTCATGTCTGGCTTGCTCGCTCTCATATCTGGCTCGCTCGCTTGCTCTCTTGTCTGGTTCGCTCTCTTATCTGGCTCGCTCTCATATCTTGCTAACTCGCTTGTTCTCATGTTTGGCTCGCTCTCATATCTGGCTCGCTCGCTTGCTCTCATGTCTGGCTCGCTCGCTCTCATATCTGGCTCGCTCGCTTGCTCTCATGTCTGGCTCGCTCGCTCTCATGTCTGGCTCGTTCGCTCGCATATCTGGCTCGCTCGCTTGCTCTCTTGTCTGGCTCACTCGCTTATCTGGTTCGCTCGCTCGCATATCTGGGTCGTTCGCTTGCTCTCATATCTGGCTCACTCACTTGCTCTCTTGTCTGGCTCGCTCTCTTATCTGGCTCGCTCGCTTGCTCTCATGTCTGTCTCGCTCGCTCTCATATCTGGCTCGCTCGCTTGCTCTCATGTCTGGCTCGATCGCTCTCATATCTGGCTCGCTCGCTTGCTCTCATGTCTGGCTCGCTTGCTCTCATATCTGGCTCGCTCGCTTGCTCTCATGTCTGGCTCGCTTGCTTTCATATCTGGCTCGCTCGCTCTCATATATGGCTCGCTCGCTTGCTCTCATGTCTGGCACGCTCGCTCTCATTTCTGGCTCGCTCGCTTGCTCTCAAGTCTGGCTCGCTCGCTCTCATATCTGGCTCGCTCGCTTGCTCTCTTTTCTGGTTCGCTCTCTCTTATCTGGCTCACTCTCATATCTTGCTCGCTCGCTTGCTCTCATGTCTGGCTCGCTCTCATATCTGGCTCGCTCGCTTGCTCTCATGTATGGCTCGCTCGCTCTCATATCTTGCTCGCTCGCTTGCTCTCTTGTCTGGCTAGCTCTCTTATCTGGCTCGCTCGCTCGCATATCTGGCTTGCTCGCTCTCATATCTGGCTCACTCGCTTGCGCTCATGTCTGGCTCGCTCGCTCTCATATCTGGCTCGCTCGCTTGCTCTCATGTCTGGCTCGCTCGCTTGCTCTCATGTCTGGCGCGCTCTCTCTCAAATCTGGCTCGCTCGCTTGCTCTCTTGTCTGGTTCGCTCTCTTATCTGGCTCGCTCGCTTGCATATCTGGCTCGCTCGCTTGCTCTCATATCTGGCTCACTTGCTTGCTCTCTTGTCTGGCTCGCTCTCTTATCTCGCTCGCTCTCATATCTGGCTCGCTCGCTTGCTCTCATATCTGGCTCGCTCACTTGCTCTCTTTTCTGGCTCGCTCTCTTATCTGACTTGCCCGCATATCTGGCTCGCTCGATCTCATATTTTGCTCGCTCGCTTGCTCTCATGTCTGGCTCACTCGCTCTCATATCTGGCTCGCTTGCTTGCTCTCATGTCTGGCTCGCTCGCTCTCATATCTTGCTCGCTCGCTTGCTCTCATGTCTGGCTCGCTCGCTCTCATATCTGGCTCGCTCGCTTGCTCTCATGTCTGGCTCGCTCGCTCTCATATCTGGCTCGCTCTCTTGCTCTCATGTCTTGCTCGCTCGCTTGCTCTCATGTCTGGCTCGCTCGCTCTTATATCTTGCTCGCTAGCTTGCTCTCATGTCTGGCTCGCTCGCTTGCTCTCATGTCTGGCTCGCTCTCATATCTGGCTTGCTCGCTTGCTCTTATGTCTGGCTCGCTTGCTCTCATATCTGGCTCGTTCGCTCGCATATCTGGCTCGCTCGCTTGCTCTCTTGTCTGGCTCACTCTCTTATCTGGCTCGCTCACATATCTGGCTCGCTTGCATGCTCTCTTGTCTGGCTCGCTCTCTTATCTGGCTCGCTCGCTCGCATATCTGGCTCGCTCACTTGCTCTCATATCTGGCTCACTCACTTGCTCTCTTGTCTGGCTCGCTCTCTTATCCGGCTCGCTCGCATATCTGGCTCGCTCGATCTCATATCTTGCTCGCTCGCTTGCTCTTATGTCTGGCTCACTCGCTCTCATATCTGGCTCGCTCGATTGCTCTCTTGTCTGGTTCGCCCTCTTATCTGTCTCGCTCTCATATCTGGCTTGCTCACTTGCTCTCATATCTGGCTCGCTCGCTTGCTCTCATGTCTGGCTCGCTCTCTTATCTGGCTCGCTCGCTCTCATATCTGGCTCGCTCTCTTAAATGGCTCGCTCGCTCGCATATCTGGGTCGCTCGCTCTCATATCTTGCTCGCTAGCTTGCTCTCATGTCTGGCTCGCTCACTCTCATATCTGGCTCGCTCGATTGCTCTCTTGTCTGGTTCGCCCTCTTATCTGTCTCGCTCTCATATATGGCTTGCTCACTTGCTCTCATATCTGGCTCGCTCGCTTGCTCTCATGCCTGGCTCGCTCTCATATCTGGCTTGCTCGCTTGCTCTTATGTCTGGCTCGCTTGCTCTCATATCTGGCTCGTTCGCTCTCATATCTGGCTCGCTCGCTTGCTCTCATATCCGGCTAGCTTGCTTGCTCTCTTGTCTGGCTCGCTCTCTTATCTGGCTCGCTCTCTTATCTGGCTTGCTCGCTCGCATTTCTGGCTCGCTCGCATATCTGGCTCGCTCGCTCTCATATCTTGCTCGCTCGCTTGCTCTCATATCTGGCTCGCTTGCTCGCATATCTGGCTCGCTCGTTTGCTCTCTTGTCTGGCTAGCTCTCTTATCTGGCTCGCTCGCTCGCATATCTGGCTCGCTCGCTCTCATATCTGGCTCACTCGCTTGCGCTCATGTCTGGCTCGATCGCTCTCATATCTGGCTCGCTCGCTTGCTCTCATGTCTGGCTCGCTCGCTTGCTCTCATGTCTGGCTCGCTCTCTCTCAAATCTGGCTCGCTCGCTTGCTCTCTTGTCTGGTTCGCTCTCTTATCTGGCTCGCTCGCTTGCTCTCATATCTGGCTCGCTCGCTTGCTCTCATATCTGGCTCGCTTGCTTGCTCTCTTGTCTGGCTCGCTCTCTTATCTCGCTCGCTCTCATATCTGGCTCGCTCGCTTGCTCTCATATCTGGCTCGCTCACTTGCTCTCTTTTCTGGCTCGTTCTCTTATCTGATTTGCCCGCATATCTGGCTCGCTCGATCTCATATTTTGCTCGCTCGCTTGCTCTCATGTCTGGCTCACTCGCTCTCATATCTGGCTCGCTCGCTTGCTCTCATGTCTGGCTCGCTCGCTCTCATATCTTGCTCGCTCGCTTGCTCTCATGTCTGGCTCGCTCGCTCTCATATCTGGCTCGCTCGCTTGCTCTCATGTCTGGCTCGCTCGCTCTCATATCTGGCTCGCTCTCTTGCTCTCATGTCTTGATCGCTCGCTTGCTCTCATGTCTGGCTCGCTCACTCTCATATCTGGCTCGCTCACTTGATCTCATGTCTGGCTCGCTCGCTCTCATATCTTGCTCGCTCGCTTGCTCTCATGTCTGGCTCGCTCGCTCTCATATCTTGCTCGCTCGCTTGCTCTCATGTCTGGCTCGCTCGCTTGCTCTCATGTCTGGCTCGCTCTCATATCTGGCTTGCTCGCTTGCTCTTATGTATGGCTCGCTTGCTCTCATATCTGGCTCGTTCGCTCGCATATCTGGCTCGCTCGCTTGCTCTCTTGTCTGGATCACTCTCTTATCTGGCTCGCTCTCTTATCTGGCTCGCTCGCATATCTGGCTCGCTCGCTTGCTCTCTTGTCTGGCTAGTTCTCTTATCTGTCTCGCTCTCATATCTGGCTTGCTCACTTGCTCTCATATCTGGTTCGCTCGCTTGCTCTCATGTCTGGCTCGCTCTCTTATCTGGCTCGCTCGCATATCTGGTTCGCTCACTTGCTCTCTTGTCTGGCTCGCTCTCTTATATGGCTCGCTCACTTGCTCTCATATTCGGCTAGCTTGCTTGCTCTCTTGTCTGGCTCGCTCTCTTATCTGGCTCGCTCTCTTATCTGGCTCGCTCGCTTTCATTTCTGGCTCGCTCGCATATCTGGCTTGCTCGCTTGCTCTCATGTCTGGCTCGCTCGCTCTCATATCTTGCTCGCTAGCTTGCTCTCATGTCTGGCTTGCTCGCTCTCATATCTGGCTCGCTCTCATATCTTGCTCGCTAGCTTGCTCTCATGTCTGGCTTGCTCGCTCTCATATCTGGCTCGCTCGATTGCTCTCTTGTCTGGTTCGCCCTCTTATCTGTCTCACTCTCATATCTGGCTTGCTCGCTTGCTCTCATATCTGGCTCGCTCGCTTGCTCTCATGTCTGGCTCGCTCTCTTATCTGGCTCGCTCACATATCTGGCTCGCTCGCTTGCTCTCTTGTCTGGCTAGCTCTCTTATCTGTCTCGCTCTCATATCTGGCTTGCTCGCTTGCTCTCATATCTGGCTCGCTCGCATGCTCTCATGTCTGGCTCGCTCTCTTATCTGGCTCGCTCGCATATCTAGTTCGCTCACTTGCTCTCTTGTCTGGCTCGCTCTCTTATATGGCTCGCTCGCTTGCTCTCTTATCCGGCTAGCTTGCTTGCTCTCTTGTCTGGCTCGCTCTCTTATCTGGCTCGCTCTCTTATCTGGCTCGCTCGCTCGCATTTCTGGCTCGCTCGCATATCTTGCTCGCTCGCTCTCATATCTTGCTCGCTCGCTTGCTCTCATGTCTGGCTCGCTCACTCTCATATCTTGCTCGCTCGCCTGCTCTCATGTCTGGCTCGCTCGCTCTCATATCTGGCTCGCTCGCTTGCTCTCATGTCTGGCTCGCTCTCATATCTGGCTTGCTCGCTTGCTCTTATGTCTGGCTCGCTTGCTCTCATATCTGGCTCGTTCGCTCGCATATCTGGCTCGCTCGCTTGCTCTCTTGTCTGGCTCACTCTCTTATCTGGCTCGCTCGCTCGCATATCTGGCTCGCTCGCATGCTCTCTTGTCTGGCTCGCTCTCTTATCTGGCTCGCTCGCTCGCATATCTGGCTCGCTCACTTGCTCTCATATCTGGCTCACTCACTTGCTCTCTTGTCTGGCTCGCTCTCTTATCCGGGTCGCTCGCATATCTGGCTCGCTCAATCTCATATCTTGCTCGCTCGCTCGCTTGCTCTTATGTCTGGCTCACTCGCTCTCATATCTGGCTCGCTCGATTGCTCTCTTGTCTGGTTCGCCCTCTTATCTGTCTCGCTCTCATATCTGGCTTGCTCACTTGCTCTCATATCTGGCTCGCTCGCTTGCTCTCATGTCTGGCTCGCTCTCTTATCTGGCTCGCTTGCTCTCATATCTGGCTCGCTCTCTTATCTGGCTCGCTCGCTCGCATATCTGGGTCGCTCGCTCTCATATCTTGCTCGCTAGCTTGCTCTCATGTCTGGCTCGCTCTCATATCTGGCTCGCTCGATTGCTCTCTTGTCTTGTTCGCCCTCTTATCTGTCTCGCTCTCATATCTGGCTTGCTCACTTGCTCTCATATCTGGCTCGCTCGCTTGCTCTCATGTCTGGCTCGCTCTCTTATCTGGCTCGCTCGCATATCTGGCTCGCTCGCTTGCTCTCTTGTCTGGCTAGCTCTCTTATCTGTCTCGCTCTCATATCTGGCTTGCTCGCTTGCTCTCATATCTGGTTCGCTCGCTTGCTCTCATGTCTGGCTCGCTCTCTTATCTGGCTCGCTCGCATATCTGGTTCGCTCACTTGCTCTCTTGTCTGGCTTGCTCTCTTGTATGGCTCGCTCGCTTACTCTCATATCCGGCTAGCTTGCTTGCTCTCTTGTCTGGCTCGCTCTCTTATCTGGCTCGCTCTCTTATCTGGCTTGCTCGCTAGCATTTCTGGCTCGCTCGCATATCTGGCTCGCTCGCTCTCATATCTTGCTCGCTCGCTTGCTCTCATATCTGGCTCGCTCGCTTGCTCTCATATCTGGCTCGCTAGCTTGCTCGCATATCTGGCTCGCTCGCTTTCTCTCTTGTCTGGCTAGCACTCTTATCTGGCTCGCTCGCTCTCATATCTGGCTCACTCGCTTGCGCTCATGTCTGGCTCGATCGCTCTCATATCTGGCTCGCTCGCTTGCTCTCATGTCTGGCTCGCTCGCTTGCTCTCATGTCTGGCTCGCTCTCTCTCAAATCTGGCTCGCTCGCTTGCTCTCTTGTCTGGTTCGCTCTCTTATCTGGCTCGCTCGCTTGCTCTCATATCTGGCTCGCTCGCTTGCTCTCATATCTGGCTCGCTTGCTTGCTCTCTTGTCTGGCTCGCTCTCTTATCTCGCTCGCTCTCATATCTGGCTCGCTCGCTTGCTCTCATATCTGGCTCGCTCACTTGCTCTCTTTTCTGGCTCGTTCTCTTATCTGATTTGCCCGCATATCTGGCTCGCTCGATCTCATATTTTGCTCGCTCGCTTGCTCTCATGTCTGGCTCACTCGCTCTCATATCTGGCTCGCTCGCTTGCTCTCATGTCTGGCTCGCTCGCTCTCATATCTTGCTCGCTCGCTTGCTCTCATGTCTGGCTCGCTCGCTCTCATATCTGGCTCGCTCGCTTGCTCTCATGTCTGGCTCGCTCGCTCTCATATCTGGCTCGCTCTCTTGCTCTCATGTCTTGATCGCTCGCTTGCTCTCATGTCTGGCTCGCTCACTCTCATATCTGGCTCGCTCACTTGATCTCATGTCTGGCTCGCTCGCTCTCATATCTTGCTCGCTCGCTTGCTCTCATGTCTGGCTCGCTCGCTCTCATATCTTGCTCGCTCGCTTGCTCTCATGTCTGGCTCGCTCGCTTGCTCTCATGTCTGGCTCGCTCTCATATCTGGCTTGCTCGCTTGCTCTTATGTATGGCTCGCTTGCTCTCATATCTGGCTCGTTCGCTCGCATATCTGGCTCGCTCGCTTGCTCTCTTGTCTGGATCACTCTCTTATCTGGCTCGCTCTCTTATCTGGCTCGCTCGCATATCTGGCTCGCTCGCTTGCTCTCTTGTCTGGCTAGTTCTCTTATCTGTCTCGCTCTCATATCTGGCTTGCTCACTTGCTCTCATATCTGGTTCGCTCGCTTGCTCTCATGTCTGGCTCGCTCTCTTATCTGGCTCGCTCGCATATCTGGTTCGCTCACTTGCTCTCTTGTCTGGCTCGCTCTCTTATATGGCTCGCTCACTTGCTCTCATATTCGGCTAGCTTGCTTGCTCTCTTGTCTGGCTCGCTCTCTTATCTGGCTCGCTCTCTTATCTGGCTCGCTCGCTTTCATTTCTGGCTCGCTCGCATATCTGGCTTGCTCGCTTGCTCTCATGTCTGGCTCGCTCGCTCTCATATCTTGCTCGCTAGCTTGCTCTCATGTCTGGCTTGCTCGCTCTCATATCTGGCTCGCTCTCATATCTTGCTCGCTAGCTTGCTCTCATGTCTGGCTTGCTCGCTCTCATATCTGGCTCGCTCGATTGCTCTCTTGTCTGGTTCGCCCTCTTATCTGTCTCACTCTCATATCTGGCTTGCTCGCTTGCTCTCATATCTGGCTCGCTCGCTTGCTCTCATGTCTGGCTCGCTCTCTTATCTGGCTCGCTCACATATCTGGCTCGCTCGCTTGCTCTCTTGTCTGGCTAGCTCTCTTATCTGTCTCGCTCTCATATCTGGCTTGCTCGCTTGCTCTCATATCTGGCTCGCTCGCATGCTCTCATGTCTGGCTCGCTCTCTTATCTGGCTCGCTCGCATATCTAGTTCGCTCACTTGCTCTCTTGTCTGGCTCGCTCTCTTATATGGCTCGCTCGCTTGCTCTTTTATCCGGCTAGCTTGCTTGCTCTCTTGTCTGGCTCGCTCTCTTATCTGGCTCGCTCTCTTATCTGGCTCGCTCGCTCGCATTTCTGGCTCGCTCGCATATCTTGCTCGCTCGCTCTCATATCTTGCTCGCTCGCTTGCTCTCATGTCTGGCTCGCTCACTCTCATATCTTGCTCGCTCGCCTGCTCTCATGTCTGGCTCGCTCGCTCTCATATCTGGCTCGCTCGCTTGCTCTCATGTCTGGCTCGCTCTCATATCTGGCTTGCTCGCTTGCTCTTATGTCTGGCTCGCTTGCTCTCATATCTGGCTCGTTCGCTCGCATATCTGGCTCGCTCGCTTGCTCTCTTGTCTGGCTCACTCTCTTATCTGGCTCGCTCGCTCGCATATCTGGCTCGCTCGCATGCTCTCTTGTCTGGCTCGCTCTCTTATCTGGCTCGCTCGCTCGCATATCTGGCTCGCTCACTTGCTCTCATATCTGGCTCACTCACTTGCTCTCTTGTCTGGCTCGCTCTCTTATCCGGGTCGCTCGCATATCTGGCTCGCTCAATCTCATATCTTGCTCGCTCGCTCGCTTGCTCTTATGTCTGGCTCACTCGCTCTCATATCTGGCTCGCTCGATTGCTCTCTTGTCTGGTTCGCCCTCTTATCTGTCTCGCTCTCATATCTGGCTTGCTCACTTGCTCTCATATCTGGCTCGCTCGCTTGCTCTCATGTCTGGCTCGCTCTCTTATCTGGCTCGCTTGCTCTCATATCTGGCTCGCTCTCTTATCTGGCTCGCTCGCTCGCATATCTGGGTCGCTCGCTCTCATATCTTGCTCGCTAGCTTGCTCTCATGTCTGGCTCGCTCTCATATCTGGCTCGCTCGATTGCTCTCTTGTCTTGTTCGCCCTCTTATCTGTCTCGCTCTCATATCTGGCTTGCTCACTTGCTCTCATATCTGGCTCGCTCGCTTGCTCTCATGTCTGGCTCGCTCTCTTATCTGGCTCGCTCGCATATCTGGCTCGCTCGCTTGCTCTCTTGTCTGGCTAGCTCTCTTATCTGTCTCGCTCTCATATCTGGCTTGCTCGCTTGCTCTCATATCTGGTTCGCTCGCTTGCTCTCATGTCTGGCTCGCTCTCTTATCTGGCTCGCTCGCATATCTGGTTCGCTCACTTGCTCTCTTGTCTGGCTTGCTCTCTTGTATGGCTCGCTCGCTTACTCTCATATCCGGCTAGCTTGCTTGCTCTCTTGTCTGGCTCGCTCTCTTATCTGGCTCGCTCTCTTATCTGGCTCGCTCGCTCGCATTTCTGGCTCGCTCGCATATCTGGCTTGCTCGCTTGCTCTCATGTCTGGCTCGCTCGCTCTCATATCTTGCTCGCTAGCTTGCTCTCATGTCTGGCTTGCTCGCTCTCATATCTGGCTCGCTCGCTCTCATATCTTGCTCGCTAGCTTGCTCTAATGTCTGGCTTGCTCGCTCTCATATCTGGCTCGCTCGATTGCTCTCTTGTCTGGTTCGCCCTCTTATCTGTCTCGCTCTCATATCTGGCTTGCTCGCTTGCTCTCATATCTGGCTAGCTCGCTTGCTCTCATGTCTGGCTCGCTCTCTTATCTGGCTCGCTTGCTTGCTCTATTGTCTGGCTAGCTCTCTTATCTGGCTCGCTCGCTCGCACATCTGGCTCGCTCGCTCTCATATCTGGCTCGCTCGCTTGCGCTCATGTCTGGCTCGCTGGCTTTCATATCTGGCTTGCTCGCTTGCTCTCATGTCTGGCTCGCTCGCTCTCATATCTGGTTCGCTCACTTGCTCTCTTGTCTGGCTCGCTCTCTTATCTGGCTCGCTCTCTTATCTGGCTCGCTCGCTCGCATTTCTGGCTCGCTCGCATATCTGGCTTGCTCGCTTGCTCTCATGTCTGGCTCGCTCGCTCTCATATCTTGCTCGCTAGCTTGCTCTCATGTCTGGCTTGCTCGCTCTCATATCTGGCTCGCTCGCTCTCATATCTTGCTCGCTAGCTTGCTCTAATGTCTGGCTTGCTCGCTCTCATATCTGGCTCGCTCGATTGCTCTCTTGTCTGGTTCGCCCTCTTATCTGTCTCGCTCTCATATCTGGCTTGCTCGCTTGCTCTCATATCTGGCTAGCTCGCTTGCTCTCATGTCTGGCTCGCTCTCTTATCTGGCTCGCTTGCTTGCTCTATTGTCTGGCTAGCTCTCTTATCTGGCTCGCTCGCTCGCACATCTGGCTCGCTCGCTCTCATATCTGGCTCGCTCGCTTGCGCTCATGTCTGGCTCGCTGGCTTTCATATCTGGCTTGCTCGCTTGCTCTCATGTCTGGCTCGCTCGCTCTCATATCTGGTTCGCTCACTTGCTCTCTTGTCTGGCTCGCTCTCTTATATGGCTCGCTCGCTTGCTCTCATATCTGGCTCGCTCGCTTGCTCTCTTGTCTGGCTCTCTCTCTTATCTGGCTCGCTCGCATATCTGGCTTGCTCACACTCATATCTGGCTCGCTCGCTTGCTCTCATATTCGGCTAGCTTGCTTGCTCTCTTGTCTGGCTCGCTCTCTTATCTGGCTCGCTCTCTTATCTGGCTTGCTCGCTAGCATTTCTGGCTCGCTCGCATATCTGGCTCGCTCGCTCTCATATCTTGCTCGCTCGCTTGCTCTCATATCTGGCTCGCTCGCTTGCTCTCATATCTGGCTCGCTAGCTTGCTCGCATATCTGGCTCGCTCGCTTTCTCTCTTGTCTGGCTAGCACTCTTATCTGGCTCGCTCGCTCGCATATCTGGCTCGCTTCTCTCATATCTGGCTCACTCGCTTGCGCTCATGTCTGTCTCGCTCGCTCTCATATCTGGCTTGCTCGCTTGCTCTCATGTCTGGCTCGCTCGCTCTCATATCTGGTTCGCTCACTTGCTATCTTGTCTGGCTCGCTCTCTTATATGGCTCGCTCGCTTGCTCTCATATCTGGCTCGCTCGCTTGCTCTCTTGTCTGGCACTCTCTCTTATCTGGCTCGCTCGCATATCTGGCTTGCTCGCTCTCATATCTGGCTCGCTCGCTTGCTCTCATATCCGACTAGCTTGCTTGCTCTCTTGTCTGGCTCGCTCTCTTATCTGGCTCGCTCTCTTATCTGGCTCGCTCGCATTTCTGTCTCGCATATCTGTCTCGCTCGCTCTCATATCTGGCTCGCTCGCTTGCTCTCATATCTGGCTCGCTTGCTTGCTCTCATATCTGGCTCGCTCGCTTGCTCTCTTGTCTGGCTCGCTCTCTTATCTGGCTCTCTCGCTCGCATATCTGGCTCGCTCGCTTGCTCTCATGTCTGGCTCGCTCGCTCTCATATCTGGCTCGCTCGCTTGCTCTCATGTCTGGCTCGCTCGCTCTCATATCTGGCTCACCCGCTTGCTCTCATATCTGGCTCGCTCGCTCTCATATCTTGCTCGCTAGCTTGCTTTCATGACTGGCTCGCTCGCTCTCATATCTTGCTCGCTAGCTTGCTCTCATGTCTGGCTTGCTCGCTCTCATATCTGGCTCGCTTGCTCTCATATCTTGCTCGCTAGCTTGCTCTCATGTCTAGCTTGCTCGCTCTCATATCTGGCTCGCTCGATTGCTCTCTTGTCTGGTTCACCCTCTTATCTGTCTTGCTCTTATATCTTGCTTGCTTGCTTTCTCTCATATCTGGCCCGCTTGCTTGCTCTCATGTCTGGCTCGCTCTCTTATCTGGCTCGCTCGCATATCTGGCTCGCTCGCTTGCTCTCTTGTCTGGCTAGCTCTCTT
Source organism: Hyla sarda (assembly GCF_029499605.1). Taxonomy (NCBI): domain Eukaryota; kingdom Metazoa; phylum Chordata; class Amphibia; order Anura; family Hylidae; genus Hyla; species Hyla sarda. The sequence continues at coordinate 198,181 of NW_026610397.1, forward strand.
ATCTTGCTCGCTCTCTCGCATATCTGGCTCGCTCGCTCTCATATCTGGCTCGCTCGCTTGCGCTCATGTCTGGTTCGCTGGCTCTCATATCTGGCTTGCTCGCTTGCTCTCATGTCTGGCTCGTTCGCTCTCATATCTGGTTCACTCACTTGCTCTCTTGTCTGGCTCGCTCTCTTATATGGCTCGCTCGCTTGCTCTCATATCTGGCTCGCTCGCTTGCTCTCATGTCTGGCTCGCTCGCTCTCATATATGGCTCGCTCGCTTGCTCTCATGTCTGGCTCGCTCTCATATCTGGCTTGCTCGCTTGCTCTTATGTCTGGCTCGCTTGCTCTCATATCTGGCTCGTTCGCTCCCATATCTGGCTCGCTCGCTTGCTCTCTTGTCTGGCTCACTCTCTTATCTGGCTCGATCGCTCGCATATCTGGCTCGCTCGCATGCTCTCTTGTCTGGCTCGCTCTCATATCTGGCTCGCTCGCTCGCATATCTGGCTCGCTCGCTCGCATATCTGGCTCGCTCACTTGCTCTCATATCTGGCTCACTCACTTGCTCTCTTGTCTGGCTCGCTCTCTTATCCGGCTCGCTCGCATATCTGGCTCGCTCGATCTCATATCTTGCTCGCTCGCTTGCTCTTATGTCTGGCTCACTCGCTCTCATATCTTGCTCGCTCGCTTGCTCTCATATCTGGCTCGCTTGCTCGCATATCTGGCTCGCTCACTTGCTCTCATATCTGGCTCACTCACTTGCTCTCTTGTCTGGCTCGCTCTCTTATCCGGCTCGCTCGCATATCTGGCTCGCTCGATCTCATATCTTGCTCGCTCGCTTGCTCTTATGTCTGGCTCACTCGCTCTCATATCTGGCTCGCTCGATTGCTCTCTTGTCTGGTTCGCCCTCTTATCTGGCTCGCTCTCATATCTGGCTTGCTCACTTGCTCTCATATCTGGCTCGCTCGCTTGCTCTCATGTCTGGCTCGCTCTCTTATCTGGCTCGCTCGCTCTCATATCTGGCTCGCTCTCTTATCTGGCTCGCTCGCTCGCATATCTGGGTCGCTCGCTCTCATATCTTGCTCGCTAGCTTGCTCTCATGTCTGGCTCGCTCGCTCTCATATCTGGCTCGCTCGATTGCTCTCTTGTCTGGTTCGCCCGCTTATCTGTCTCGCTCTCATATATGGCTTGCTCACTTGCTCTCATATCTGGCTCGCTCGCTTGCTCTCATGTCTGGCTCGCTCTCTTATCTGGCTCGCTCTCTTATCTGGCTCGCTCGCATATCTGGCTCGCTCGCTTGCTCTCTTGTCTGGCTAGCTCTCTTATCTGTCTCGCTCTCATATCTGGCTTGCTCACTTGCTCTCATATCTGGCTCACCCGCTTGCTCTCATGTCTGGCTCGCTCGCTCTCATATCTTGCTCGCTAGCTTGCTTTCATGACTGGCTCGCTCGCTCTCATATCTTGCTCGCTAGCTTGCTCTCATGTCTGGCTTGCTCGCTCTCATATCTGGCTCGCTTGCTCTCATATCTTGCTCGCTAGCTTGCTCTCATGTCTAGCTTGCTCGCTCTCATATCTGGCTCGCTCGATTGCTCTCTTGTCTGGTTCACCCTCTTATCTGTCTTGCTCTTATATCTTGCTTGCTCGCTTGCTCTCATATCTGGCCCGCTCGCTTGCTCTCATGTCTGGCTCGCTCTCTTATCTGGCTCGCTCTCTTATCTGGCTCGCTCGCTCGCATTTCTGGCTCGCTCGCATATCTTGCTCGCTCGCTCTCATATCTTGCTCGCTCGCTTGCTCTCATGTCTGGCTCGCTCACTCTCATATCTTGCTCGCTCGCCTGCTCTCATGTCTGGCTCGCTCGCTCTCATATCTGGCTCGCTCGCTTGCTCTCATGTCTGGCTCGCTCTCATATCTGGCTTGCTCGCTTGCTCTTATGTCTGGCTCGCTTGCTCTCATATCTGGCTCGTTCGCTCGCATATCTGGCTCGCTCGCTTGCTCTCTTGTCTGGCTCACTCTCTTATCTGGCTCGCTCGCTCGCATATCTGGCTCGCTCGCATGCTCTCTTGTCTGGCTCGCTCTCTTATCTGGCTCGCTCGCTCGCATATCTGGCTCGCTCACTTGCTCTCATATCTGGCTCACTCACTTGCTCTCTTGTCTGGCTCGCTCTCTTATCCGGGTCGCTCGCATATCTGGCTCGCTCAATCTCATATCTTGCTCGCTCGCTCGCTTGCTCTTATGTCTGGCTCACTCGCTCTCATATCTGGCTCGCTCGATTGCTCTCTTGTCTGGTTCGCCCTCTTATCTGTCTCGCTCTCATATCTGGCTTGCTCACTTGCTCTCATATCTGGCTCGCTCGCTTGCTCTCATGTCTGGCTCGCTCTCTTATCTGGCTCGCTTGCTCTCATATCTGGCTCGCTCTCTTATCTGGCTCGCTCGCTCGCATATCTGGGTCGCTCGCTCTCATATCTTGCTCGCTAGCTTGCTCTCATGTCTGGCTCGCTCTCATATCTGGCTCGCTCGATTGCTCTCTTGTCTTGTTCGCCCTCTTATCTGTCTCGCTCTCATATCTGGCTTGCTCACTTGCTCTCATATCTGGCTCGCTCGCTTGCTCTCATGTCTGGCTCGCTCTCTTATCTGGCTCGCTCGCATATCTGGCTCGCTCGCTTGCTCTCTTGTCTGGCTAGCTCTCTTATCTGTCTCGCTCTCATATCTGGCTTGCTCGCTTGCTCTCATATCTGGTTCGCTCGCTTGCTCTCATGTCTGGCTCGCTCTCTTATCTGGCTCGCTCGCATATCTGGTTCGCTCACTTGCTCTCTTGTCTGGCTTGCTCTCTTGTATGGCTCGCTCGCTTACTCTCATATCCGGCTAGCTTGCTTGCTCTCTTGTCTGGCTCGCTCTCTTATCTGGCTCGCTCTCTTATCTGGCTCGCTCGCTCGCATTTCTGGCTCGCTCGCATATCTGGCTTGCTCGCTTGCTCTCATGTCTGGCTCGCTCGCTCTCATATCTTGCTCGCTAGCTTGCTCTCATGTCTGGCTTGCTCGCTCTCATATCTGGCTCGCTCGCTCTCATATCTTGCTCGCTAGCTTGCTCTAATGTCTGGCTTGCTCGCTCTCATATCTGGCTCGCTCGATTGCTCTCTTGTCTGGTTCGCCCTCTTATCTGTCTCGCTCTCATATCTGGCTTGCTCGCTTGCTCTCATATCTGGCTAGCTCGCTTGCTCTCATGTCTGGCTCGCTCTCTTATCTGGCTCGCTTGCTTGCTCTATTGTCTGGCTAGCTCTCTTATCTGGCTCGCTCGCTCGCACATCTGGCTCGCTCGCTCTCATATCTGGCTCGCTCGCTTGCGCTCATGTCTGGCTCGCTGGCTTTCATATCTGGCTTGCTCGCTTGCTCTCATGTCTGGCTCGCTCGCTCTCATATCTGGTTCGCTCACTTGCTCTCTTGTCTGGCTCGCTCTCTTATCTGGCTCGCTCTCTTATCTGGCTCGCTCGCTCGCATTTCTGGCTCGCTCGCATATCTGGCTTGCTCGCTTGCTCTCATGTCTGGCTCCCTCGCTCTCATATCTTGCTCGCTAGCTTGCTCTCATGTCTGGCTTGCTCGCTCTCATATCTGGCTCGCTCGCTCTCATATCTTGCTCGCTAGCTTGCTCTAATGTCTGGCTTGCTCGCTCTCATATCTGGCTCGCTCGATTGCTCTCTTGTCTGGTTCGCCCTCTTATCTGTCTCGCTCTCATATCTGGCTTGCTCGCTTGCTCTCATATCTGGCTAGCTCGCTTGCTCTCATGTCTGGCTCGCTCTCTTATCTGGCTCGCTTGCTTGCTCTATTGTCTGGCTAGCTCTCTTATCTGGCTCGCTCGCTCGCACATCTGGCTCGCTCGCTCTCATATCTGGCTCGCTCGCTTGCGCTCATGTCTGGCTCGCTGGCTTTCATATCTGGCTTGCTCGCTTGCTCTCATGTCTGGCTCGCTCGCTCTCATATCTGGTTCGCTCACTTGCTCTCTTGTCTGGCTCGCTCTCTTATATGGCTCGCTCGCTTGCTCTCATATCTGGCTCGCTCGCTTGCTCTCTTGTCTGGCTCTCTCTCTTATCTGGCTCGCTCGCATATCTGGCTTGCTCACACTCATATCTGGCTCGCTCGCTTGCTCTCATATTCGGCTAGCTTGCTTGCTCTCTTGTCTGGCTCGCTCTCTTATCTGGCTCGCTCTCTTATCTGGCTTGCTCGCTAGCATTTCTGGCTCGCTCGCATATCTGGCTCGCTCGCTCTCATATCTTGCTCGCTCGCTTGCTCTCATATCTGGCTCGCTCGCTTGCTCTCATATCTGGCTCGCTAGCTTGCTCGCATATCTGGCTCGCTCGCTTTCTCTCTTGTCTGGCTAGCACTCTTATCTGGCTCGCTCGCTCGCATATCTGGCTCGCTTCTCTCATATCTGGCTCACTCGCTTGCGCTCATGTCTGTCTCGCTCGCTCTCATATCTGGCTTGCTCGCTTGCTCTCATGTCTGGCTCGCTCGCTCTCATATCTGGTTCGCTCACTTGCTATCTTGTCTGGCTCGCTCTCTTATATGGCTCGCTCGCTTGCTCTCATATCTGGCTCGCTCGCTTGCTCTCTTGTCTGGCACTCTCTCTTATCTGGCTCGCTCGCATATCTGGCTTGCTCGCTCTCATATCTGGCTCGCTCGCTTGCTCTCATATCCGACTAGCTTGCTTGCTCTCTTGTCTGGCTCGCTCTCTTATCTGGCTCGCTCTCTTATCTGGCTCGCTCGCATTTCTGTCTCGCATATCTGTCTCGCTCGCTCTCATATCTGGCTCGCTCGCTTGCTCTCATATCTGGCTCGCTTGCTTGCTCTCATATCTGGCTCGCTCGCTTGCTCTCTTGTCTGGCTCGCTCTCTTATCTGGCTCTCTCGCTCGCATATCTGGCTCGCTCGCTTGCTCTCATGTCTGGCTCGCTCGCTCTCATATCTGGCTCGCTCGCTTGCTCTCATGTCTGGCTCGCTCGCTCTCATATCTGGCTCACCCGCTTGCTCTCATATCTGGCTCGCTCGCTCTCATATCTTGCTCGCTAGCTTGCTTTCATGACTGGCTCGCTCGCTCTCATATCTTGCTCGCTAGCTTGCTCTCATGTCTGGCTTGCTCGCTCTCATATCTGGCTCGCTTGCTCTCATATCTTGCTCGCTAGCTTGCTCTCATGTCTAGCTTGCTCGCTCTCATATCTGGCTCGCTCGATTGCTCTCTTGTCTGGTTCACCCTCTTATCTGTCTTGCTCTTATATCTTGCTTGCTTGCTTTCTCTCATATCTGGCCCGCTTGCTTGCTCTCATGTCTGGCTCGCTCTCTTATCTGGCTCGCTCGCATATCTGGCTCGCTCGCTTGCTCTCTTGTCTGGCTAGCTCTCTTATCTTGCTCGCTCTCTCGCATATCTGGCTCGCTCGCTCTCATATCTGGCTCGCTCGCTTGCGCTCATGTCTGGTTCGCTGGCTCTCATATCTGGCTTGCTCGCTTGCTCTCATGTCTGGCTCGTTCGCTCTCATATCTGGTTCACTCACTTGCTCTCTTGTCTGGCTCGCTCTCTTATATGGCTCGCTCGCTTGCTCTCATATCTGGCTCGCTCGCTTGCTCTCATGTCTGGCTCGCTCGCTCTCATATATGGCTCGCTCGCTTGCTCTCATGTCTGGCTCGCTCTCATATCTGGCTTGCTCGCTTGCTCTTATGTCTGGCTCGCTTGCTCTCATATCTGGCTCGTTCGCTCCCATATCTGGCTCGCTCGCTTGCTCTCTTGTCTGGCTCACTCTCTTATCTGGCTCGATCGCTCGCATATCTGGCTCGCTCGCATGCTCTCTTGTCTGGCTCGCTCTCATATCTGGCTCGCTCGCTCGCATATCTGGCTCGCTCGCTCGCATATCTGGCTCGCTCACTTGCTCTCATATCTGGCTCACTCACTTGCTCTCTTGTCTGGCTCGCTCTCTTATCCGGCTCGCTCGCATATCTGGCTCGCTCGATCTCATATCTTGCTCGCTCGCTTGCTCTTATGTCTGGCTCACTCGCTCTCATATCTTGCTCGCTCGCTTGCTCTCATATCTGGCTCGCTTGCTCGCATATCTGGCTCGCTCACTTGCTCTCATATCTGGCTCACTCACTTGCTCTCTTGTCTGGCTCGCTCTCTTATCCGGCTCGCTCGCATATCTGGCTCGCTCGATCTCATATCTTGCTCGCTCGCTTGCTCTTATGTCTGGCTCACTCGCTCTCATATCTGGCTCGCTCGATTGCTCTCTTGTCTGGTTCGCCCTCTTATCTGGCTCGCTCTCATATCTGGCTTGCTCACTTGCTCTCATATCTGGCTCGCTCGCTTGCTCTCATGTCTGGCTCGCTCTCTTATCTGGCTCGCTCGCTCTCATATCTGGCTCGCTCTCTTATCTGGCTCGCTCGCTCGCATATCTGGGTCGCTCGCTCTCATATCTTGCTCGCTAGCTTGCTCTCATGTCTGGCTCGCTCGCTCTCATATCTGGCTCGCTCGATTGCTCTCTTGTCTGGTTCGCCCGCTTATCTGTCTCGCTCTCATATATGGCTTGCTCACTTGCTCTCATATCTGGCTCGCTCGCTTGCTCTCATGTCTGGCTCGCTCTCTTATCTGGCTCGCTCTCTTATCTGGCTCGCTCGCATATCTGGCTCGCTCGCTTGCTCTCTTGTCTGGCTAGCTCTCTTATCTGTCTCGCTCTCATATCTGGCTTGCTCACTTGCTCTCATATCTGGCTCACCCGCTTGCTCTCATGTCTGGCTCGCTCGCTCTCATATCTTGCTCGCTAGCTTGCTTTCATGACTGGCTCGCTCGCTCTCATATCTTGCTCGCTAGCTTGCTCTCATGTCTGGCTTGCTCGCTCTCATATCTGGCTCGCTTGCTCTCATATCTTGCTCGCTAGCTTGCTCTCATGTCTAGCTTGCTCGCTCTCATATCTGGCTCGCTCGATTGCTCTCTTGTCTGGTTCACCCTCTTATCTGTCTTGCTCTTATATCTTGCTTGCTCGCTTGCTCTCATATCTGGCCCGCTCGCTTGCTCTCATGTCTGGCTCGCTCTCTTATCTGGCTCGCTCTCTTATCTGGCTCGCTCGCTCGCATTTCTGGCTCGCTCGCATATCTGGCTCGCTCGCATGCTCTCTTGTCTGGCTCGCTCTCATATCTGGCTCGCTCGCTCGCATATCTGGCTCGCTCGCTCGCATATCTGGCTCGCTCACTTGCTCTCATATCTGGCTCACTCACTTGCTCTCTTGTCTGGCTCGCTCTCTTATCCGGCTCGCTCGCATATCTGGCTCGCTCGATCTCATATCTTGCTCGCTCGCTTGCTCTTATGTCTGGCTCACTCGCTCTCATATCTTGCTCGCTCGCTTGCTCTCATATCTGGCTCGCTTGCTCGCATATCTGGCTCGCTCACTTGCTCTCATATCTGGCTCACTCACTTGCTCTCTTGTCTGGCTCGCTCTCTTATCCGGCTCGCTCGCATATCTGGCTCGCTCGATCTCATATCTTGCTCGCTCGCTTGCTCTTATGTCTGGCTCACTCGCTCTCATATCTGGCTCGCTCGATTGCTCTCTTGTCTGGTTCGCCCTCTTATCTGGCTCGCTCTCATATCTGGCTTGCTCACTTGCTCTCATATCTGGCTCGCTCGCTTGCTCTCATGTCTGGCTCGCTCGCTCTCATATATGGCTCGCTCGCTTGCTCTCATGTCTGGCTCGCTCTCATATCTGGCTTGCTCGCTTGCTCTTATGTCTGGCTCGCTTGCTCTCATATCTGGCTCGTTCGCTCCCATATCTGGCTCGCTCGCTTGCTCTCTTGTCTGGCTCACTCTCTTATCTGGCTCGATCGCTCGCATATCTGGCTCGCTCGCATGCTCTCTTGTCTGGCTCGCTCTCATATCTGGCTCGCTCGCTCGCATATCTGGCTCGCTCGCTCGCATATCTGGCTCGCTCACTTGCTCTCATATCTGGCTCACTCACTTGCTCTCTTGTCTGGCTCGCTCTCTTATCCGGCTCGCTCGCATATCTGGCTCGCTCGATCTCATATCTTGCTCGCTCGCTTGCTCTTATGTCTGGCTCACTCGCTCTCATATCTTGCTCGCTCGCTTGCTCTCATATCTGGCTCGCTTGCTCGCATATCTGGCTCGCTCACTTGCTCTCATATCTGGCTCACTCACTTGCTCTCTTGTCTGGCTCGCTCTCTTATCCGGCTCGCTCGCATATCTGGCTCGCTCGATCTCATATCTTGCTCGCTCGCTTGCTCTTATGTCTGGCTCACTCGCTCTCATATCTGGCTCGCTCGATTGCTCTCTTGTCTGGTTCGCCCTCTTATCTGGCTCGCTCTCATATCTGGCTTGCTCACTTGCTCTCATATCTGGCTCGCTCGCTTGCTCTCATGTCTGGCTCGCTCTCTTATCTGGCTCGCTCGCTCTCATATCTGGCTCGCTCTCTTATCTGGCTCGCTCGCTCGCATATCTGGGTCGCTCGCTCTCATATCTTGCTCGCTAGCTTGCTCTCATGTCTGGCTCGCTCGCTCTCATATCTGGCTCGCTCGATTGCTCTCTTGTCTGGTTCGCCCGCTTATCTGTCTCGCTCTCATATATGGCTTGCTCACTTGCTCTCATATCTGGCTCGCTCGCTTGCTCTCATGTCTGGCTCGCTCTCTTATCTGGCTCGCTCTCTTATCTGGCTCGCTCGCATATCTGGCTCGCTCGCTTGCTCTCTTGTCTGGCTAGCTCTCTTATCTGTCTCGCTCTCATATCTGGCTTGCTCACTTGCTCTCATATCTGGCTCACCCGCTTGCTCTCATGTCTGGCTCGCTCGCTCTCATATCTTGCTCGCTAGCTTGCTTTCATGACTGGCTCGCTCGCTCTCATATCTTGCTCGCTAGCTTGCTCTCATGTCTGGCTTGCTCGCTCTCATATCTGGCTCGCTTGCTCTCATATCTTGCTCGCTAGCTTGCTCTCATGTCTAGCTTGCTCGCTCTCATATCTGGCTCGCTCGATTGCTCTCTTGTCTGGTTCACCCTCTTATCTGTCTTGCTCTTATATCTTGCTTGCTCGCTTGCTCTCATATCTGGCCCGCTCGCTTGCTCTCATGTCTGGCTCGCTCTCTTATCTGGCTCGCTCTCTTATCTGGCTCGCTCGCTCGCATTTCTGGCTCGCTCGCATATCTGGCTCGCTCGCATGCTCTCTTGTCTGGCTCGCTCTCATATCTGGCTCGCTCGCTCGCATATCTGGCTCGCTCGCTCGCATATCTGGCTCGCTCACTTGCTCTCATATCTGGCTCACTCACTTGCTCTCTTGTCTGGCTCGCTCTCTTATCCGGCTCGCTCGCATATCTGGCTCGCTCGATCTCATATCTTGCTCGCTCGCTTGCTCTTATGTCTGGCTCACTCGCTCTCATATCTTGCTCGCTCGCTTGCTCTCATATCTGGCTCGCTTGCTCGCATATCTGGCTCGCTCACTTGCTCTCATATCTGGCTCACTCACTTGCTCTCTTGTCTGGCTCGCTCTCTTATCCGGCTCGCTCGCATATCTGGCTCGCTCGATCTCATATCTTGCTCGCTCGCTTGCTCTTATGTCTGGCTCACTCGCTCTCATATCTGGCTCGCTCGATTGCTCTCTTGTCTGGTTCGCCCTCTTATCTGGCTCGCTCTCATATCTGGCTTGCTCACTTGCTCTCATATCTGGCTCGCTCGCTTGCTCTCATGTCTGGCTCGCTCGCTCTCATATATGGCTCGCTCGCTTGCTCTCATGTCTGGCTCGCTCTCATATCTGGCTTGCTCGCTTGCTCTTATGTCTGGCTCGCTTGCTCTCATATCTGGCTCGTTCGCTCCCATATCTGGCTCGCTCGCTTGCTCTCTTGTCTGGCTCACTCTCTTATCTGGCTCGATCGCTCGCATATCTGGCTCGCTCGCATGCTCTCTTGTCTGGCTCGCTCTCATATCTGGCTCGCTCGCTCGCATATCTGGCTCGCTCGCTCGCATATCTGGCTCGCTCACTTGCTCTCATATCTGGCTCACTCACTTGCTCTCTTGTCTGGCTCGCTCTCTTATCCGGCTCGCTCGCATATCTGGCTCGCTCGATCTCATATCTTGCTCGCTCGCTTGCTCTTATGTCTGGCTCACTCGCTCTCATATCTTGCTCGCTCGCTTGCTCTCATATCTGGCTCGCTTGCTCGCATATCTGGCTCGCTCACTTGCTCTCATATCTGGCTCACTCACTTGCTCTCTTGTCTGGCTCGCTCTCTTATCCGGCTCGCTCGCATATCTGGCTCGCTCGATCTCATATCTTGCTCGCTCGCTTGCTCTTATGTCTGGCTCACTCGCTCTCATATCTGGCTCGCTCGATTGCTCTCTTGTCTGGTTCGCCCTCTTATCTGGCTCGCTCTCATATCTGGCTTGCTCACTTGCTCTCATATCTGGCTCGCTCGCTTGCTCTCATGTCTGGCTCGCTCTCTTATCTGGCTCGCTCGCTCTCATATCTGGCTCGCTCTCTTATCTGGCTCGCTCGCTCGCATATCTGGGTCGCTCGCTCTCATATCTTGCTCGCTAGCTTGCTCTCATGTCTGGCTCGCTCGCTCTCATATCTGGCTCGCTCGATTGCTCTCTTGTCTGGTTCGCCCGCTTATCTGTCTCGCTCTCATATATGGCTTGCTCACTTGCTCTCATATCTGGCTCGCTCGCTTGCTCTCATGTCTGGCTCGCTCTCTTATCTGGCTCGCTCTCTTATCTGGCTCGCTCGCATATCTGGCTCGCTCGCTTGCTCTCTTGTCTGGCTAGCTCTCTTATCTGTCTCGCTCTCATATCTGGCTTGCTCACTTGCTCTCATATCTGGCTCACCCGCTTGCTCTCATGTCTGGCTCGCTCGCTCTCATATCTTGCTCGCTAGCTTGCTTTCATGACTGGCTCGCTCGCTCTCATATCTTGCTCGCTAGCTTGCTCTCATGTCTGGCTTGCTCGCTCTCATATCTGGCTCGCTTGCTCTCATATCTTGCTCGCTAGCTTGCTCTCATGTCTAGCTTGCTCGCTCTCATATCTGGCTCGCTCGATTGCTCTCTTGTCTGGTTCACCCTCTTATCTGTCTTGCTCTTATATCTTGCTTGCTCGCTTGCTCTCATATCTGGCCCGCTCGCTTGCTCTCATGTCTGGCTCGCTCTCTTATCTGGCTCGCTCGCATATCTGGCTCGCTCGCTTGCTCTCTTGTCTGGCTAGCTCTCTTATCTTGCTCGCTCTCTCGCATATCTGGCTCGCTCGCTCTCATATCTGGCTCGCTCGCTTGCGCTCATGTCTGGCTCGCTGGCTCTCATATCTGGCTTGCTCGCTTGCTCTCATGTCTGGCTCGTTCGCTCTCATATCTGGTTCACTCACTTGCTCTCTTGTCTGGCTCGCTCTCTTATATGGCTTGCTCGCTTGCTCTCATATCTGGCTCGCTCGCTTGCTCTCATGTCTGGCTCGCTCGCTCTCATATATGGCTCGCTCGCTTGCTCTCATGTCTGGCTCGCTCTCATATCTGGCTTGCTCGCTTGCTCTTATGTCTGGCTCGCTTGCTCTCATATCTGGCTCGTTCGCTCCCATATCTGGCTCGCTCGCTTGCTCTCTTGTCTGGCTCACTCTCTTATCTGGCTCGATCGCTCGCATATCTGGCTCGCTCGCATGCTCTCTTGTCTGGCTCGCTCTCTTATCTGGCTCGCTCGCTCGCATATCTGGCTCGCTCACTTGCTCTCATATCTGGCTCACTCACTTGCTCTCTTGTCTGGCTCGCTCTCTTATCCGGCTCGCTCGCATATCTGGCTCGCTCGATCTCATATCTTGCTCGCTCGCTTGCTCTTATGTCTGGCTCACTCGCTCTCATATCTTGCTCGCTCGCTTGCTCTCATATCTGGCTCGCTTGCTCGCATATCTGGCTCGCTCACTTGCTCTCATATCTGGCTCACTCACTTGCTCTCTTGTCTGGCTCGCTCTCTTATCCGGCTCGCTCGCATATCTGGCTCGCTCGATCTCATATCTTGCTCGCTCGCTTGCTCTTATGTCTGGCTCACTCGCTCTCATATCTGGCTCGCTCGATTGCTCTCTTGTCTGGTTCGCCCTCTTATCTGTCTCGCTCTCATATCTGGCTTGCTCACTTGCTCTCATATCTGGCTCGCTCGCTTGCTCTCATGTCTGGCTCGCTCTCTTATCTGGCTCGCTCACTCTCATATCTGGCTCGCTCTCTTATCTGGCTCGCTCGCTCGCATATCTGGGTCGCTCGCTCTCATATCTTGCTCGCTAGCTTGCTCTCATGTCTGGCTCGCTCGCTCTCATATCTGGCTCGCTCGATTGCTCTCTTGTCTGGTTCGCTCGCTTATCTGTCTCGCTCTCATATATGGCTTGCTCACTTGCTCTGATATCTGGCTCGCTCGCTTGCTCTCATGTCTGGCTCGCTCTCTTATCTGGCTCGCTCTCTTATCTGTCTCGCTCGCATATCTGGCTCGCTCGCTTGCTCTCTTGTCTGGCTAGCTCTCTTATCTGTCTCGCTCTCATATCTGGCTTGCTCACTTGTTCTCATATCTGGTTCGCTCGCTTGCTCTCATGTCTAGCTCGCTCTCTTATCTGGCTCGCTCGCATATCTGGTTCGCTCACTTGCTCTCTTGTCTGGCTCGCTCTCTTATATGGCTCGCTCGCTTGCTCTCATATCCGGCCAGCTTGCTTGCTCTCTTGTCTGGCTCGCTCTCTTATCTGGCTCGCTCTCTTATCTGGCTCGCTCGCTCGCATTTCTGGCTCGCTCGCATATCTGGCTTGCTCGCTTGCTCTCATGTCTGGCTCGCTCGCTCTCATATCTTGCTCGCTAGCTTGCTCTCATGTCTGGCTTGCTCGCTCTCATATCTGGCTCGCTCTCATATCTTGCTCGCTAGCTTGCTCTCATGTCTGGATTGCTCGCTCTCATATCTGGCTCGCTCGATTGCTCTCTTGTCTGGTTCGCCCTCTTATCTGTCTCGCTCTCATATCTGGATTGCTCGCTTGCTCTCATATCTGGCTCGCTCGCTTGCTCTCATGTCTGGCTCGCTCTCTTATCTGGCTCGCTCACATATCTGGCTCGCTCGCTTGCTCTCTTGTCTGGCTAGCTCTCTTATCTGTCTCGCTCTCATATCTGGCTTGCTCGCTTGCTCTCATATCTGGCTCGCTCGCATGCTCTCATGTCTGGCTCGCTCTCTTATCTGGCTCGCTCGCATATCTAGTTCGCTCACTTGCTCTCTTGTCTGGCTCGCTCTCTTATATGGCTCGCTCGCTTGCTCTCATATCCGGCTAGCTTGCTTGCTCTCTTGTCTGGCTCGCTCTCTTATCTGGCTCGCTCTCTTATCTGGCTCGCTCGCTCGCATTTCTGGCTCGCTCGCATATCTTGCTCGCTCGCTCTCATATCTTGCTCGCTCGCATGCTCTCATGTCTGGCTCGCTCACTCTCATATCTTGCTCGCTCGCCTGCTCTCATGTCTGGCTCACTCGCTCTCATATCTGGCTCGCTCACTTGCTCTCATGTCTGGCTCGCTCTCATATTTGGCTTGCTCGCTTGCTCTTATGTCTGGCTCGCTTGCTCTCATATCTGGCTCGTTCGCTCGCATATCTGGCTCGCTCGCTTGCTCTCTTGTCTGGCTCACTCTCTTATCTGGCTCGCTCGCTCGCATATCTGGCTCGCTCGCATGCTCTCTTGTCTGGCTCGCTCTCTTATCTGGCTTGCTCGCTCGCATATCTGGCTCGCTCACTTGCTCTCATATCTGGCTCACTCACTTGCTCTCTTGTCTGGCTCGCTCTCTTATCCGGTTCGCTCGCATATCTGGCTCGCTCGATCTCATATCTTGCTCGCTCGCTTGCTCTTATGTCTGGCTCACTCGCTCTCATATCTGGCTCGCTCGATTGCTCTCTTGTCTGGTTCGCCCTCTTATCTGTCTCGCTCTCATATCTGGCTTGCTCACTTGCTCTCATATCTGGCTCGCTCGCTTGCTCTCATGTCTGGCTCGCTCTCTTATCTGGCTCGCTCGCTCTCATATCTGGCTCGCTCTCTTATCTGGCTCGCTCGCTCGTATATCTGGGTCGCTCGCTCTCATATCTTGCTCGCTAGCTTGCTCTCATGTCTGGCTCGCTCGCTCTCATATCTGGCTCGCTCGATTGCTCTCTTGTCTGGTTCGCCCGCTTATCTGTCTCGCTCTCATATATGGCTTGCTCACTTGCTCTCATATCTGGCTCGCTCGCTTGCTCTCATGTCTGGCTCGCTCTCTTATCTGGCTCGCTCTCTTATCTGGCTCGCTCGCATATCTGGCTCGCTCGCTTGCTCTCTTGTCTGGCTAGCTCTCTTATCTGTCTCGCTCTCATATCTGGCTTGCTCACTTGCTCTCATATCTGGTTCGCTCGCTTGCTCTCATGTCTGGCTCGCTCTCTTATCTGGCTCGCTCGCATATCTGGTTCGCTCACTTGCTCTCTTGTCTGGCTCGCTCTCTTATATGGCTCGCTCGCTTGCTCTCATATCCGGCCAGCTTGCTTGCTCTCTTGTCTGGCTCGCTCTCTTATCTGGCTCGCTCTCTTATCTGGCTCGCTCGCTCGCATTTCTGGCTCGCTCGCATATCTGGCTTGCTCGCTTGCTCTCATGTCTGGCTCGCTCGCTCTCATATCTTGCTCGCTAGCTTGCTCTCATGTCTGGCTTGCTCGCTCTCATATCTGGCTCGCTCTCATATCTTGCTCGCTAGCTTGCTCTCATGTCTGGCTTGCTCGCTCTCATATCTGGCTCGCTCGATTGCTCTCTTGTCTGGTTCGCCCTCTTATCTGTCTCGCTCTCATATCTGGATTGCTCGCTTGCTCTCATATCTGGCTCGCTCGCTTGCTCTCATGTCTGGCTCGCTCTCTTATCTGGCTCGCTCACATATCTGGCTCGCTCGCTTGCTCTCTTGTCTGGCTAGCTCTCTTATCTGTCTCGCTCTCATATCTGGCTTGCTCGCTTGCTCTCATATCTGGCTCGCTCGCATGCTCTCATGTCTGGCTCGCTCTCTTATCTGGCTCGCTCGCATATCTAGTTCGCTCACTTGCTCTCTTGTCTGGCTCGCTCTCTTATATGGCTCGCTCGCTTGCTCTCATATCCGGCTAGCTTGCTTGCTCTCTTGTCTGGCTCGCTCTCTTATCTGGCTCGCTCTCTTATCTGGCTCGCTCGCTCGCATTTCTGGCTCGCTCGCATATCTTGCTCGCTCGCTCTCATATCTTGCTCGCTCGCATGCTCTCATGTCTGGCTCGCTCACTCTCATATCTTGCTCGCTCGCCTGCTCTCATGTCTGGCTCACTCGCTCTCATATCTGGCTCGCTCACTTGCTCTCATGTCTGGCTCGCTCTCATATTTGGCTTGCTCGCTTGCTCTTATGTCTGGCTCGCTTGCTCTCATATCTGGCTCGTTCGCTCGCATATCTGGCTCGCTCGCTTGCTCTCTTGTCTGGCTCGCTCTCTTATCTGGCTTGCTCGCTCGCATATCTGGCTCGCTCACTTGCTCTCATATCTGGCTCACTCACTTGCTCTCTTGTCTGGCTCGCTCTCTTATCCGGTTCGCTCGCATATCTGGCTCGCTCGATCTCATATCTTGCTCGCTCGCTTGCTCTTATGTCTGGCTCACTCGCTCTCATATCTGGCTCGCTCGATTGCTCTCTTGTCTGGTTCGCCCTCTTATCTGTCTCGCTCTCATATCTGGCTTGCTCACTTGCTCTCATATCTGGCTCGCTCGCTTGCTCTCATGTCTGGCTCGCTCTCTTATCTGGCTCGCTTGCTCTCATATCTTGCTCGCTCTCTTATCTGGCTCGCTCGCTCGCATATCTGGGTCGCTCGCTCTCATATCTTGCTCGCTAGCTTGCTCTCATGTCTGGCTCGCTCTCATATCTGGCTCGCTCGATTGCTCTCTTGTCTTGTTCGCCCTCTTATCTGTCTCGCTCTCATATCTGGCTTGCTCACTTGCACTCATATCTGGCTCGCTCGCTTGCTCTCATGTCTGGCTCGCTCTCTTATCTGGCTCGCTCGCATATCTGGCTCGCTCGCTTGCTCTCTTGTCTGGCTAGCTCTCTTATCTGTCTCGCTCTCATATCTGGCTTGCTCGCTTGCTCTCATATCTGGTTCGCTCGCTTGCTCTCATGTCTGGCTCGCTCTCTTATCTGGCTCGCTCGCATATCTGGTTCGCTCACTTGCTCTCTTGTCTGGCTTGCTCTCTTATATGGCTCGCTCACTTGCTCTCATATTCGGCTAGCTTGCTTGCTCTTTTGTCTGGCTCGCTCTCTTATCTGGCTCGCTCTCTTATCTGGCTCGCTCGCTCGCATTTCTGGCTCGCTCGCATATCTGGCTTGCTCGCTTGCTCTCATGTCTGGCTCGCTCGCTCTCATATCTTGCTCGCTAGCTTGCTCTCATGTCTGGCTTGCTCGCTCTCATATCTGGCTCGCTCGCTCTCATATCTTGCTCGCTAGCTTGCTCTCATGTCTGGCTTGCTCGCTCTCATATCTGGCTCGCTCGATTGCTCTCTTGTCTGGTTCGCCCTCTTATCTGTCTCGCTCTCATATCTGGCTTGCTCGCTTGCTCTCATATCTGGCTAGCTCGCTTGCTCTCATGTCTGGCTCGCTCTCTTATCTGGCTCGCTCGCATATCTGGCTCGCTTGCTTGCTCTATTGTCTGGCTAGCTCTCTTATCTGGCTCGCTCGCTCGCATATCTGGCACGCTCGCTCTCATATCTGGCTCGCTCGCTTGCGCTCATGTCTGGCTCGCTGGCTCTCATATCTGGCTTGCTCGCTTGCTCTCATGTCTGGCTCGCTCGCTCTCATATCTGGTTCGCTCACTTGCTCTCTTGTCTGGCTCGCTCTCTTATATGGCTCGCTCGCTTGCTCTCATATCTGGCTCGCTCGCTTGCTCTCTTGTCTGGCTCTCTCTCTTATCTGGCTCGCTCGCATATCTGGCTTGCTCACACTCATATCTGGCTCGCTCGCTTGCTCTCATATTCGGCTAGCTTGCTTGCTCTCTTGTCTGGCTCGCTCTCTTATCTGGCTCGCTCTCTTATCTGGCTTGCTCGCTAGCATTTCTGGCTCGCTCGCATATCTGGCTCGCTCGCTCTCATATCTTGCTCGCTCGCTTGCTCTCATATCTGGCTCGCTCGCTTGCTCTCATATCTGGCTCGCTCGCTTGCTCGCATATCTGGCTCGCTCGCTTGCTCTCTTGTCTGGCTAGCTCTCTTATCTGGCTCGCTCGCTCGCATATCTGGCTCGCTTCTCTCATATCTGGCTCACTCGCTTGCGCTCATGTCTGTCTCGCTCGCTCTCATATCTGGCTTGCTCGCTTGCTCTCATGTCTGGCTCGCTCGCTCGCATATCTGGCTCGCTCACTTGCTCTCATATCTGGCTCACTCACTTGCTCTCTTGTCTGGCTCGCTCTCTTATCCGGCTCGCTCGCATATCTGGCTCGCTCGATCTCATATCTTGCTCGCTCGCTTGCTCTTATGTCTGGCTCACTCGCTCTCATATCTTGCTCGCTCGCTTGCTCTCATATCTGGCTCGCTTGCTCGCATATATGGCTCGCTCGCTTGCTCTCTTGTCTGGCTAGCTCTCTTATCTGGCTCGCTCGCTCGCATATCTGGCTTGCTCGCTCTCATATCTGGCTCACTCGCTTGCGCTCATGTCTGGCTCGCTCGCTCTCATATCTGGCTCGCTCGCTTGCTCTCATGTCTGGCTCGCTCGCTTGCTCTCATGTCTGGCTCGCTCTCTCTCAAATCTGGCTCGCTCGCTTGCTCTCTTGTCTGGTTCGCTCTCTTATCTGGCTCGCTCGCTTGCATATCTGGCTCGCTCGCTTGCTCTCATATCTGGCTCGCTTGCTTGCTCTCTTGTCTGGCTCGCTCTCTTATCTCGCTCGCTCTCATATCTGGCTCGCTCGCTTGCTCTCATATCTGGCTCGCTCACTTGCTCTCTTTTCTGGCTCGCTCTCTTATCTGACTTGCCCGCATATCTGGCTCGCTCGATCTCATATTTTGCTCGCTCGCTTGCTCTCATGTCTGGCTCACTCGCTCTCATATCTGGCTCGCTCGCTTGCTCTCATGTCTGGCTCGCTCGCTCTCATATCTTGCTCGCTCGCTTGCTCTCATGTCTGGCTCGCTCGCTCTCATATCTGGCTCGCTCGCTTGCTCTCATGTCTGGCTCGCTCGCTCTCATATCTGGCTCGCTCTCTTGCTCTCATGTCTTGATCGCTCGCTTGCTCTAATGTCTGGCTCACTCACTCTCATATCTGGCTCGCTCACTTGATCTCATGTCTGGCTCGCTCGCTCTCATATCTTGCTCGCTCGCTTGCTCTCATGTCTGGCTTGCTCGCTCTTATATCTTGCTCGCTCGCTTGCTCTCATGTCTGGCTCGCTCGCTTGCTCTCATGTCTGGCTCGCTCTCATATCTGGCTTGCTCGCTTGCTCTTATGTCTGGCTCGCTTGCTCTCATATCTGGCTCGTTCGCTCGCATATCTGGCTCGCTCGCTTGCTCTCTTGTCTGGCTCACTCTCTTATCTGGCTCGCTCGCTCGCATATCTGGCTCGCTCGCATGCTCTCTTGTCTGGCTCGCTCTCTTATCTGGCTCGCTCGCTCGCATATCTGGCTCGCTCACTTGCTCTCATATCTGGCTCACTCACTTGCTCTCTTGTCTGGCTCGCTCTCTTATCCGGCTCGCTCGCATATCTGGCTCGCTCGATCTTATATCTTGCTCGCTCGCTTGCTCTTATGTCTGGCTCACTCGCTCTCATATCTGGCTCGCTCGATTGCTCTCTTGTCTGGTTCGCCCTCTTATCTGTCTCGCTCTCATATCTGGCTTGCTCACTTGCTCTCATATCTGGCTCGCTCGCTTGCTCTCATGTCTGGCTCGCTCGATTGCTCTCTTGTCTGGTTCACCCACTTATCTGTCTTGCTCTTATATCTTGCTTGCTCGCTTGCTCTCATATCTGGCCCGCTCGCTTGCTCTCATGTCTGGCTCGCTCTCTTATCTGGCTCGCTCGCATATCTGGCTCGCTCGCTTGCTCTCTTGTCTGGCTAGCTCTCTTATCTTGCTTGCTCTCTCGCATATCTGGCTCGCTCGCTCTCATATCTGGCTCGCTCGCTTGCGCTCATGTCTGGCTCGCTGGCTCTCATATCTGGCTTGCTCGCTTGCTCTCATGTCTGGCTCGCTCGCTCTCATATCTGGTTCACTCACTTGCTCTCTTGTCTGGCTCGCTCTCTTATATGGCTCGCTCGCTTGCTCTCATATCTGGCTCGCTCGCTTGCTCTCATGTCTGGCTCGCTCGCTCTCATATATGGCTCGCTCGCTTGCTCTCATGTCTGGCTCGCTCTCATATCTGGCTTGCTCGCTTGCTCTTATGTCTGGCTCGCTTGCTCTCATATCTGGCTCGTTCGCTCCCATATCTGGCTCGCTCGCTTGCTCTCTTGTCTGGCTCACTCTCTTCTCTGGCTCGATCGCTCGCATATCTGGCTCGCTCGCATGCTCTCTTGTCTGGCTCGCTCTCTTATCTGGCTCGCTCGCTCGCATATCTGGCTCGCTCACTTGCTCTCATATCTGGCTCACTCACTTGCTCTCTTGTCTGGCTCGCTCTCTTATCCGGCTCGCTCGCATATCTGGCTCGCTCGATCTCATATCTTGCTCGCTCGCTTGCTCTTATGTCTGGCTTAATCGCTCTCATATCTTGCTCGCTCGCTTGCTCTCATATCTGGCTCGCTTGCTCGCATATCTGGCTCGCTCGCTTGCTCTCTAGTCTGGCTAGCTCTCTTATCTGGCTCGCTCGCTCGCATATCTGGCTTGCTCGCTCTCATATCTGGCTCACTCGCTTGCGCTCATGTCTGGCTCGCTCGCTCTCATATCTGGCTCGCTCACTTGCTCTCATATCTGGCTCACTCACTTGCTCTCTTGTCTGGCTCGCTCTCTTATCCGGCTCGCTCGCATATCTGGCTCGCTCGATCTCATATCTTGCTCGCTCGCTTGCTCTTATGTCTGGCTCACTCGCTCTCATATCTTGCTCGCTCGCTTGCTCTCATATCTGGCTCGCTTGCTCGCATATATGGCTCGCTCGCTTGCTCTCTTGTCTGGCTAGCTCTCTTATCTGGCTCGCTCGCTCGCATATCTGGCTTGCTCGCTCTCATATCTGGCTCACTCGCTTGCGCTCATGTCTGGCTCACTCGCTCTCATATCTGGCTCGCTCGCTTGCTCTCATGTCTGGCTCGCTCGCTTGCTCTCATGTCTGGCTCGCTCTCTCTCAAATCTGGCTCGCTCGCTTGCTCTCTTGTCTGGTTCGCTCTCTTATCTGGCTCGCTCGCTTGCATATCTGGCTCGCTCGCTTGCTCTCATATCTGGCTCGCTTGCTTGCTCTCTTGTCTGGCTCGCTCTCTTATCTCGCTCGCTCTCATATCTGGCTCGCTCGCTTGCTCTCATATCTGGCTCGCTCACTTGCTCTCTTTTCTGGCTCGCTCTCTTATCTGACTTGCCCGCATATCTGGCTCGCTCAATCTCATATTTTGCTCGCTCGCTTGCTCTCATGTCTGGCTCACTCGCTCTCATATCTGGCTCGCTCGCTTGCTCTCATGTCTGGCTCGCTCGCTCTCATATCTTGCTCGCTCGCTTGCTCTCATGTCTGGCTCGCTCGCTCTCATATCTGGCTCGCTCGCTTGCTCTCATGTCTGGCTCGCTCGCTCTCATATCTGGCTCGCTCGCTCGCATATCTGGTTTGCTCACTTGCTCTCTTGTCTGGCTCGCTCTCTTATCCGGCTCGCTCGCATATCTGGCTCGCTCGATCTCATATCTTGCTCGCTCGCTTGCTCTTATGTCTGGCTTAATCGCTCTCATATCTTGCTCGCTCGCTTGCTCTCATATCTGGCTCGCTTGCTCGCATATCTGGCTCGCTCGCTTGCTCTCTAGTCTGGCTAGCTCTCTTATCTGGCTCGCTCGCTCGCATATCTGGCTTGCTCGCTCTCATATCTGGCTCACTCGCTTGCGCTCATGTCTGGCTCGCTCGCTCTCATATCTGGCTCGCTCGCTTGCTCTCATGTCTGGCTCGCTCGCTTGCTCTCATGTCTGGCTCGCTCTCTCTCAAATCTGGCTCGCTCGCTTGCTCTCTTGTCTGGTTCGCTCTCTTATCTGGCTCGCTCGCTTGCATATCTGGCTCGCTCGCTTGCTCTCATATCTGGCTCGCTTGCTTGCTCTCTTGTCTGGCTCGCTCTATTATCTCGCTCGCTTTCATATCTGGCTCGCTCGCTTGCTCTCATATCTGGCTCGCTCACTTGCTCTCTTTTCTGGCTCGCTCTCTTATCTGACTTGCCCGCATATCTGGCTCGCTCGATCTCATATTTTGCTCGCTCGCTTGCTCTCATGTCTGGCTCACTCGCTCTCATATCTGGCTCGCTCGCTTGCTCTCATGTCTGGCTCGCTCGTTCTCATATCTTGCTCGCTCGCTTGCTCTCATATCTGGCTCGCTTGCTCGCATATCTGGCTCGCTCGCTTGCTCTCTTGTCTGGCTAGCTTTCTTATCTGGCTCGCTCGCTCGCATATCTGGCTTGCTCGCTCTCATATCTGGCTCGCTCGCTTGCTCTCATGTCTGGCTCGCTCGCTTGCTCTCATGTCTGGCTCGCTCTCTCTCAAATCTGGCTCGCTCGCTTGCTCTCTTGTCTGGTTCGCTCTCTTATCTGGCTCGCTCGCTTGCATATCTGGCTCGCTCGCTTGCTCTCATATCTGGCTCGCTTGCTTGCTCTCTTGTCTGGCTCGCTCTCTTATCTCGCTCGCTCTCATATCTGGCTCGCTCGCTTGCTCTCATATCTGGCTCGCTCACTTGCTCTCTTTTCTGGCTCGCTCTCTTATCTGACTTGCCCGCATATCTGGCTCGCTCGATCTCATATTTTGCTCGCTCGCTTGCTCTCATGTCTGGCTCACTCGCTCTCATATCTGGCTCGCTCGCTTGCTCTCATGTCTGGCTCGCTCGCTCTCATATCTTGCTCGCTCGCTTGCTCTCATGTCTGGCTCGCTCGCTCTCATATCTGGCTCGCTCGCTTGCTCTCATGTCTGGCTCGCTCGCTCTCATATCTGGCTCGCTCTCTTGCTCTCATGTCTTGATCGCTCGCTTGCTCTAATGTCTGGCTCGCTCACTCTCATATCTGGCTCGCTCACTTGATCTCATGTCTGGCTCGCTCGCTCTCATATCTTGCTCGCTCGCTTGCTCTCATGTCTGGCTCGCTCGCTCTTATATCTTGCTCGCTCGCTTGCTCTCATGTCTGGCTCGCTCGCTTGCTCTCATGTCTGGCTCGCTCTCATATTTGGCTTGCTCGCTTGCTCTTATGTCTGGCTCGCTTGCTCTCATATCTGGCTCGTTCGCTCGCATATCTGGCTCGCTCGCTTGCTCTCTTGTCTGGCTCACTCTCTTATCTGGCTCGCTCGCTCGCATATCTGGCTCGCTCGCATGCTCTCTTGTCTGGCTCGCTCTCTTATCTGGCTCGCTCGCTCGCATATCTGGCTCGCTCACTTGCTCTCATATCTGGCTCACTCACTTGCTCTCTTGTCTGGCTCGCTCTCTTATCCGGCTCGCTCGCATATCTGGCTCGCTCGATCTCATATCTTGCTCGCTCGCTTGCTCTTATGTCTGGCTCACTCGCTCTCATATCTGGCTCGCTCGATTGCTCTCTTGTCTGGTTCGCCCTCTTATCTGTCTCGCTCTCATATCTGGCTTGCTCACTTGCTCTCATATCTGGCTCGCTCGCTTACTCTCATGTCTGGCTCGCTCTCTTATCTGGCTCGCTCGCTCTCATATCTGGCTCGCTCTCTTATCTGGCTCGCTCGCTCGCATATCTGGGTCGCTCGCTCTCATATCTTGTTCGCTAGCTTGCTCTCATGTCTGGCTCGCTCACTCTCATATCTGGCTCGCTCGATTGCTCTCTTGTCTGGTTCGCCCTCTTATCTGTCTCGCTCTCATATATGGCTTGCTCACTTGCTCTCATATCTGGCTCGCTCGCTTGCTCTCATGTCTGGCTTGCTCTCATATCTGGCTTGCTCGCTTGCTCTTATGTCTGGCTCGCTTGCTCTCATATCTGGCTCGTTCGCTCTCATATCTGGCTCGCTCGCTTGCTCTCATATCTGGCTAGCTTGCTTGCTCTCTTGTCTGGCTCGCTCTCTTATCTGGCTCGCTCTCTTATCTGGCTTGCTCGCTCGCATTTCTGGCTCGCTCGCATATCTGGCTCGCTCGCTCTCATATCTTGCTCGCTCGCTTGCTCTCATATCTGGCTCGCTTGCTCGCATATCTGGCTCGCTCGCTTGCTCTCATGTCTGGCTAGCTTTCTTATCTGGCTCGCTCGCATATCTGGCTCGCTCGCTCTCATATCTGGCTCACTCGCTTGCGCTCATGTCTGGCTCGCTCGCTCTCATATCTGGCTCGCTCGCTTGCTCTCATGTCTGGCTCGCTCGCTTGCTCTCATGTCTGGCTCGCTCTCTCTCAAATCTGGCTCGCTCGCTTGCTCTCTTGTCTGGTTCGCTCTCTTATCTGGCTCGCTCGCTTGCATATCTGGCTCGCTCGCTTGCTCTCATATCTGGCTCGCTTGCTTGCTCTCTTGTCTGGCTCGCTCTCTTATCTCGCTCGCTCTCATATCTGGCTCGCTCTCTTGCTCTCATGTCTTGATCGCTCGCTTGCTCTCATGTCTGGCTCGCTCACTCTCATATCTGGCTCGCTCACTTGATCTCATGTCTGGCTCGCTCGCTCTCATATCTTGCTCGCTCGCTTGCTCTCATGTCTGGCTCGCTCGCTCTCATATCTTGCTCGCTCGCTTGCTCTCATGTCTGGCTCGCTCGCTAGCTCTCATGTCTGGCTCGCTGTCATATCTGGCTTGCTCGCTTGCTCTTATGTATGGCTCGCTTGCTCTCATATCTGGCTCGCTCGCTCGCATATCTGGCTCGCTCGCATGCTCTCTTGTTTGGCTCGCTCTCTTATCTGGCTCGCTCGCTCGCATATCTGGCTCGCTCACTTGCTCTCATATCTGGCTCACTCACTTGCTCTCTTGTCTGGCTCGCTCTCTTATCCGGCTCGCTCGCATATCTGGCTCGCTCGATCTCATATCTTGCTCGCTCGCTTGCTCTTATGTCTGGCTCACTCGCTCTCATATCTGGCTCGCTCGATTGCTCTCTTGTCTGGTTCGCCCTCTTATCTGTCTCGCTCTCATATCTGGCTTGCTCACTTGCTCTCATATCTGGCTCGCTCGCTTGCTATCATGTCTGGCTCGCTCTCTTATCTGGCTCGCTCGCTCTCATATCTAGCTCGCTCTCTTATCTGGCTCGCTCGCTCGCATATCTGGGTCGCTCGCTCTCATATCTTGCTCGCTAGCTTGCTCTCATGTCTGGCTCGCTCGCTCTCATATCTGGCTCGCTCGCTTGCTCTCTTGTCTGGCTAGCTCTTATCTGTCTCGCTCTCATATCTGGCTTGCTCACTTGCTCTCATATCTGGTTCGCTCGCTTGCTCTCATGTCTGGCTCGCTCTCTTATCTGGCTCGCTCGCATAACTGGTTCGCTCACTTGCTCTCTTGTCTGGCTCGCTCTCTTATATGGCTCGCTCGCTTGCTCTCATATCCGGCTAGCTTGCTTGCTCTCTTGTCTGGCTCGCTCTCTTATCTGGCTCGCTCTCTTATCTGGCTCGCTCGCTCGCATTTCTGGCTCGCTCGCATATCTGGCATGCTCGCTTGCTCTCATGTCTGGCTCGCTCGCTCTCATATCTTGCTCGCTAGCTTGCTCTCATGTCTGGCTTGCTCGCTCTCATATCTGGCTCGCTCTCATATCTTGCTCGCTAGCTTGCTCTCATGTCTGGCTTGCTCGCTCTCATATCTGGCTCGCTGGATTGCTCTCTTGTCTGGTTCGCCCTCTTATCTGTCTCGCTCTCATATCTGGCTTGCTCGCTTGCTCTCATATCTGGCTCGCTCGCTTGCTCTCATGTCTGGCTCGCTCTCTTATCTGGCTCGCTCACATATCTGGCTCGCTCGCTTGCTCTCTTGTCTGGCTAGCTCTCTTATCTGTCTCGCTCTCATATCTGGCTTGCTCGCTTGCTCTCATATCTGGCTCGCTCGCATGCTCTCATGTCTGGCTCGCTCTCTTATCTGGCTCGCTCGCATATCTGGTTCGCTCACTTGCTCTCTTGTCTGGCTCGCTCTCTTATATGGCTCGCTCGCTTGCTCTCATATCCGGCTAGCTTGCTTGCTCTCTTGTCTGGCTCGCTCTCTTATCTGGCTCGCTCTCTTATCTGGCTCGCTCGCTCGCATTTCTGGCTCGCTCGCATATCTTGCTCGCTCGCTCTCATATCTTGCTCGCTCGCTTGCTCTCATGTCTGGCTCGCTCACTCTCATATCTTGCTCGCTCGCCTGCTCTCATGTCTGGCTCGCTCGCTCTCATATCTGGCTCGCTCGCTTGCTCTCATGTCTGGCTCGCTCTCATATCTGGCTTGCTCGCTTGCTCTTATGTCTGGCTCGCTTGCTCTCATATCTGGCTCGTTCGCTCGCATATCTGGCTCGCTCGCTTGCTCTCTTGTCTGGCTCACTCTCTTATCTGGCTCGCTCGCATATCTGGCTCGCTCGCATGCTCTCTTGTCTGGCTCGCTCTCTTATCTGGCTCGCTCGCTCGCATATCTGGCTCGCTCACTTGCTCTCATATCTGGCTCACTCACTTGCTCTCTTGTCTGGCTCGCTCTCTTATCCGGCTCTCTCGCATATCTGGCTCGCTCGATCTCATATCTTGCTCGCTCGCTTGCTCTTATGTCTGGCTCACTCGCTCTCACATCTGGCTCGCTCGATTGCTCTCTTGTCTGGTTCGCCCTCTTATCTGTCTCGCTCTCATATCTGGCTTGCTCACTTGCTCTCATATCTGGCTCGCTCGCTCTCATGTCTGGCTCGCTCTCTTATCTGGCTCGCTTGCTCTCATATCTGGCTCGCTCTCTTATCTGGCTCGCTCGCTCGCATATGTGGGTCGCTCGCTCTCATATCTTGCTCGCTAGCTTGCTCTCATGTCTGGCTCGCTCTCTTATCTGGCTCGCTCGCATATCTGGCTCGCTCGCTTGCTCTCTTGTCTGGCTAGCTCTCTTATCTGTCTCGCTCTCATATCTGGCTTGCTCGCTTGCTCTCATATCTGGTTCGCTCGCTTGCTCTCATGTCTGGCTCGCTCTCTTATATGGCTCGCTCGCTTGCTCTCATATCCGGCTAGCTTGCTTGCTCTCTTGTCTGGCTCGCTCTCTTATCAGGCTCGCTCTCTTATCTGGCTCGCTCGCTTGCATTTCTGGCTCGCTCGCATATCTGGCTTGCTCGCTGGCTCTCATGTCTGGCTCGCTCGCTCTCATATCTTGCTCGCTAGCTTGCTCTCATGTCTGGCTTGCTCGCTCTCATATCTGGCTCGCTCGCTCTCATATCTTGCTCGCTAGCTTGCTCTCATGTCTGGCTTGCTCGCTCTCATATCTGGCTCGCTCGATTGCTCTCTTGTCTGGTTCGCCCTCTTATCTGTCTCGCTCTCATATCTGGCTTGCTCGCTTGCTCTCATATCTGGCTAGCTCGCTTGCTCTCATGTCTGGCTCGCTCTCTTATCTGGCTCGCTCGCATATCTGGCTCGCTTGCTTGCTCTCTTGTCTGGCTAGCTCTCTTATCTGGCTCGCTCGCTCGCATATCTGGCTCGCTCGCTCTCTTATCTGGCTCGCTCGCATATCTGGTTCGCTCACTTGCTCTCTTGTCTGGCTCGCTCTCTTATATGGCTCGCTCGCTTGCTCTCATATCCGGCTAGCTTGCTTGCTCTCTTGTCTGGCTCGCTCTCTTATCAGGCTCGCTCTCTTATCTGGCTCGCTCGCTTGCATTTCTGGCTCGCTCGCATATCTGGCTTGCTCGCTTGCTCTCATGTCTGGCTCGCTCGCTCTCATATCTTGCTCGCTAGCTTGCTCTCATGTCTGGCTTGCTCGCTCTCATATCTGGCTCGCTCGCTCTCATATCTTGCTCGCTAGCTTGCTCTCATGTCTGGCTTGCTCACTCTCATATCTGGCTCGCTCGATTGCTCTCTTGTCTGGTTCGCCCTCTTATCTGTCTCGCTCTCATATCTGGCTTGCTCGCTTGCTCTCATATCTGGCTAGCTCGCTTGCTCTCATGTCTGGCTCGCTCTCTTATCTGGCTCGCTCGCATATCTGGCTCGCTTGCTTGCTCTCTTGTCTGGCTAGCTCTCTTATCTGGCTCGCTCGCTCGCATATCTGGCTCGCTCGCTCTCATATCTGGCTCGCTCGCTTGCGCTCATGTCTGGCTCGCTGGCTCTCATATCTGGCTTGCTCGCTTGCTCTCATGTCTGGCTCGCTCGCTCTCATATCTGGTTCGCTCACTTGCTCTCTTGTCTGGCTCGCTCTCTTATATGGCTCGCTCGCTTGCTCTCATATCTGGCTCGCTCGCTTGCTCTCTTGTCTGGCTCTCTCTCTTATCTGGCTCGCTCGCATATCTGGCTTGCTCACACTCATATCTGGCTCGCTCGCTTGCTCTCATATCCGGCTAGCTTGCTTGCTCTCTTGTCTGGCTCGCTCTCTTATCTGGCTCGCTCTCTTATTTGGCTTGCTCGCTCGCATTTCTGGCTCGCTCGCATATCTGGCTCGCTCGCTCTCATATCTTGCTCGCTCGCTTGCTCTCATATCTGGCTCGCTCGCTTGCTCTCATATCTGGCTCGCTCGCTTGCTCGCATATCTGGCTCGCTCGCTTGCTCTCTTGTCTGGCTAGCTCTCTTATCTGGCTCGCTCGCTCGCATATCTGGCTCGCTTCTCTCATATCTGGCTCACTCGCTTGCGCTCATGTCTGTCTCGCTCGCTCTCATATCTGGCTTGCTTGCTTGCTCTCATGTCTGGCTCGCTCGCTCTCATATCTGGTTCGCTCACTTGCTATCTTGTCTGGCTCGCTCTCTTATATGGCTCGCTCGCTTGCTCTCATATCTGGCTCGCTCGCTTGCTCTCTTGTCTGGCACTCTCTCTTATCTGGCTCGCTCGCATATCTGGCTTGCTCGCTCTCATATCTGGCTCGCTCGCTTGCTTTCATATCCGGCTAGCTTGCTTGCTCTCTTGTCTGGCTCGCTCTCTTATCTGGCTCGCTCTCTTATCTGGCTCGCTCGCATTTCTGTCTCGCATATCTGTCTCGCTCGCTCTCATATCTGGCTCGCTCGCTTGCTCTCATATCTGGCTCGCTTGCTTGCTCTCATATCTGGCTCGCTCGCTTGCTCTCTTGTCTGGCTCGCTCTCTTATCTGGCTCTCTTGCTCGCATATCTGGCTCGCTCGCTTGCTCTTATGTCTGGCTCGCTCGCTCTCATATCTGGCTCGCTCGCTTGCTCTCATGTCTGGCTCGCTCGCTCTCATATCTGGCTCGCTCGCTTGCTCTCATGTCTGGCTCGCTCGCTCTCATATCTTGCTCGCTAGCTTGCTTTCATGACTGGCTCGCTCGCTCTCATATCTTGCTCGCTAGCTTGCTCTCATGTCTGGCTTGCTCGCTCTCATATCTGGCTCGGTTGCTCTCATATCTTGCTCGCTAGCTTGCTCTCATGTCTGGCTTGCTCGCTCTCATATCTGGCTCGCTCGATTGCTCTCTTGTCTGGTTCACCCTCTTATCTGTCTTGCTCTTATATCTTGCTTGCTCGCTTGCTCTCATATCTGGCCCGCTCGCTTGCTCTCATGTCTGGCTCGCTCTCTTATCTGGCTAGCTCGCATATCTGGCTCGCTCGCTTGCTCTCTTGTCTGGCTAGCTCTCTTATCTGGCTCGCTCGCTCGCATATCTGGCTCGCTCGCTCTCATATCTGGCTCGCTCGCTTGCGCTCATGTCTGGCTCGCTGGCTCTCATATCTGGCTTGCTCGCTTGCTCTCATGTCTGGCTCGCTTGCTCTCATATCTGGCTCGCTCGCTTGCTCTCATGTCTGGCTCGCTCGCTCTCATATATGGCTCGCTCGCTTGCTCTCATGTCTGGCTCGCTCTCATATCTGGCTTGCTCGCTTGCTCTTATGTCTGGCTCGCTTGCTCTCATATCTGGCTCGTTCGCTCCCATATCTGGCTCGCTCGCTTGCTCTCTTGTCTGGCTCACTCTCTTATCTGGCTCGATCGCTCGCATATCTGGCTCGCTCGCATGCTCTCTTGTCTGGCTCGCTCTCTTATCTGGCTCGCTCGCTCGCATATCTGGCTCGCTCACTTGCTCTCATATCTGGCTCACTCACTTGCTCTCTTGTCTGGCTCGCTCTCTTATCCGGCTCGCTCGCATATCTGGCTCGCTCGCTCTCATATCTGGCTCGCTCGCTTGCTCTCATGTCTGGCTCGCTCGCTCTCATATCTTGCTCGCTTGCTTGCTCTCATGTCTGGCTCGCTCGCTCTCATATCTGGTTTGCTCGCTTGCTCTCATGTCTGGCTCGCTCGCTCTCATATCTGGCTCGCTCGCTTGCTCTCATGTCTGGCTCGCTCTCATATCTGGCTCGCTCGCTTGCTCTCATGTCTGGCTCGCTCGCTCTCATATCTGGTTTGCTCGCTTGCTCTCATGTCTGGCTCGCTCGCTCTCATATCTGGCTCGCTCGCTTGCTCTCATGTCTGGCTCGCTCTCATATCTGGCTCGCTCGCTTGCTCTCATGTCTGGCTCGCTCGCTCTCATATCTGGCTCGCTTGCTTGCTCTCATGTCTGGCTCACTAGCTCTCATATCTGGCTCGCTCGCTTGCTCTCATATCTTGCTCGCTCGCTTGCTCTCATGTCTGGCTCGCTCGCTTGCTCTCATGTCTGGCTCGCTCTCATATCTGGCTTGCTCGCTTGCTCTTATGTCTGGCTCGCTTGCTCTCATATCTGGCTCGTTCGCTCCCATATCTGGCTCGCTCGCTTGCTCTCTTGTCTGGCTCACTCTCTTATCTGGCTCGATCGCTCGCATATCTGGCTCGCTCGCATGCTTTCTTGTCTGGCTCGCTCTCTTATCTGGCTCGCTCACTCGCATATCTGGCTCGCTCACTTGCTCTCATATCTGGCTCACTCACTTGCTCTCTTGTCTGGCTCGCTCTCTTATCCGGCTCGCTCGCATATCTGGCTCTCTCGATCTCATATCTTGCTCGCTCGCTTGCTCTTATGTCTGGCTCACTCGCTCTCATATCTGGCTCGCTCGCTTGCTCTCATGTCTGGCTCGCTCGCTCTCATATCTTGCTCGCTTGCTTGCTCTCTTGTCTGGCTCGCTCGCTCTCATATCTGGTTTGCTCGCTTGCTCTCATGTCTGGCTCGCTCGCTCTCATATCTGGCTCGCTCGCTTGCTCTCATGTCTGGCTCGCTCGCTCTCATATCTGGCTCGCTCGCTTGCTCTCATGTCTGGCTCACTAGCTCTCATATCTGGCTCGCTCGCTTGCTCTCATGTCTTTCTCGCTCGCTCTCATATCTGGCTCGCTCGCTTGCTCTCATGTCTGGCTCGCTCTCATATATGGCTCGCTTGCTTGCTCTCATGTCTGGCTCGCTCGCTCTCATATCTGGCTCGCTCGCTTGCTCTCAAGTCTGGCTCGCTCGCTCTCATATCTGGCTCGCTCGCTTGCTCTGTCTGGTTCGCTCTCTTATCTGGCTCACTCTCATATCTTGCTCGCTCGCTTGCTCTCATGTCTGGCTCGCTCTCATATCTGGCTCGCTCGCTTGCTCTCATGTCTGGCTCGCTCGCTCTCATATCTTGCTCGCTCGCTTGCTCTCATGTCTGGCTCGCTCGCTCTCATATCTGGCTCGCTCGCTTGCTCTCATGTCTGGCTCGCTCTCATATCTGGCTTGCTCGCTTGCTCTTATGTCTGGCTCGCTTGCTCTCATATCTGGCTCGTTCGCTCGCATATCTGGCTCGCTCGCTTGCTCTCTTGTCTGGCTCACTCTCTTATCTGGCTCGCTCGCTCGCATATCTGGCTCGCTCGCATAATCTCTTGTCTGGCTCGCTCTCTTATCTGGCTCGCTCGCTCACATATCTGGCTCGCTCACTTGCTCTCATATCTGGCTCACTCACTTGCTCTCTTGTCTGGCTCGCTCTCTTATCCGGCTCGCTCGCATATCTGGCTCGCTCGATCTCATATCTTGCTCACTCGCTTGCTCTTATGTCTGGCTCACTCGCTGTCATATCTGGCTTGCTCACTTGCTCTCATATCTGGCTCGTTCGCTTGCTCTCATGTCTGGCTCGCTCTCTTATCTGGCTCGCTCGCTCTCATATCTGGCTCGCTCTCTTATCTGGCTCGCTCGCTCGCATATCTGGGTCGCTCGCTCTCATATCTTGCTCGCTAGCTTGCTCTCATGTCTGGCTCGCTCGCTCTCATATCTGGCTCGCTCGATTGCTCTCTTGTCTGGTTCGCCCGCTTATCTGTCTCGCTCTCATATATGGCTTGCTCACTTGCTCTCATATCTGGCTCGCTCGCTTGCTCTCATGTCTGGCTCGCTCTCTTATCTGGCTCGCTCTCTTATCTGGCTCGCTCGCATATCTGGCTCGCTCGCTTGCTCTCTTGTCTGGCTAGCTCTCTTATCTGTCTCGCTCTCATATCTGGCTTGCTCACTTGCTCTGATATCTGGTTCGCTCGCTTGCTCTCATGTCTGGCTCGCTCTCTTATCTGGCTCGCTCGCATATCTGGTTCGCTC
Source organism: Hyla sarda (assembly GCF_029499605.1). Taxonomy (NCBI): domain Eukaryota; kingdom Metazoa; phylum Chordata; class Amphibia; order Anura; family Hylidae; genus Hyla; species Hyla sarda. The sequence continues at coordinate 229,781 of NW_026610397.1, forward strand.
ACTTGCTCTCTTGTCTGGCTCGCTCTCTTATATGGCTCGCTCGCTTGCTCTCATATCCGGCTAGCTTGCTTGCTCTCTTGTCTGGCTCGCTCTCTTATCTGGCTCGCTCTCTTATCTGGCTCGCTCGCTCGCATTTCTGGCTCGCTCGCATATCTGGCTTGCTCGCTTGCTCTCATGTCTGGCTCGCTCGCTCTCATATCTTGCTCGCTAGCTTGCTCTCATGTCTGGCTTGCTCGCTCTCATATCTGGCTCGCTCTCATATCTTGCTCGCTAGCTTGCTCTCATGTCTGGCTTGCTCGCTCTCATATCTGGCTCGCTCGATTGCTCTCTTGTCTGGTTCGTCCTCTTATCTGTCTCGCTCTCATATCTGGCTTGCTCGCTTGCTCTCATATCTGGTTCGCTCGCTTGCTCTCATTACTGGCTCGCTCTCTTATCTGGCTCGCTCACATATCTGGCTCGCTCGCTTGCTCTCTTGTCTGGCTAGCTCTCTTATCTGTCTCGCTCTCATATCTGGCTTGCTCGCTTGCTCTCATATCTGGCTCGCTCGCATGCTCTCATGTCTGGCTCGCTCTCTTATCTGGCTCGCTCGCATATCTGGTTCGCTCACTTGCTCTCTTGTCTGGCTCGCTCTCTTATATGGCTCGCTCGCTTGCTCTCATATCCGGCTAGCTTGCTTGCTCTCTTGTCTGGCTCGCTCTCTTATCTGGCTCGCTCACTCGAATATCTGGCTCGCTCGTTTGCTCTCTTGTCTGTCTCGCTCTCTTATCTGGCTCGCTCGCTCTCATATCTTGCTCGCTCGCTTGCTCTCATGTCTGGCTCGCTCACTCTCATATCTTGCTCGCTCGCCTGCTCTCATGTCTGGCTCGCTCGCTCTCATATCTGGCTCGCTCGCTTGCTCTCATGTCTGGCTCGCTCTCATATCTGGCTTGCTCGCTTGCTCTTATGTCTGGCTCGCTTGCTCTCATATCTGGCTCGTTCGCTCGCATATCTGGCTCGCTCGCTTGCTCTCTTGTCTGGCTCACTCTCTTATCTGGCTCGCTCGCTCGCATATCTGGCTCGCTCGCATGCTCTCTTGTCTGGCTCGCTCTCTTATCTGGCTCGCTCGCTCGCATATATGGCTCGCTCACTTGCTCTCATATCTGGCTCGTTCACTTGCTCTCTTGTCTGGCTCGATCTCTTATCTCGCTCGCTCTCATATCTGGCTCGATCTCTTATCTCGCTCGCTCTCATATCTGGTTCGCTCGCTTGCTCTCATATCTGGCTCGCTCGCTTGCTCTCTTGTCTGGCTTGCTCCCTTATCTGGCTCGCTCGCATATCTGGCTCGCTCGCTTTCATATCTGGCTCGCTCGCTTGCTCTCATGTCTGGCTCTCTCTCATATCTGGCTTGCTCGCTTGCTCTTATGTCTGGCTCGCTTGCTCTCATATCTGGCTCGTTCGCTCGCATATCTGGCTCGCTCGCTTGCTCTCTTGTCTGGCTTGCTCTCTTATCTGGCTCGCCCGCTCGCATATCTGGCTCGCTCACTTGCTCTCATATCTGGCTCACTCACTTGCTCTCTTGTCTGGCTCGCTCTCTTATCCGGCTCGCTCGCATATCTGGCTCGCTCGATCTCATATCTTGCTCGCTCGCTTGCTCTTATGTCTGGCTCACTCGCTCTCATATCTGGCTCGCTCGATTGCTCTCTTGTCTGGTTCGCCCTCTTATCTGTCTCGCTCTCATATCTGGCTTGCTCACTTGCTCTCATATCTGGCTCGCTCGCTTGCTCTCATGTCTGGCTCGCTCTCTTATCTGGCTCGCTCGCTCTCATATCTGGCTCGCTCTCTTATCTGGCTCGCTCGCTCTCATGTCTGGCTCGCTCGCTCTCATATCTGGCTTGCTCGCTTGCTCTCATATCTGGTTCGCTCGCTTGCTCTCATGTCTGGCTCGCTCTCTTATCTGGCTCGCTCGCATATCTGGTTCGCTCACTTGCTCTCTTGTCTGGCTTGCTCTCTTATATGGCTCGCTCGCTTGCTCTCATATCCAGCTAGCTTGCTTGCTCTCTTGTCTGGCTCGCTCTCTTATCTGGCTCGCTCTCTTATCTGGCTCGCTCGCTCGCATTTCTGGCTCGCTCGCATATCTGGCTTGCTCGCTTGCTCTCATGTCTGGCTCGCTCGCTCTCATATCTTGCTCGCTAACTTGGTCTCATGTCTGGCTTGCTCGCTCTCATATCTGGCTCGCTCTCATATCTGGCTTGCTCGCTTGCTCTCATATCTGGTTCGCTCGCTTGCTCTCATGTCTGGCTCGCTCTCTTATCTGGCTCGCTCGCATATCTGGTTCGCTCACTTGCTCTCTTGTCTGGCTTGCTCTCTTATATGGCTCGCTCGCTTGCTCTCATATCCAGCTAGCTTGCTTGCTCTCTTGTCTGGCTCGCTCTCTTATCTGGCTCGCTCTCTTATCTGGCTCGCTCGCTCGCATTTCTGGCTCGCTCGCATATCTGGCTCGCTCGCTTGCTCTCATGTCTGGCTCGCTCGCTCTCATATCTGGCTCGCTCTCTTGCTCTCATGTCTTGATCGCTCGCTTGCTCTCATGTCTGGCTCGCTCACTCTCATATCTGGCTCGCTCGCTCGCATATCTGTCTCGCTCGCTTGCTCTCTTGTCTGGCTCACTCTCTTATCTGGCTCGCTCGCATATCTGGCTCGCTCGCTTGCTCTCTTGTCTGGCTCGCTCTATTATCTGACTCGCTCGCTCGCATATCTGGCTCGCTCGCTTGCTCTCATCTGGCTCGCTCGCTTGCTCTCATATCTGGCTCGCTCGCTTGCTCTCATATCTGGCTCGCTCACTTGCTCTCTTGTCTGGCTCGCTCTCTTATTTGGCTCGCTCGCATATGTGGCTCGCTCGATCTCATATCTTGCTCGCTGGCTTGCTCTCATGTCTGGCTCACTCGCTATCATATCTGGCTCGCTCGCTTGTTCTCATGTCTGGCTCGCTCGCTCTCATATCTTGCTCGCTCGCTTGCTCTCATGTCTGTCTCGCTCGCTCTCCTATCTTGCTCGCTCGCTTGCTCTCATGTCTGGCTCGCTCGCGCTCATATCTGGCTCGCTCGCTTGCTCTCTTGTCTGGTTCGCTCTCTTATCTGGCTCTCTCGCTTGCATATCTGGCTCGCTCGCTTGCTCTCATATCTGGCTCGCTTGCTTGCTCTCTTGTCTGGCTCGCTCTCTTATCTCACTCGCTCTCATATCTGGCTCGCTCGCTTGCTCTCATATCTGGCTCGCTCACTTGCTCTCTTTTCTGGCTCGCTCTTTTATCTGACTTGCCCGCATATCTGGCTCGCTCGATCTCATATTTTGCTCGCTCGCTTGCTCTCATGTCTGGCTCACTCGCTCTCATATCTGGCTCGCTCGCTTGCTCTCATGTCTGGCTCGCTCTCTCTCATATCTTGCTCGCTCGCTTGCTCTCATGTCTGGCTCGCTCGCTCTCCTATCTGGCTCGCTCGCTTGCTCTCATGTCTGGCTCGCTCGCTCTCATATCTGGCTCGCTCGCTTGCTCTCATGTCTGGCTCGCTCGCTCTCATATCTTGCTCGCTCGCTTGCTCTCATGTCTGGCTCGCTCGCTCTCATTTCTGGCTCGCTCGCTTGCTCTCATGTCTGGCTCGCTCGCTCTCATATCTGGCTCACTCGCTTGCTCTCATGTCTGGCTCTCTCGCTCTCATATCTGGCTCGCTCGCTTGCTCTCTTGTCTGGTTCGCTCTCTTATCTGGCTCGCTCTCATATCTGGCTCGCTCGCTTGCTCTCATGTCTGGCTCGCTCTCATATCTGGCTCGCTCGCTTGCTCTCATGTCTGGCTCGCTCGCTCTCATATCTGGCTCGCTCGCTTGCTCTCATGTCTGGCTCGCTCGCTCTCATATCTGGCTCGCTCGCTTGCTCTCATGTCTGGCTCACTCGCTCTCATATCTGGCTTGCTCGCTTGCTCTCATGTCTGGCTCGCTCGCTCTCATATCTTGCTCGCTCGCTTTCTCTCATGTCTGGCTCGCTCGCTCTCATATCTGGCTCGCTCGCTTGCTCTCATGTCTGGCTCGCTCGCTCTCATATCTGGCTCGCTCTTTTCAGCAAGAAGTCCAACAGCACTCACGGGTTCAAGTAAAAAACACAACGGTGTTTATTTAAACCATGTTCAAATGCAACGTTTCAGTGATATCCACCACCTTTTTCAAGCATGGCTCGCTTTTTTGCTCTCTTGTCTGGTTCGCTCTCATATCTGGCTCGCTCTCATATCTTGCTCGCTCGCTTCCATATCTGGCTCGCTCGCTTGCTCTCATGTCTGGCTCGCTCGCTCTCATATCTGGCTCGCTCGCTTGCTCTCATGTCTGGCTCGCTCGCTCTCATATCTTACTCGCTCGCTTGCTCTCATGTCTGGCTCGCTTGCTCTCATATCTGGCTCGCTCGCTTGCTCTCTTGTCTGGTTCGCTCTGTTATCTGGCTCGCTCTCATATCTTGCTCGCTCGCTTGCTCTCATGTCTGGCTCGCTCTCATATCTGGCTCGCTCGCTTGCTCTCATGTCTGGCTCGCTTGCTCTCATATCTGGCTCGCTCGCTTGCTCTCATGTCTGGCTCGCTCGCTCTCATATCTGGCTCGCTCGATTGCTCTCATGTCTGGCTCACTCGCTCTCATATCTGGCTCGCTCGCTTGCTCTCATGTCTGGCTCGCTCTCATATCTGGCTCGCTCGCTTGCTCTCATGTCTGGCTCGCTTGCTCTCATATCTGGCTCGCTCGCTTGCTCTCATGTCTGGCTCGCTCGCTCTCATATCTGGCTCGCTCGATTGCTCTCATGTCTGGCTCACTCGCTCTCATATCTGGCTCGCTCGCTTACTCTCATGTCTGGCTCGCTCGCTCTCATATCTGGCTCGCTCTTTTGCTCTCTTGTCTGGTTCGCTCTCTTATCTGGCTCGCTCTTATATCTTGCTCGCTCGCTTGCTCTCATGTCTGGCTCGCTCTCATATCTCACTCGCTCGCTTGCTCTCATTTCTGGCTCGATCGCACTCATGTCTGGCTCGCTCGCTTGCTCTCATGTCTGGCTCGCTTGCTCTCATATCTGGCTCGCTCGCTTGCTCTCATGTCTGGCTCGCTCGCTCTCAAATGTGGCTCGCTCGATTGCTCTCATGTCTGGCTCGCTTGCTCTCATACCTGGCTCGCTCGCTTGCTCTCATGTGTGGCTCGCTCGCTCTCATATCTGGCTTGCTCGCTCGCATATCTGTCTCGCTCGCTTGCTCTCTTGTCTGGCTCACTCTCTTATCTGGCTCGCTCGCATATCTAGCTCGCTCGCTTGCTCTCTTGTCTGGCTTGCTCTCTTATCTGACTCGCTCGCTCGCATATCTGGCTCGCTCGCTTGCTCTCATCTGGCTCGCTCGCTTGCTCTCATATCTGCCTCGCTCACTTGCTCTCTTGTCTGGCTCGCTCTCTTACCTGGCTCGCTCGCATATGTGGCTCGCTCGATCTCATATCTTGCTCGCTGGCTTGCTCTCATGTCTGGCTCACTCGTTCTCATATCTGGCTCGCTCGCTTGTTCTCATGTCTGGCTCGCTCGCTCTCATATCTTGCTCGCTCGCTTGCTCTCATGTCTGTCTCGCTCGCTCTCCTATCTGGCTCGCTCGCTTGCTCTTATGTCTGGCTCGCTCTCTCTCATATCTGGCTCGCTTGCTTGCTCTCTTGTCTGGTTCGCTCTCTTATCTGGCTCGCTCGCTTGCATATCTGACTCGCTCGCTTGATCTCATATCTGGCTCGTTTGCTTGCTCTCTTGTCTGGCTCGCTCTCTTATCTCGCTCGCTCTCATATCTGGCTCGCTCGCTCGCTTGCATATCTGGCTCGCTCGCTTGCTCTCATATCTGGCTCGCTTGCTTGCTCTCTTGTCTGGCTCGCTCTCTTATCTCGCTCGCTCTCATATCTGGCTCGCTCGCTTGCTCTCATATCTGGCTTGCTTGCTTGCTCTCTTGTCTGGCTCGCTCTCTTATCTCGCTCCCTCTCATATCTGGCTCGCTCGCTTGCTCTCATATCTTGCTCGCTCGCTTGCTCTCATGTCTGGCTCGCTCGCTCTCATATCTGGCTCGCTCGCTTGCTCTCATGTCTGGCTCGCTCGCTCTCTTATCTGGCTCGCTCGCTTGCTCTCATGTCTTGCTCGCTCGCTTGCTCTCATGTCTGGCTCGCTCACTCTCATATCTGGCTCGCTTGCTTGCTCTCATGTCTGGCTCGCTCGCTCTCATATCTGGCTCGCTCGCTTGCTCTCATGTCTGGCTCACTCGCTCTCATATCTGGCTCGCTCGCTTGCTCTCATGTCTTGCTCGCTCGCTTGCTCTCATGTCTGGCTCGCTCACTCTCATATCTGGCTCGCTCGCTTGCTCTCATGTCTGGCTCGCTCGCTCTCATATCTGGCTCGCTCGCTTGCTCTCATGTCTGGCTCACTCGCTCTCATATCTGTCTTGCTCACTTGCTATCATGTCTGGCTCGCTCTCGCTCGCTTGCTCTCATGTCTGGCTCACTCGCTCTCATATCTGGCTTGCTCGCTTGCTCTCATGTCTGGCTCGCTCTCATATCTTGCTCGCTCGCTTGCTCTCATGTCTGGCTCGCTCGCTCTCATATCTGGCTCGCTCGCTTGCTCTCATGTCTGGCTCGCTCGCTCTCATATCTGGCTCGCTCTTTTGCTCTCTTGTCTGGTTCGCTCTCTTATCTGGCTCGCTCTTATATCTTGCTCGCTCGCTTGCTCTCATGTCTGGCTCGCTCCCATATCTCACTCGCTCGCTTGCTCTCATTTCTGGCTCGATCGCACTCATGTCTGGCTCGCTTGCTTGCTCTCATGTCTGGCTCGCTTGCTCTCATATCTGGCTCGCTCGCTTGCTCTCATGTCTGGCTCGCTCGCTCTCATATCTGGCTCGCTCGTTTGCTCTCATGTCTGGCTCGCTTGCTCTCATACCTGGCTCACTCGCTTGCTCTCTTGTCTGGCACTCTCTCTTATCTGGCTCGCTCGCATATCTGGCTTGCTCGCTCTCATATCTGGCTCGCTCGCTTGCTCTCATATCCGGCTAGCTTGCTTGCTCTCTTGTCTGGCTCGCTCTCTTATCTGGCTCGCTCTCTTATCTGGCTCGCTCGCTCGCATTTCTGACTCGCTCGCATATCTGGCTCGCTCGCTCACATATCTTGCTCGCTCATTTGCTCTCATGTCTGGCTCGCTCGCTCTCATATCTGGCTCGCTCGCTTGCTCTCATATCTGGCTCGCTTGCTTGCTCTCATATCTGGCTTGCTCGCTTGCTCTTATATCTGGCTCGCTCGCTTGCTCTCTTGTCTGGCTCGCTCTCTTATCTGGCTCTCTCGCTCGCATATCTGGCTCGCTCGCTTGCTCTCATGTCTGGCTCGCTCGCTCTCATTTCTGGCTCGCTCGCTTGCTCTCATGTCTGGCTCGCTCTCTCTCATATCTGGCTCGCTCGCTTGCTCTCTTGTCTGGTTCGCTCTCTTATCTGGCTCGCTCGCTTGCATATCTGGCTCGCTCGCTTAATCTCATATCTGGCTCGCTTGCTTGCTCTCTTGTCTGGCTCGCTCTCTTATCTCGCTCGCTCTCATATCTGGCTCGCTCACTTGCTCTCATATCTGGCTCGCTCACTTGCTCTCTTTTCTGGCTCGCTCTCTTATCTGACTTGCCCGCATATCTGGCTCGCTCGATCTCATATTTTGCTCGCTCGCTTGCTCTCATGTCTGGCTCACTCGCTCTCATATCTCGCTCGCTCGCTTGCTCTCATGTCTGGCTCTCTCTCTCTCATATCTTGCTCGCTAGCTTGCTCTCATGTCTGTCTCGCTCGCTCTCATATCTGGCTCGCTCTTTTGCTCTCTTGTCTGGTTCGCTCTCTTATCTGGCTCGCTCTTATATCTTGCTCGCTCGCTTGCTCTCATGTCTGGCTCGCTCTCATATCTCACTCGCTCGCTTGCTCTCATTTCTGGCTCGATCGCACTCATGTCTGGCTCGCTTGCATGCTCTCATGTCTGGCTCGCTTGCTCTCATATCTGGCTCGCTCGCTTGCTCTCATGTCTGGCTTGCTCGCTCTCATATCTGGCTCGCTTGATTGCTCTCATGTCTGGCTCGCTTGCTCTCATACCTGGCTCGCTCGCTTGCTCTCTTGTCTGGCACTCTCTCTTATCTGGCTCGCTCGCATATCTTGCTTGCTCGCTCTCATATCTGGCTCGCTCGCTTGCTCTCATATCCGGCTAGCTTGCTTGCTCTCTTGTCTGGCTCGCTCTCTTATCTGGCTCGCTCTCTTATCTGGCTCGCTCGCTCGCATTTCTGACTCGCTCGCATATCTGGCTCGCTCGCTCACATATCTTGCTCGCTCATTTGCTCTCATGTCTGGCTCGCTCGCTCTCATATCTGGCTCGCTCGCTTGCTCTCATATCTAGCTCGCTTGCTTGCTCTCATATCTGGCTTGCTCGCTTGCTCTTATATCTGGCTCGCTCGCTTGCTCTCTTGTCTGGCTCGCTCTCTTATCTGGCTCTCTCGCTCGCATATCTGGCTCGCTCGCTTGCTCTCATGTCTGGCTCGCTCGCTCTCATTTCTGGCTCGCTCGCTTGCTCTTATGTCTGGCTCGCTCTCTCTCATATCTGGCTCGCTCGCTTGCTCTCTTGTCTGGTTCGCTCTCTTATCTGGCTCGCTCGCTTGCATATCTGGCTCGCTCGCTTAATCTCATATCTGGCTCGCTTGCTTGCTCTCTTGTCTGGCTCGCTCTCTTATCTCGCTCGCTCTCATATCTGGCTCGCTCACTTGCTCTCATGTCTGGCTCGCTCACTCTCATATCTTGCTCGCTCGCCTGCTCTCATGTCTGGCTCGCTCGCTCTCATATCTGGCTCGCTCGCTTGCTCTCATGTCTGGCTCGCTCTCATATCTGGCTTGCTCGCTTGCTCTTATGTCTGGCTCGCTTGCTCTCATATCTGGCTCGTTCGCTCGCATATCTGGCTCGCTCGCTTGCTCTCTTGTCTGGCTCACTCTCTTATCTGGCTCGCTCGCTCGCATATCTGGCTCGCTCGCATGCTCTCTTGTCTGGCTCGCTCTCTTATCTGGCTCGCTCGCTCGCATATATGGCTCGCTCACTTGCTCTCATATCTGGCTCGTTCACTTGCTCTCTTGTCTGGCTCGATCTCTTATCTCGCTCGCTCTCATATCTGGCTCGATCTCTTATCTCGCTCGCTCTCATATCTGGTTCGCTCGCTTGCTCTCATATCTGGCTCGCTCGCTTGCTCTCTTGTCTGGCTTGCTCCCTTATCTGGCTCGCTCGCATATCTGGCTCGCTCGCTTTCATATCTGGCTCGCTCGCTTGCTCTCATGTCTGGCTCTCTCTCATATCTGGCTTGCTCGCTTGCTCTTATGTCTGGCTCGCTTGCTCTCATATCTGGCTCGTTCGCTCGCATATCTGGCTCGCTCGCTTGCTCTCTTGTCTGGCTTGCTCTCTTATCTGGCTCGCCCGCTCGCATATCTGGCTCGCTCACTTGCTCTCATATCTGGCTCACTCACTTGCTCTCTTGTCTGGCTCGCTCTCTTATCCGGCTCGCTCGCATATCTGGCTCGCTCGATCTCATATCTTGCTCGCTCGCTTGCTCTTATGTCTGGCTCACTCGCTCTCATATCTGGCTCGCTCGATTGCTCTCTTGTCTGGTTCGCCCTCTTATCTGTCTCGCTCTCATATCTGGCTTGCTCACTTGCTCTCATATCTGGCTCGCTCGCTTGCTCTCATGTCTGGCTCGCTCTCTTATCTGGCTCGCTCGCTCTCATATCTGGCTCGCTCTCTTATCTGGCTCGCTCGCTCTCATGTCTGGCTCGCTCGCTCTCATATCTGGCTTGCTCGCTTGCTCTCATATCTGGTTCGCTCGCTTGCTCTCATGTCTGGCTCGCTCTCTTATCTGGCTCGCTCGCATATCTGGTTCGCTCACTTGCTCTCTTGTCTGGCTTGCTCTCTTATATGGCTCGCTCGCTTGCTCTCATATCCAGCTAGCTTGCTTGCTCTCTTGTCTGGCTCGCTCTCTTATCTGGCTCGCTCTCTTATCTGGCTCGCTCGCTCGCATTTCTGGCTCGCTCGCATATCTGGCTTGCTCGCTTGCTCTCATGTCTGGCTCGCTCGCTCTCATATCTTGCTCGCTAACTTGGTCTCATGTCTGGCTTGCTCGCTCTCATATCTGGCTCGCTCTCATATCTGGCTTGCTCGCTTGCTCTCATATCTGGTTCGCTCGCTTGCTCTCATGTCTGGCTCGCTCTCTTATCTGGCTCGCTCGCATATCTGGTTCGCTCACTTGCTCTCTTGTCTGGCTTGCTCTCTTATATGGCTCGCTCGCTTGCTCTCATATCCAGCTAGCTTGCTTGCTCTCTTGTCTGGCTCGCTCTCTTATCTGGCTCGCTCTCTTATCTGGCTCGCTCGCTCGCATTTCTGGCTCGCTCGCATATCTGGCTCGCTCGCTTGCTCTCATGTCTGGCTCGCTCGCTCTCATATCTGGCTCGCTCTCTTGCTCTCATGTCTTGATCGCTCGCTTGCTCTCATGTCTGGCTCGCTCACTCTCATATCTGGCTCGCTCGCTCGCATATCTGTCTCGCTCGCTTGCTCTCTTGTCTGGCTCACTCTCTTATCTGGCTCGCTCGCATATCTGGCTCGCTCGCTTGCTCTCTTGTCTGGCTCGCTCTATTATCTGACTCGCTCGCTCGCATATCTGGCTCGCTCGCTTGCTCTCATCTGGCTCGCTCGCTTGCTCTCATATCTGGCTCGCTCGCTTGCTCTCATATCTGGCTCGCTCACTTGCTCTCTTGTCTGGCTCGCTCTCTTATTTGGCTCGCTCGCATATGTGGCTCGCTCGATCTCATATCTTGCTCGCTGGCTTGCTCTCATGTCTGGCTCACTCGCTATCATATCTGGCTCGCTCGCTTGTTCTCATGTCTGGCTCGCTCGCTCTCATATCTTGCTCGCTCGCTTGCTCTCATGTCTGTCTCGCTCGCTCTCCTATCTTGCTCGCTCGCTTGCTCTCATGTCTGGCTCGCTCGCGCTCATATCTGGCTCGCTCGCTTGCTCTCTTGTCTGGTTCGCTCTCTTATCTGGCTCTCTCGCTTGCATATCTGGCTCGCTCGCTTGCTCTCATATCTGGCTCGCTTGCTTGCTCTCTTGTCTGGCTCGCTCTCTTATCTCACTCGCTCTCATATCTGGCTCGCTCGCTTGCTCTCATATCTGGCTCGCTCACTTGCTCTCTTTTCTGGCTCGCTCTTTTATCTGACTTGCCCGCATATCTGGCTCGCTCGATCTCATATTTTGCTCGCTCGCTTGCTCTCATGTCTGGCTCACTCGCTCTCATATCTGGCTCGCTCGCTTGCTCTCATGTCTGGCTCGCTCTCTCTCATATCTTGCTCGCTCGCTTGCTCTCATGTCTGGCTCGCTCGCTCTCCTATCTGGCTCGCTCGCTTGCTCTCATGTCTGGCTCGCTCGCTCTCATATCTGGCTCGCTCGCTTGCTCTCATGTCTGGCTCGCTCGCTCTCATATCTTGCTCGCTCGCTTGCTCTCATGTCTGGCTCGCTCGCTCTCATTTCTGGCTCGCTCGCTTGCTCTCATGTCTGGCTCGCTCGCTCTCATATCTGGCTCACTCGCTTGCTCTCATGTCTGGCTCTCTCGCTCTCATATCTGGCTCGCTCGCTTGCTCTCTTGTCTGGTTCGCTCTCTTATCTGGCTCGCTCTCATATCTGGCTCGCTCGCTTGCTCTCATGTCTGGCTCGCTCTCATATCTGGCTCGCTCGCTTGCTCTCATGTCTGGCTCGCTCGCTCTCATATCTGGCTCGCTCGCTTGCTCTCATGTCTGGCTCGCTCGCTCTCATATCTGGCTCGCTCGCTTGCTCTCATGTCTGGCTCACTCGCTCTCATATCTGGCTTGCTCGCTTGCTCTCATGTCTGGCTCGCTCGCTCTCATATCTTGCTCGCTCGCTTTCTCTCATGTCTGGCTCGCTCGCTCTCATATCTGGCTCGCTCGCTTGCTCTCATGTCTGGCTCGCTCGCTCTCATATCTGGCTCGCTCTTTTCAGCAAGAAGTCCAACAGCACTCACGGGTTCAAGTAAAAAACACAACGGTGTTTATTTAAACCATGTTCAAATGCAACGTTTCAGTGATATCCACCACCTTTTTCAAGCATGGCTCGCTCTTTTGCTCTCTTGTCTGGTTCGCTCTCATATCTGGCTCGCTCTCATATCTTGCTCGCTCGCTTCCATATCTGGCTCGCTCGCTTGCTCTCATGTCTGGCTCGCTCGCTCTCATATCTGGCTCGCTCGCTTGCTCTCATGTCTGGCTCGCTCGCTCTCATATCTTACTCGCTCGCTTGCTCTCATGTCTGGCTCGCTTGCTCTCATATCTGGCTCGCTCGCTTGCTCTCTTGTCTGGTTCGCTCTGTTATCTGGCTCGCTCTCATATCTTGCTCGCTCGCTTGCTCTCATGTCTGGCTCGCTCTCATATCTGGCTCGCTCGCTTGCTCTCATGTCTGGCTCGCTTGCTCTCATATCTGGCTCGCTCGCTTGCTCTCATGTCTGGCTCGCTCGCTCTCATATCTGGCTCGCTCGATTGCTCTCATGTCTGGCTCACTCGCTCTCATATCTGGCTCGCTCGCTTGCTCTCATGTCTGGCTCGCTCTCATATCTGGCTCGCTCGCTTGCTCTCATGTCTGGCTCGCTTGCTCTCATATCTGGCTCGCTCGCTTGCTCTCATGTCTGGCTCGCTCGCTCTCATATCTGGCTCGCTCGATTGCTCTCATGTCTGGCTCACTCGCTCTCATATCTGGCTCGCTCGCTTACTCTCATGTCTGGCTCGCTCGCTCTCATATCTGGCTCGCTCTTTTGCTCTCTTGTCTGGTTCGCTCTCTTATCTGGCTCGCTCTTATATCTTGCTCGCTCGCTTGCTCTCATGTCTGGCTCGCTCTCATATCTCACTCGCTCGCTTGCTCTCATTTCTGGCTCGATCGCACTCATGTCTGGCTCGCTCGCTTGCTCTCATGTCTGGCTCGCTTGCTCTCATATCTGGCTCGCTCGCTTGCTCTCATGTCTGGCTCGCTCGCTCTCAAATGTGGCTCGCTCGATTGCTCTCATGTCTGGCTCGCTTGCTCTCATACCTGGCTCGCTCGCTTGCTCTCATGTGTGGCTCGCTCGCTCTCATATCTGGCTTGCTCGCTCGCATATCTGTCTCGCTCGCTTGCTCTCTTGTCTGGCTCACTCTCTTATCTGGCTCGCTCGCATATCTAGCTCGCTCGCTTGCTCTCTTGTCTGGCTTGCTCTCTTATCTGACTCGCTCGCTCGCATATCTGGCTCGCTCGCTTGCTCTCATCTGGCTCGCTCGCTTGCTCTCATATCTGCCTCGCTCACTTGCTCTCTTGTCTGGCTCGCTCTCTTACCTGGCTCGCTCGCATATGTGGCTCGCTCGATCTCATATCTTGCTCGCTGGCTTGCTCTCATGTCTGGCTCACTCGTTCTCATATCTGGCTCGCTCGCTTGTTCTCATGTCTGGCTCGCTCGCTCTCATATCTTGCTCGCTCGCTTGCTCTCATGTCTGTCTCGCTCGCTCTCCTATCTGGCTCGCTCGCTTGCTCTTATGTCTGGCTCGCTCTCTCTCATATCTGGCTCGCTTGCTTGCTCTCTTGTCTGGTTCGCTCTCTTATCTGGCTCGCTCGCTTGCATATCTGACTCGCTCGCTTGATCTCATATCTGGCTCGTTTGCTTGCTCTCTTGTCTGGCTCGCTCTCTTATCTCGCTCGCTCTCATATCTGGCTCGCTCGCTCGCTTGCATATCTGGCTCGCTCGCTTGCTCTCATATCTGGCTCGCTTGCTTGCTCTCTTGTCTGGCTCGCTCTCTTATCTCGCTCGCTCTCATATCTGGCTCGCTCGCTTGCTCTCATATCTGGCTTGCTTGCTTGCTCTCTTGTCTGGCTCGCTCTCTTATCTCGCTCCCTCTCATATCTGGCTCGCTCGCTTGCTCTCATATCTTGCTCGCTCGCTTGCTCTCATGTCTGGCTCGCTCGCTCTCATATCTGGCTCGCTCGCTTGCTCTCATGTCTGGCTCGCTTGCTCTCTTATCTGGCTCGCTCGCTTGCTCTCATGTCTTGCTCGCTCGCTTGCTCTCATGTCTGGCTCGCTCACTCTCATATCTGGCTCGCTTGCTTGCTCTCATGTCTGGCTCGCTCGCTCTCATATCTGGCTCGCTCGCTTGCTCTCATGTCTGGCTCACTCGCTCTCATATCTGGCTCGCTCGCTTGCTCTCATGTCTTGCTCGCTCGCTTGCTCTCATGTCTGGCTCGCTCACTCTCATATCTGGCTCGCTCGCTTGCTCTCATGTCTGGCTCGCTCGCTCTCATATCTGGCTCGCTCGCTTGCTCTCATGTCTGGCTCACTCGCTCTCATATCTGTCTTGCTCACTTGCTATCATGTCTGGCTCGCTCTCGCTCGCTTGCTCTCATGTCTGGCTCACTCGCTCTCATATCTGGCTTGCTCGCTTGCTCTCATGTCTGGCTCGCTCTCATATCTTGCTCGCTCGCTTGCTCTCATGTCTGGCTCGCTCGCTCTCATATCTGGCTCGCTCGCTTGCTCTCATGTCTGGCTCGCTCGCTCTCATATCTGGCTCGCTCTTTTGCTCTCTTGTCTGGTTCGCTCTCTTATCTGGCTCGCTCTTATATCTTGCTCGCTCGCTTGCTCTCATGTCTGGCTCGCTCCCATATCTCACTCGCTCGCTTGCTCTCATTTCTGGCTCGATCGCACTCATGTCTGGCTCGCTTGCTTGCTCTCATGTCTGGCTCGCTTGCTCTCATATCTGGCTCGCTCGCTTGCTCTCATGTCTGGCTCGCTCGCTCTCATATCTGGCTCGCTCGTTTGCTCTCATGTCTGGCTCGCTTGCTCTCATACCTGGCTCACTCGCTTGCTCTCTTGTCTGGCACTCTCTCTTATCTGGCTCGCTCGCATATCTGGCTTGCTCGCTCTCATATCTGGCTCGCTCGCTTGCTCTCATATCCGGCTAGCTTGCTTGCTCTCTTGTCTGGCTCGCTCTCTTATCTGGCTCGCTCTCTTATCTGGCTCGCTCGCTCGCATTTCTGACTCGCTCGCATATCTGGCTCGCTCGCTCACATATCTTGCTCGCTCATTTGCTCTCATGTCTGGCTCGCTCGCTCTCATATCTGGCTCGCTCGCTTGCTCTCATATCTGGCTCGCTTGCTTGCTCTCATATCTGGCTTGCTCGCTTGCTCTTATATCTGGCTCGCTCGCTTGCTCTCTTGTCTGGCTCGCTCTCTTATCTGGCTCTCTCGCTCGCATATCTGGCTCGCTCGCTTGCTCTCATGTCTGGCTCGCTCGCTCTCATTTCTGGCTCGCTCGCTTGCTCTCATGTCTGGCTCGCTCTCTCTCATATCTGGCTCGCTCGCTTGCTCTCTTGTCTGGTTCGCTCTCTTATCTGGCTCGCTCGCTTGCATATCTGGCTCGCTCGCTTAATCTCATATCTGGCTCGCTTGCTTGCTCTCTTGTCTGGCTCGCTCTCTTATCTCGCTCGCTCTCATATCTGGCTCGCTCACTTGCTCTCATATCTGGCTCGCTCACTTGCTCTCTTTTCTGGCTCGCTCTCTTATCTGACTTGCCCGCATATCTGGCTCGCTCGATCTCATATTTTGCTCGCTCGCTTGCTCTCATGTCTGGCTCACTCGCTCTCATATCTCGCTCGCTCGCTTGCTCTCATGTCTGGCTCTCTCTCTCTCATATCTTGCTCGCTAGCTTGCTCTCATGTCTGTCTCGCTCGCTCTCATATCTGGCTCGCTCTTTTGCTCTCTTGTCTGGTTCGCTCTCTTATCTGGCTCGCTCTTATATCTTGCTCGCTCGCTTGCTCTCATGTCTGGCTCGCTCTCATATCTCACTCGCTCGCTTGCTCTCATTTCTGGCTCGATCGCACTCATGTCTGGCTCGCTTGCATGCTCTCATGTCTGGCTCGCTTGCTCTCATATCTGGCTCGCTCGCTTGCTCTCATGTCTGGCTTGCTCGCTCTCATATCTGGCTCGCTTGATTGCTCTCATGTCTGGCTCGCTTGCTCTCATACCTGGCTCGCTCGCTTGCTCTCTTGTCTGGCACTCTCTCTTATCTGGCTCGCTCGCATATCTTGCTTGCTCGCTCTCATATCTGGCTCGCTCGCTTGCTCTCATATCCGGCTAGCTTGCTTGCTCTCTTGTCTGGCTCGCTCTCTTATCTGGCTCGCTCTCTTATCTGGCTCGCTCGCTCGCATTTCTGACTCGCTCGCATATCTGGCTCGCTCGCTCACATATCTTGCTCGCTCATTTGCTCTCATGTCTGGCTCGCTCGCTCTCATATCTGGCTCGCTCGCTTGCTCTCATATCTAGCTCGCTTGCTTGCTCTCATATCTGGCTTGCTCGCTTGCTCTTATATCTGGCTCGCTCGCTTGCTCTCTTGTCTGGCTCGCTCTCTTATCTGGCTCTCTCGCTCGCATATCTGGCTCGCTCGCTTGCTCTCATGTCTGGCTCGCTCGCTCTCATTTCTGGCTCGCTCGCTTGCTCTTATGTCTGGCTCGCTCTCTCTCATATCTGGCTCGCTCGCTTGCTCTCTTGTCTGGTTCGCTCTCTTATCTGGCTCGCTCGCTTGCATATCTGGCTCGCTCGCTTAATCTCATATCTGGCTCGCTTGCTTGCTCTCTTGTCTGGCTCGCTCTCTTATCTCGCTCGCTCTCATATCTGGCTCGCTCACTTGCTCTCATATCTGGCTCGCTCACTTGCTCTCTTTTCTGGCTCGCTCTCTTATCTGACTTGCCCGCATATCTGGCTCGCTCGATCTCATATTTTGCTTGCTCGCTTGCTCTCATGTCTGGCTCACTCGCTCTCATATCTGGCTCGCTCGCTTGCTCTCATGTCTGGCTCTCTCTCTCTCATATCTGGCTCGCTCGCTTGCTCTCTTGTCTGGTTCGCTCTCTTATCTGGCTCGCTCTCATATCTGGCTCGCTCGCTTGCTCTCATGTCTGGCTCGCTCTCATATCTGGCTCGCTCGCTTGCTCTCATGTCTGGCTCTCTCACTCTCATATCTGGCTCGCTCGCTTGCTCTCATGTCTGGCTCGCTCGCTCTCATATCTGGCTCGCTCGCTTGCTCTCATGTCTGGCTCACTCGCTCTCATATCTGGCTTGCTCGCTTGCTCTCATGTCTGGCTCGCTCGCTCTCATATCTTGCTCGTTCGCTTTCTCTCATGTCTGGCTCGCTCGCTCTCATATCTGGCTCGCTCGCTTGCTCTCATGTCTGGCTCGCTCGCTCTCATATCTGGCTCGCTCTTTTCAGCAATAAGTCCAACAGCACTCATCGGTTCAAGTAAAAAACACAACGGTGTTTATTTAAACCATGTTCAAATGCAACGTTTCAGTGATATCCACCACCTTTTTCAAGCATGGCTCGCTCTTTTGCTCTCTTGTCTGGTTCGCTCTCATATCTGGCTCGCTCTCATATCTTGCTCGCTCGCTTCCATATCTGGCTCGCTCGCTTGCTCTCATGTCTGGCTCGCTCGCTCTCATATCTGGCTCGCTCGCTTGCTCTCATGTCTGGCTCGCTCGCTCTCATATCTTACTCGCTCGCTTGCTCTCATGTCTGGCTCGCTTGCTCTCATATCTGGCTCGCTCGCTTGCTCTCATGTCTGGCTCGCTCTCATATCTGGCTCGCTCGCTTGCTCTCATGTCTGGCTCGCTCGCTCTCATATCTGGCTCGCTCGCTTGCTCTCATGTCTGGCTCGCTCGCTCTCATATCTGGCTCGCTCGATTGCTCTCATGTCTGGCTCACTCGCTCTCATATCTGGCTCGCTCGCTTGCTCTCATGTCTGGCTCGCTCTCGCTCGCTTGCTCTCATGTCTGGCTCACTCACTCTCATATCTGGCTTGCTCGCTTGCTCTCATGTCTGGCTCGCTCGCTCTCATATCTGGCTCGCTCGCTTGCTCTCATGTCTGGCTCGCTCGCTCTCATATCTGGCTGGCTCGATTGCTCTCATGTCTAGCTCGCTTGCTCTCATACCTGGCTCGCTCGCTTGCTCTCATGTCTGGCTCGCTCGCTCTCATATCTGGCTTGCTCGCTCGCATATCTGTCTCGCTCGCTTGCTCTCTTGTCTGGCTCACTCTCTTATCTGGCTCGCTCGCATATCTGGCTCGCTCGCTTGCTCTCTTGTCTGGCTCGCTCTCTTATCTGACTCGCTCGCTCGCATATCTGGCTCGCTCGCTTGCTCTCATCTGGCTCGCTCGCTTGCTCTCATGTCTGCCTCGCTCACTTGCTCTCTTGTCTGGCTCGCTCTCTTATCTGGCTCGCTCGCATATGTGGCTCGCTCGATCTCATATCTTGCTCGCTGGCTTGCTCTCATGTCTGGCTCACTCGCTCTCATATCTGGCTCGCTCGCTTGCTCTCATGTCTGGCTCGCTCGCTCTCATATCTTACTCGCTCGCTTGCTCTCATGTCTGGCTCGCTTGCTCTCATATCTGGCTCGCTCGCTTGCTCTCTTGTCTGGTTCGCTCTCTTATCTGGCTCGCTCTCATATCTTGCTCGCTCGCTTGCTCTCATGTCTGGCTCGCTCTCATATCTGGCTCGCTCGCTTGCTCTCATGTCTGGCTCGCTCGCTCTCATATCTGGCTCGCTCGCTTGCTCTCATGTCTGGCTCGCTCGCTCTCATATCTGGCTCGTTCGATTGCTCTCATGTCTGGCTCACTCGCTCTCATATCCGGCTAGCTTGCTTGCTCTATTGTCTGGCTTGCTCTCTTATCTGGCTCGCTCTCTTATCTGGCTCGCTCGCTCGCATTTCTGGCTCCCTCGCTTATCTGGCTCGCTCGCTCACATATCTTGCTCGCTCATTTGCTCTCATGTCTGGCTCGCTCGCTCTCATATCTGGCTCGCTCGCTTGCTCTCACATCTGGCTCGCTTGCTTGCTCTCATATCTGGCTTGCTCGCTTGCTCTTATATCTGGCTCGCTCGCTTGCTCTCATGTCTGGCTCGCTCGCTCTCATTTCTGGCTCGCTCGCTTGCTCTCATGTCTGGCTCGCTCGCTCTCATATCTGGCTCGCTCGCTTGCTCTCATGTCTGGTTCGCTCGCTCTCATTTCTGGCTCGCTCGCTTGCTCTCTTGTCTGGTTCGCTCTCTTATCTGGCTCGCTCTCATATCTGGCTCGCTCGCTCTCATATCTGGCTCGCTCGCCTGCTCTCTTGTCTGGTTCGCTCTCTTATCTGGCTCGCTCTCATATCTGGCTCGCTCGCTTGCTCTCATGTCTGGCTCGCTCTCATATCTGGCTCGCTCGCTTGCTCTCATGTCTGGCTCGCTCGCTCTCATATCTGGCTCGCTCGCTTGCTCTCATGTCTGGCTCGCTCGCTCTCATATCTGGCTCGCTCTTTTCAGCAATTAGTCCAACAGCACTCACGGGTTCAAGTAAAAAACACAACGGTGTTTATTTAAACCATGTTCAAATGCAACGTTTCAGTGATATCCACCACCTTTTTCAAGCATGGCTCGCTCTTTTGCTCTCTTGTCTGGTTCGCTCTCATATCTGGCTCGCTCTCATATCTTGCTCGCTTCCATATCTGGCTCGCTCGCTTGCTCTCATATCTGGCTCGCTCGCTCTCATATCTGGCTCGCTCGCTTGCTCTCATGTCTGGCTCGCTCGCTCTTATATCTTACTCGCTCGCTTGCTCTCATGTCTGGCTCGCTTGCTCTCATATCTGGCTCGCTCGCTTGCTCTCTTGTCTGGTTCGCTCTCTTATCTGGCTCGCTCTCATATCTTGCTCGCTCGCTTGCTCTCATGTCTGGCTCGCTCTCATATCTGGCTCGCTCGCTTGCTCTCATGTCTGGCTCGCTCGCTCTCATATCTGGCTCGCTCGCTTGCTCTCATGTCTGGCTCGCTCGCTCTCATATCTGGCTCGCTCGATTGCTCTCATGTCTGGCTCACTAGCTCTCATATCTGGCTCGCTTGCTTGCTCTCAAGTCTTGCTCGCTCTCGCTCGCTTGCTCTCATGTCTGGCTCGCTTGCTCTCATATCTGGCTCGCTCGCTTGCTCTCTTGTCTGGTTCGCTTTCTTATCTGGCTCGCTCTCATATCTTGCTCGCTCGCTTGCTCTCATGTCTGGCTCGCTCTCATATCTGGCTCGCTCGCTTGCTCTCATGTCTGGCTCGCTCGCTCTCATATCTGGCTCGCTCGCTTGCTCTCATGTCTGGCTCACTCGCTCTCATATCTGGCTCGCTCGCTTGCTCTCTTTTCTGGCTCGCTCTCTTATCTGACTTGCCCGCATATCTGGCTCGCTCGATCTCATATTTTGCTCGCTCGCTTGCTCTCATGTCTGGCTCACTCGCTCTCATATCTGGCTCGCTCGCTTGCTCTCATGTCTGGCTCGCTCGCTCTCATATCTTGCTCGCTCGCTTGCTCTCATGTCTGGCTCGCTCGCTCTCATATCTGGCTCGCTCGCTTGCTCTCATGGCTCGCTCGATTGCTCTCATATCTGGCTCGCTCGCTTGCTCTCATGTCTTGATCGCTCGCTTGCTCTCATGTCTGGCTCGCTCACTCTCATATCTGGCTCGCTCGCTTGATCTCATGTCTGGCTCGCTCGCTCTCATATCTGACTCGCTCGCTTGCTCTCATGTCTGGCTCGCTCGCTCTCATATCTGGCTCGCTCGCTTGCTCTCATGTCTGGTTCGCTCGCTCTCATTTCTGGCTCGCTCGCTTGCTCTCTTGTCTGGTTCGCTCTCTTATCTGGCTCGCTCTCATTTCTAGCTCGCTCGCTCTCATATCTGGCTCGCTCGCCTGCTCTCTTGTCTGGTTCGCTCTCTTATCTGGCTCGCTCTCATATCTGGCTCGCTCGCTTGCTCTCATGTCTGGCTCGCTCTCATATCTGGCTCGCTCGCTTGCTCTCATGTCTGGCTCGCTCGCTCTCATATCTGGCTCGCTCGCTTGCTCTCATGTCTGGCTCGCTCGCTCTCATATCTGGCTCGCTCTTTTCAGCAATTAGTCCAACAGCACTCACGGGTTCAAGTAAAAAGCACAACGGTGTTTATTTAAACCATGTTCAAATGCAACGTTTCAGTGATATCCACCACCTTTTTCAAGCATGGCTCGCTCTTTTGCTCTCTTGTCTGGTTCGCTCTCATATCTGGCTCGCTCTCATATCTTGCTCGCTTCCATATCTGGCTCGCTCGCTTGCTCTCATATCTGGCTCGCTCGCTCTCATATCTGGCTTGCTCGCTTGCTCTCATGTCTGGCTCGCTCGCTCTCATATCTTACTCGCTCGCTTGCTCTCATGTCTGGCTCGCTTGCTCTCATATCTGGCTCGCTCGCTTGCTCTCTTGTCTGGTTCGCTCTCTTATCTGGCTCGCTCTCATATCTTGCTCGCTCGCTTGCTCTCATGTCTGGCTCGCTCTCATATCTGGCTCGCTCGCTTGCTCTCATGTCTGGCTCGCTCGCTCTCATATCTGGCTCGCTCACTTGCTCTCATGTCTGGCTCGCTCGCTCTCATATCTGGCTCGCTCGATTGCTCTCATGTCTGGCTCACTCGCTCTCATATCTGGCTCGCTTGCTTGCTCTCATGTCTTGCTCGCTCTCGCTCGCTTGCTCTCATGTTTGGCTCGCTTGCTCTCATATCTGGCTCGCTCGCTTGCTCTCTTGTCTGGTTCGCTTTCTTATCTGGCTCGCTCTCATATCTTGCTCGCTCGCTTGCTCTCATGTCTGGCTCGCTCTCATATCTGGCTCGCTCGCTTGCTCTCATGTCTGGCTCGCTCGCTCTCATATCTGGCTCGCTCGCTTGCTCTCATGTCTGGCTCGCTCGCTCTCATATCTGGCTCGCTCGATTGCTCTCATGTCTGGCTCACTCGCTCTCATATCTGGCTCGCTCGCTTGCTCTCTTTTCTGGCTCGCTCTCTTATCTGACTTGCCCGCATATCTGGCTCGCTCGATCTCATATTTTGCTCGCTCGCTTGCTCTCATGTCTGGCTCGCTCGCTCTCATATCTTGCTCGCTCGCTTGCTCTCTTGTCTGGCTCGCTCGCTCTCATATCTGGCTCGCTCGCTTGCTCTCATGGCTCGCTCGATTGCTCTCATGTCTGGCTCGCTCGCTCTCATATCTTGCTCGCTCGCTTGCTCTCATGTCTGGCTCGCTCGCTCTCATATCTGGCTCGCTCGCTTGCTCTCATGTCTGGCTCGCTCGCTCTCATATCTGGCTCGCTCTTTTGCTCTCTTGTCTGGTTCGCTCTCTTATCTGGCTCGCTCTTATATCTTGCTCGCTCGCTTGCTCTCATGTCTGGCTCGCTCTCATATCTGACTCGCTCGCTTGCTCTCAGTTCTGGCTCGATCGCACTCATGTCTGGCTCGCTCGCTTGCTCTCATGTCTGGCTCGCTTGCTCTCATATCTGGCTCGCTCGCTTGCTCTCATGTCTGGCTCGCTCGCTCTCATATCTTGCTCGCTCGCTTGATCTCATGTCTGGCTCGCTCGCTCTCATATCTGACTCGCTCGCTTGCTCTCATGTCTGGCTCGCTCGCTCTCATATCTGGCTCGCTCGCTTGCTCTCATGTCTGGCTCGCTCGCTCTCATATCTTGCTCGCTCGCTTGCTCTCATGTCTGGCTCGCTCGCTCTCATATCTGGCTCGCTCGCTTGCTCTCATGTCTGGCTCGCTCGCTCTCATATCTGGTTCGCTCGCGTGCCCTCTTGTCTGGTTCGCTCTCTTATCTGGCTCGCTCTCATATCTGGCTCGCTCGCTTGCTCTCATGTCTAGCTCGCTCGCTCTCATATCTGGCTCGCTCTTTTGCTCTCTTGTCTGGTTCGCTCTCTTATCTGGCTCACTCTTATATCTTGCTCGCTCGCTTGCTCTCATGTCTGGCTCGCTCTCATATCTGACTCGCTCGCTTGCTCTCAGTTCTGGCTCGATCGCACTCATGTCTGGCTCGCTCGCTTGCTCTCATGTCTGGCTCACTTGCTCTCATATCTGGCTCGCTCGCTTGCTCTCATGTCTGGCTCGCTCGCTCTCATATCTTGCTCGCTCGCTTGATCTCATGTCTGGCTCGCTCGCTCTCATATCTGACTCGCTCGCTTGCTCTCATGTCTGGCTCGCTCGCTCTCATATCTGGCTCGCTCGCTTGCTCTCATGTCTGGCTCGCTCGCTCTCATATCTTGCTCGCTCGCTTGCTCTCATGTCTGGCTCGCTCGCTCTCATATCTGGCTCGCTCGCTTGCTCTCATGTCTGGCTCGCTCGCTCTCATATCTGGCTCGCTCGCGTGCCCTCTTGTCTGGTTCGCTCTCTTATCTGGCTCGCTCTCATATCTGGCTCGCTCGATTGCTCTCATGTCTGGCTCGCTCGCTCTCATATCTGGCTCGCTCTTTTGCTCTCTTGTCTGGTTCGCTCTCTTATCTGGCTCGCTCTTATATCTTGCTCGCTCGCTTGCTCTCATGTCTGGCTCGCTCTCATATCTGACTCGCTCGCTTGCTCTCAGTTCTGGCTCGATCGCACTCATGTCTGGCTCGCTCGCTTGCTCTCATGTCTGGCTCGCTTGCTCTCATATCTGGCTCGCTCGCTTGCTCTCATGTCTGGCTCGCTCGCTCTGATATCTTGCTCGCTCGCTTGCTCTCATGTCTGTCTCGCTCGCTCTCATATCTGGCTCGCTCGCTTATCTCATGACTGGCTCGCTCGCTCTCATATCTGGCTCGCTCGCTTGCTCTCATGTCTGGCTCGCTCGCTCTCATATCTGGCTCGCTCGATTGCTCTCTTGTCTGGTTCGCTCTCTTATCTGGCTCGCTCACTTGCTCTCTTGTCTGGCTCGCTCTCTTATCTGACTTGCCCGCATATCTGGCTCACTCGATCTCATATTTTGCTCGCTCGCTTGCTCTGATGTCTGGCTCACTCGCACTCATATCTGGTTCGCTCGCTTGCTCACATGTCTGGCTCGCTCGCTCTCATATCTTGCTCGCTCGCTTTCTCTCATGTCTGGCTCGCTCGCTCTCATATCTGGCTCGCTCGCTTGCTCTCATGTCTGGCTCGCTCGCTCTCATATCTTGCTCGCTCGCTCGCTTGCTCTCATGTCTGGCTCGCTCGCTCTTATATCTGGCTCGCTCGCTTGCTCTCATGGCTGGCTCGCTCGCTCTCAAATCTTGCTCGCTCGCTCTCATGTCTTGCTCGCTCTCATATCTGGCTCGCTCGTTTGCTCTCATGTCTGGCTCGCTCGCTCTTATATCTGGCTCGCTCGCTCGCATATCTGGCTCGCTCGCTTGCTCTCTTGTCTGGCTCACTCTCTTATCTGGCTCGCTCGCATATCTGGCTCGCTTGCTCTCTTGTCTGGCTCGATCTCTTATCTGGCTCGCTCGCTCGCATATCTGGCTCGCTCGCTTGCTCTCATATCTGGCTTGCTCGCTTGCTCTCATATCTGGCTCGCTCACTTGTTCTCTTGTCTGGCTCGCTCTCTTATCTGGCTCGCTCGCATATCTGGCTCGCTCGATCTCACATCTTGGTCGCTCGCTTGCTCTTATTTCTGGCTCACTCGCTCTCATATCTGGCTCGTTCGCTTGCTCTCATTTCTGGCTCGCTCTCATATCTTGCTCGCTCGCTTGCTCTCATGTCTGGCTCGCTCGCTTGCTCTCATGTCTGGCTCGATCACTCTCATATCTGGCTCGCTCGCTTGCTCTCATGTCTGGCTCGCTTGCTCTCATATCTGACTCACTCGCTTGCTCTCATGTCTGGCTCGCTCGCTCTCATATTTGGCTCGCTCGGTCGCATATCTGGCACGCTCGCTTGCTCTCTTGTCTGGCTCACTCTCTTATCTGGCTCGCTCGCTCGCATATCTGGCTCGCTTGCTTGCTCTCTTGTCTGGCTCGCTTGCTCTCTTGTCTGGCTCGCTCTCTTATCTGGCTCGCTCGCTTACATATCTGGCCCGATCGCTTGCTCTCATATCTGGCTCGCTCGCTTGCTCTCATGTCTGGCTCGCTCGCTCTCATATCTGGCTCGCTCGCTTGCTCTCATGTCTGGCTCGCTCGCTCTCATATCTGGCTCGCTCTTTTGCTCTCTTGTCTGGTTCGCTCTCTTATCTGGCTCGCTCTTATATCTTGCTCGCTCGCTTGCTCTCATATCTGACTCGCTCGCTTGCTCTCATTTCTGGCTCGATCGCACTCATGTCTGGCTCGCTCGCTTGCTCTCATGTGTGGCTCGCTTGCTCTCATATCTGGCTCGCTCGCTTGCTCTCATGTCTGGCTCGCTCGCTCTCATATCTTGCTCGCTCGCTTGCTCTCATGTCTGTCTCGCTCGCTCTCATATCTGGCTCGCTCGCTTATCTCATGACTGGCTCGCTTGCTCTCATATCTGGCTCGCTCGCTTGCTCTCATGTCTGGCTCGCTCGCTCTCATATCTGGCTCGCTCGATTGCTCTCTTGTCTGGTTCGCTCTCTTATCTGGCTCGCTCACTTGCTCTCTTATCTGGCTAGCTCTCTTATCTGACTTGCCCGCATATCTGGCTCACTCGATCTCATATTTTGCTCGCTCGCTTGCTCTCATGTCTGGCTCACTCGCACTCATATCTGGTTCGCTCGCTTGCTCTCATGTCTGGCTCGCTCGCTCTCATATCTTGCTCGCTCGCTTGCTCTCATGTCTGGCTCGCTCGCTCTCATATCTCACTCGCTCGCTTGCTCTCATGTCTGGCTCGCTCGCTCTCATATCTGGCTCGCTCGCTTGCCCGCATATCTGGCTCACTCGATCTCATATTTTGCTCGCTCGCTTGCTCTCATGTCTGGCTCACTCGCACTCATATCTGGTTCGCTCGCTTGCTCTCATGTCTGGCTCGCTCGCTCTCATATCTCACTCGCTCGCTTGCTCTCATGTCTGGCTCGCTCGCTCTTATATTTGGCTCGCTCGCTTGCTCTCATGTCTGGCTCGCTCGCTCTCAAATCTTGCTCGCTCGCTCTCATGTCTTGCTCGCTCTCATACTTGGCTCGCTTGTTTGCTCTCATGTCTGGCTCGCTCGCTCTTATATCTGGCTCGCTCGCTCGCATATCTGGCTCGCTCGCTTGCTCTCTTGTCTGACTCACTCTCTTATCTGGCTCGCTCGCATATCTGGCTCGCTTGCTCTCTTGTCTTTCTCGATCTCTTATCTGGCTCGCTCGCTCGCATATCTGGCTCGCTCGCTTGCTCTCATATCTGGCTCGCTCGCTTGCTCTCATATCTGGCTCGCTCACTTGCTCTCTTGTCTGGCTCGCTCGCTCTCATATCTGGCTCGCTCGCTTGCTCTCATATCTGGCTCGCTCGCTCTCATATCTGGCTCGCTCGCTTGCTCTCATGTCTGGCTCACTCGCTCTCATATCTGGCTCGCTCGCTTGCTCTCATGTCTTGCTCGCTTGCTCTCATATCTTGCTCGCTCGCTTGCTCTCATGTCTGGCTCGCTCGCTCTCATATCTGGCTCGCTCGCTTGCTCTCATGTCTGGCTCGCTCGCTCTCATATCTGGCTCGCTCGCTTGCTCTCTTGTCTGGTTCGCTCTCTTATCTGGCTCGCTCTCATATCTTGCTTGTTCGCTTGCTCTCATGTCTGGCTCGCTCTCATATCTGGCTCGCTCGCTTGCTCTCATGTCTGGCTCGCTCGCTCTCATATCTGGATCGCTCGCTTGCTCTCATGTCTGGCTCACTCGCTCTCATATCTGGCTCGCTCGCTTGCTCTCATGTCTGGCTCGATCGCTCTCATATCTGGCTCGCTCGCTTGCTCTCATGTCTGGCTCACTCGCTCTCAAATCTTGCTCGCGCGCTCTCATGTCTTGCTCGCTCTCATATCTGGCTCGCTCGTTTGCTCTCATGTCTGGCTCGCTCGCTCTTATATCTGGCTCGCTCGCTCGCATATCTGGCTCGCTCGCTTGCTCTCTTGTCTGGCTCACTCTCTTATCGGGCTCGCTCGCATATCTGGCTCGCTTGCTCTCTTGTCTGGCTCGATCTCTTATCTGGCTCGCTCGCTCGCATATCTGGCTCGCTCGCTTGCTCTCATATCTGGCTCGCTCGCTTGCTCTCATATCTGGCTCGCTCACTTGCTCTCTTGTCTGGCTCGCTCTCTTATCTGGCTCGCTCGCATATCTGGCTCGTTCGATCTCACATCTTGGTCGCTCGCTTGCTCTTATTTCTGGCTCACTCGCTTTCATATCTGGCTCGCTCGCTTGCTCTCATGTCTGGCTCGCTCGCTCTCATATCTGGCTCGCTCGCTTGCTCTCTTGTTTGGTTCGCTCTCTTATCTGGCTCGCTTGCTCTCATATCTGGCTCGCTCGCTTGCTCTCATATCTGGCTTGCTCGCTTGCTCTCTTGTCTGGCTCGCTCTCTTATCTTGCTAGTTCTCATATCTGGCTCGCTCGCTTGCTCTCTTGTCTGGTTCGCTCTCTTATCTGGCTCGCTTGCTCTCATATCTTGCTCGCTCGCTTGCTCTCATATCTTGCTCGCTCGCTTGCTCTCATGTCTGGCTCGATCGCTCTCATATTTGGCTCGCTCGCTTGCTCTCATGGTTGGCTCGCTTGCTCTCATATATGGCTCGCTCGCTTGCTCTCATGTCTGGCTCGCTTGCTCTCACACCTGGCTCGCTCGCTTGCTCTCATGTCTGGCTCGCTCGCTCTCATATCTGGCTCGCTCGCATATCTGGCTCGCTCACTTGCTCTCTTGTCTGGCTCACTCTCTTATCTGGCTCGCTCGCTCGCATATCTGGCTCCCTCGCTCTCATATCTGGCTCGCTCGCTTGCTCTCATATCTGGCTCGCTCGTTTGCTCTCTTGTCTGGCTCGCTCTCTTATCTCGCTCGCTCTCATATCTGGCTCGCTCGCTTGCTCTCATATCTGGCTCGCTCGCTTGCTCTCATATCTGGCTCGCTCACTTGCTCTCTTGTCTGGCTCGCTCTCTTATCTGGCTCGCTCGCATAACTGGCTCGCTCGATCTCATATCTTTCTCGCTGGCTTGCACTCATGTCTGGCTCACTCGCTCTCATATCTGGCTCGCTCGCTTGCTCTCATGTCTGGCTCGCTCGCTCTCATATCTTGCTCGCTCGCTTGCTTTCATGTCTGGCTCGCTCGCTCTCATATCTGGCTCGCTCGCTTGCTCTCATATCTGGCTCGCTCGCTTGCTCTCTTGTCTGGCTCGCTCTCTTATCTCGCTCGCTCTCATATCTGGCTCGCTCGCTTGCTCTCATATCTGGCTCGCTCGCTTGCTCTCATATCTGGCTCGCTCACTTGCTCTCTTGTCTGGCTCGCTCTCTTATCTGACTTGCTCGCATATCTGGCTCGCTCGATCTCATATCTTGCTCGCTCGCTTGCTCTCATGTCTGGCTCACTCGCACTCATATCTGGCTCGCTTGCTCTCATGTCTGGCTCGCTCTCATATCTTGCTCGCTCGCTTGCTCTCATGTCTGGCTCGCTCGCTCTCATATCTGGCTCGCTCGCTTGCTCTCATGTCTGGCTCGCTCACTCTCATATCTGGCTCGCTCGCTTGCTCTCATGTCTGGCTCCCTCGCTCTCATATCTGGCTCGCTCGCTTGCTCTCATGTCTGTCTCGCTCGCTCTCATATCTGGCTCGCCCGCTTCCTCTCATGTCTGGCTCGCTCGCTGTCATATCTGGCTCGCTCGCTTTCTCTCATGTCTGGCTCGCTCGCTCTCATATCTGGCTCGCTCGCTTGCTCTCTTGTCTGATTCGCTATCTTATCTGGCTCGCTTGCTCTCATATCTGGCTCGCTCGCTTGCTCTCATATCTGGCTCGCTCGCTTGCTCTCTTGTCTGGCTCGCTCTCTTATCTCGCTCGCTCTCATATCTGGCTCGCTCGCTTGCTCTTATATCTGGCTCGCTCGCTTGCTCTCATATCTGGCTCGCTCGCTCTCATATCTGGCTCGCTTGCTCTCATGTCTGTCTCGCTCTCTTATCTGACTTGCTCGCATATCTGGCTCGCTCGATCTCATATCTTGCTCGCTCGCTTGCTCTCATGTCTGGCTCACTCGCTCTCATATCTGGCTCGCTTGCTCTCATGTCTGGCTCGCTCGCTCTCATATCTTGCTCGCTCGCTTGCTCTCATGTCTGGCTCGATCGCTCTCATATCTGGCTTGCTCGCTTGTTCTCATGTCTGGCTCGCTTGCTCTCATATATGGCTCGCTCGCTTGCTCTCATGTCTGGCTCGCTTGCTCTCACACCTGGCTCGCTCGCTTGCTCTCATGTCTGGCTCGCTCGCTCTCATATCTGGCTCGCTCACTTGCTCTCTTGTCTGGCTCACTCTCTTATCTGGCTCGCTCGCTTGCTCTCATATCTGGCTCGCTCGCTTGCTCTCTTGTCTGGCTCGCTCTCTTATCTCGCTCGCTCTCATATCTGGCTCGCTCGCTTGCTCTCATTTTTGGCTCGCTCGCTTGCTCTCATATCTGGCTCGCTCACTTCCTCTCTTGTCTGGCTCGCTCTCTTATCTGGCTCGCTCGCATAACTGGCTCGCTCGATCTCATATCTTTCTCGCTGGCTTGCACTCATGTCTGGCTCACTCGCTCTCATATCTGGCTCGCTCGCTTGCTCTCATGTCTGGCTCGCTCGCTCTCATATCTTGCTCGCTTGCTTGCTCTCATGTCTGGCTCGCTCGCTCTCATATCTGGCTCGCTCGCTTGCTCTCATATCTGGCTTGCTCGCTTGCTCTCTTGTCTGGTTCGCTCTCTTATCTGGCTCGCTCGTTTGCATATCTGGCTCGCTCGCTTGCTCTCTTGTCTGGCTCACTCTCTTATCTGGCTCGCTCGCTCGCATATCTGGCTGCCACGCTCTCATATCTGGCTCGCTTGCTCTCTTGTCTGGCTCGCTCTCTTATCTCGCTCGCTCTCATATCTGGCTCGCTCGCTTGCTCTCATATCTGGCTCGCTCACTTGCTCTCTTGTCTGGCTCGCTCTCTTATCTGACTTGCTCGCATATCTGGCTCGCTCGATCTCATATCTTGCTCGCTCGCTTGCTCTCATGTCTGGCTCACTCGCTCTCATATCTGGCTCGCTCGCTTGCTCTCATGTCTGGCTCGCTCGCTCTCATATCTTGCTCGCTCGCTTGCTCTCATGTCTGGCTCACTCGCTCTCATGTCTGGCTCCCTCGCTCTCATATCTGGCTCGCTCGCTTGCTCTCTTGTCTTGTTCGCTCTCTTATCTGGCTCGCTCTCATATCTTGCTCGCTCGCTTGCTCTCATGTCTGGCTTGCTCTCATATCTGGCTCGCTCGCTTGCTCTCATGTCTGGCTCACTCGCTCTCATATCTGGCTCGCTCGCTTGCTCTCATTTCTGGCTCGCTCGGTCTCATATCTGGCTCGCTCGCTTGCTCTCATGTCTGGCTCGCTTGCTCTCATATCTGGCTCGCTCGCTTGCTCTCATGTCTGGCTCGCTTGCTCTCATATATGGCTCGCTCGCTTGCTCTCATGTCTGGCTCGCTTGCTCGCACACCTGGCTCGCTCGCTTGCTCTCATGTCTGGCTCGCTCGCTCTCATATCTGGCTCGCTCGCTCGCATATCTGGCTCGCTCACTTGCTCTCTTGTCTGGCTCACTCTCTTATCTGGCTCGCTCGCATATCTAGCTCCCTCGCTCTCATATCTGGCTCGCTCGCTTGCTCTCATGTCTGGCTCGCTCGCTCTCATATCTGGCTCGCTCGCTTGCTCTCATATCTGGCTCGCTCGCTTGCTCTCTTGTCTGGCTCGCTCTCTTATCTCGCTCGCTCTCATATCTGGCTCGCTCGCTTGCTCTCATATCTGGCTCGCTCGCTTGCTCTCATATCAGGCTCGCTCACTTGCTCTCTTGTCTCGCTCGCTCTGTTATCTGACTTGCTCGCATATCTGGCACGCTCGATCTCATATCTTGCTCGCTCGCTTGCTCTCATGTCTGGCTCACTCGCTCTCATATCTGGCTCGCTCGCTTGCTCTCATGTCTGGCTCGCTCGCTCTCATATCTGGCTCGTTCGCTTGCTCTCTTGTCTGGTTCGCTCTCTTATCTGGCTCGCTCGCTTGCATATCTGGCTCGCTCGCTCTCATATCTGGCTCGCTCGCTTGCTCTCATGTCTGGCTTGCTCGCTCTCATATCTGGCTCGCTCGCTTGCTCTCTTGTCTGGATCGCTCTCTTATCTGGCTCGCTCTCATATCTTGCTCGCTCGCTTGCTCTCATGTCTGGCTCGCTCTCATATCTGGCTCGCTCGCTTGCTCTCATGTCTGGCTCGCTCGCTCTCATATCTGGCTCGCTCGCTTGCTCTCATGTCTGGCTCGCTCTCATATCTGGCTCGCTCGCTTGCTCTCATGTCTGGCTCACTCGCTCTCATATCTGGCTCGCTCGCTTGCTCTCATGGCTGGCTCGCTCGCTCTCATATCTGGCTCGCTCGCTTGCTCTCATGTCTGGCTCGATCGCTCTCATATCTGGCTCGCTCGCTTGCTCTCTTGTCTGGCTCACTCTCTAATCTGGCTTGCTCGCTCGCATATCTGGCTCGCTCGCTTGCTCTCTTGTCTGACTCGCTCTCTTATTTGGCTCGCTCGCTCGCATATCTGGCTCGCTCGCTTGCTCTCTTGTCTGACTCGCTCTCTTATCTGGCTCGCTCGCTCGCATATCTGGCTCGCTCGCTTGCTCTCATCTGGCTCGCTCGCTTGCTCTCATATCTGGCTCGCTCGCTTGCTCTCTTGTCTGGCTCACTCTCTTATCTTGCTCGCTCTCATATCTGGCTCGCTCGCTTGCTCTCATATCTGGCTCGCTCACTTGCTTTCTTGTCTGGCTCGCTCTCTTATCTGACTCGCTCGCATATCTGGTTCGCTCGATCTCATCTCTTGCTCGCTCGCTTGCTTTCATGTCTGGCTTGCTCGCTCTCATATCTGGCTCGCTCGCTTGCTCTCTTGTCTGGATCGCTCTATTATCTGGCTCGCTCTCATATCTTGCTCGCTCGCTTGCTCTCTTGTCTGGCTCACTCTCTTATCTTGCTCGCTCTCATATCTGGCTCGCTCGCTTGCTCTCATATCTGGCTCGCTCACTTGCTTTCTTGTCTGGCTCGCTCTCTTATCTGACTCGCTCGCATATCTGGTTCGCTCGATCTCATCTCTTGCTCGCTCGCTTGCTTTCATGTCTGGCTCGCTTGCTCTCATACCTGGCTTGCTCGCTTGCTCTCATGTCTGGCTCGCTCGCTCTCATATCTGGCTCGCTCGCTCGCATATCTGGCTCGCTTGCTCTCTTGTCTGGCTCGCTCTCTTATCTGGCTCGCTCGCTCCAATATCTGGCTCGCTCGCTTGCTCTCATCTGGCTCGCTCGCTTGCTCTCATATCTGGCTCGCTCGCTTGCTCTCTTGTCTGGCTCGCTCTCTTATCTCGCTCGCTCTCATATCTGGCTCGCTCGCTTGCTCTCATATTTGGCTCGCTCGTT
Source organism: Hyla sarda (assembly GCF_029499605.1). NCBI lineage: Eukaryota > Metazoa > Chordata > Amphibia > Anura > Hylidae > Hyla > Hyla sarda. The sequence goes on from NW_026610397.1 coordinate 262,141, forward strand.
TGCTCTCATATCTGGCTCGCTCACTTGCTCTCTTGTCTGGCTCGCTCTCTTATCTGGCTCGCTCTCATATCTGGCTCGCTCTCATGTATGGCTCGCTCTCATATTTGGCTTGCTCGCTTGCTCTCATGTCTGGCTCGCTCGCTCTCATATCTGGCTCGCTCGCTTGCTCTCATGTCTGGCTCGCTTGCTCTCATATCTGGCTCGCTCGCTTGCTCTCATGTCTGGCTCACTCGCTCTCATATCTGGCTCGCTCGCTTGCTCTCATGTCTGGCTCGCTCGCTCTCATATCTGGCTCGCTCGCTTGCTCTCATGTCTGGCTCGCTTGCTGTCATATCTGGCTCGCTCGATTGCTCTAATGTCTGGCTCGCTTGCTCTCATACCTGCCTTGCTCGCTTGCTCTCATGTCTGGCTCGCTCGCTCTCATATCTGGCTCGCTCGCTCGCATATCTGGCTCGCTCGCTTGCTCTCTTGTCTGGCTCACTCTCTTATCTGACTCGCTCGCTCGCATATCTGGCTCCCTCGCTCTCATATCTGGCTCGCTTGCTCTCATATCTGGCTCGCTCGCTTGCTCTCTTGTCTGGCTCGCTCTCTTATCTCGCTCGCTCTCATATCTGGCTCGCTCGCTTGCTCTCATATATGGCTCGCTCGCTTGCTCTCATATCTGGCTCGCTCACTTGCTCTCTTGTCTGGCTCGCTATCTTATCTGGCTCACTCGCATAACTGGCTCGCTCGATCTCATATCTTTCTCGCTGGCTTGCTCTCATGTCTGGCTCACTCGCTCTCATATCTGGCTCGCTCGCTTGCTCTCATGTCTGGCTCGCTCGCTCTCATATTTTGCTCGCTCGCTTTCTCTCATGTCTGTCTCGCTCTCATATCTGGCTCGCTCGCTTGCTCTTATGTCTGGCTCGCTCTCATATCTGGCTCGCTCGCTTGCTCTCATGTCTGGCTCGCTCGCTCTCATATCTGGCTCGCTCGCTCGCATATCTGGTTCGCTCGTTTGCTCTCTTGTCTGGCTCGCTCTCTTATCTGGCTCGCTCGCTCGCATATCTGGCTCGCTCGCTTGCTCTCATCTGGCTCGCTCTCATATCTGGCTCGCTCGCTTGCTCTCATATCTGGCTCGCTCGTTTGCTCTCATATCTGGCTCGCTCACTTGCTCTCTTGTCTGGCTCGCTCTCTTATCTGGCTCGCTCTCATATCTGGCTCGCTCTCATGTCTGGCTCGCTCTCATATTTGGCTTGCTCGCTTTCTCTCATGTCTGGCTCGCTCGCTCTCATATCTGGCTCGCTCGCTTGCTCTCATGTCTGGCTCGCTCGCTCTCATATCTGGCTCGCTCGCTTGCTCTCATGTCTGGCTCGCTTGCTCTCATATCTGGCTCGCTCGCTTGCTCTCATGTCTGGCTCACTCGCTCTTATATCTGTCTCGCTCGCTTGCTCTCATGTCTGGCTCGCTCGCTCTCATATCTGGCTCGCTCGCTTGCTCTCATGTCTGGCTCGCTTGCTGTCATATCTGGCTCGCTCGATTGCTCTCATGTCTGGCTCGCTTGCTCTCATACCTGCCTTGCTCGCTTGCTCTCATGTCTGGCTCGCTCGCTCTCATATCTGGCTCGCTCGCTCGCATATCTGGCTCGCTCGCTTGCTCTCTTGTCTGGCTCACTCTCTTATCTGGCTTGCTCGCTCGCATATCTGGCTCGCTCGCTTGCTCTCTTGTCTGGCTCGCTCTCTTATCTGGCTCGCTCGCTCGCATATCTGGCTCGCTCGCTTGCTCTCATCTGGCTCGCTCGCTTGCTCTCATATCTGGCTCGCTCGCTTGCTCTCTTGTCTGGCTCGCTCTCTTATCTCGCTCGCTCTCATATCTGGCTCGCTCGCTTGCTCTCATATCTGGCTCGCTCGCTCGCTCTCATATCTGGATCCCTCAATTGCTCTCATGTCTGGCTCACTTGCTCTCATACCTGGCTCGCTCGCTTGCTCTCATGTCTGGCTCGCTCGCTCTCATATCTGGCTCGCTTGCTTGCTCTCATGTCTGGCTCGCTCACTCTCATATCTGGCTCGCTCGCTTGCTCTCATGTCTGGCTCGCTTGCTCTCATATCTGACTCGCTCGCTTGCTCTCATGTCTGGCTCGCTCGCTCTCATATCTGGCTCGCTCGATTACTCTCATGTCTGGCTCACTTGCTCTCATATATGGCTCGCTCGCTTGCTCTCATGTCTGGCTCGCTCGCTCTCATATCTGGCTCGCTCGCTAGCTCTCATGTCTGGCTCGCTCACTCTCACATCTGGCTCGCTCGATTGCTCTCATGTCTGGCTCACTTGCTCTCATACCTGGCTCGCTCGCTTGCTCTCATGTCTGGCTCGCTCGCTCGCATATCTGGCTCGCTCGCTTGCTCTCTTGTCTGACTCGCTCTCTTACCTGGCTCGCTCGCTCGCATATCTGGCTTGCTCGCTTGCTCTCATCTGGCTCGCTCGCTTGCTCTCATATCTGGCTCGCTCGCTTGCTCTCTTGTCTGGCTCGCTCTCTTATCTCGCTCGCTCTCATATCTGGCTCGCTCGCTTGCTCTCATATCTGGCTCGCTCGCTTGCTCTCTCTTCTGGTTCGCTCTCTTATCTGGCTCGCTCGCTTGCATATCTGGCTCGCTCGCTTGCTCTCTTGTCTGGCTCACTCTCTTATCTGGCTCGCTCGCATATCTGGCTCCCTCGCTCTCATATCTGGCTCGCTCGCTTGCTATCTTGTCTGGCTCGCTCTCTTATCTGACTTTCTTGCATATCTGACTCGCTCGATCTCATATCTTGCTCGCTCGCTTGCTCTCATGTCTGGCTCACTCGCTCTCATATCTGGCTCGCTCTCTTGCTCTCATGTCTGGCTCGCTCGCTCTCATGTCTGGCTCCCTCGCTCTCATATCTGGCTCGCTCGCTTGCTCTCTTGTCTTGTTAGCTCTCTTATCTGGCTCGCTCTCATATCTTGCTCGCTCGCTTGCTCTCATGTCTGGCTCGCTCTCATATCTGGCTCGCTCGCTTGCTCTCATGTCTGGCTCACTCACTCTCATATCTGGCTCGCTCGCTTGCTCTCATGTCTGGCTCGCTCGCTCTCATATCTGGCTCGCTCGCTTGCTCTCATGTCTGGCTCGATCGCTCTCATATCTGGCTCGCTCGCTTGCTCTCATGTCTGGCTCGCTTGCTCTCATATGTGGCTCGCTCGCTTGCTCTCATGTCTGGCTCGCTTGCTCTCACACCTGGCTCGCTCGCTTGCTCTCATGTTTGGCTCGCTCTCATATCTGGCTCGCTCGCTTGCTCTCTTGTCTGGCTCACTCTCTTATCTGACTCGCTCGCATATCTGGCTCCCTCGCTCTCATATCTGGCTCGCTTGCTCTCATATCTGGCTCGCTCGCTTGCTCTCTTGTCTGGTTCGCTCTCTTATCTCGCTCGCTCTCATGTCTGGCTCGCTCGCTTGCTCTCATATCTGGCTCGCTCGCTTGCTCTCATATCTGGCTCGCTCACTTGCTCTCTTGTCTGGCTCGCTCTCTTATCTGGCTCGCTCGCATAACTGGCTCGCTCGATCTCATATCTTTCTCACTGGCTTGTTCTCATGTCTGGCTCACTCGCTCTCATATCTGGCTCGCTCGCTTGCTCTCATGTCTGGCTCGCTCTCATATCTGGCTCGCTCGCTTGCTCTCATGTCTGGCTCGCTCTCATATCTGGCTTGCTCGCTTGCTCTCATGTCTGGCTCGCTCGCTCTCATATCTGGTTCGCGCGCTTGCTCCCATATCTGGCTCGCTCGCTTGCTCTCTTGTCTGGCTCGCTCTCTTATCTCGCTCGCTCTCATATCTGGCTCGCTCGCTTGCTCTTATATCTGGCTCGCTCGCTTGCTCTCATATCTGGCTCGCTCACTTGCTCTCTTGTCTGGCTCGCTCTCTTATCTGACTTGCTCGCATATCTGGCTCGCTCGATCTCATATCTTGCTCGCTCGCTTGCTCTCATGTCTGGTTCGCTCGATCTCATATCTTTCTCGCTGGCTTTCTCTCATGTCTGGCTCACTCGCTCTCATATCTGGCTCGCTCGCTTGCTCTCATGTCTGGCTCGCTCGCTCTCATATCTTGCTCGCTCGCTTGCTCTCATGTCTGTCTCGCTCACTCTCATATCTGGCTCGCTCGCTTGCTCTCATGTCTGGCTCGCTCGCTCTCATATCTGGCTCGCTTGCTTGCTCTCATGTCTGGCTTGCTCGCTCTCATATCTGGCTCGCTCGCTTGCTCTCTTGTCTGGTTCGCTCTCTTATCCGGCTCGCTCGCTTGCATATCTGGCTCGCTTGCTTGCTCTCATATCTGGCTCGCTCGCTTGCTCTCTTGTCTGGCTCGCTCTCTTATCTCGCTCGCTCTCATATCTGGCTCGCTCGCTTGCTCTCATATCTGGCTCGCTCACTTGCTCTCTTGTCTGGCTCGCTCTCTTATCTGACTTGCTCGCATATCTGGCTCGCTCGATCTCATATCTGGCTCGCTCGCTTGCTCTCATGTCTGGCTCGCTCGCTCTCATATCTGGCTCGCTCGCTTGCTCTCTTGTCTGGCTCGCTCTCTTATCTGGCTCGCTCGCATATCTGGCTTGCTCGCTTGCTCTCATATCTGGCTCGCTCTCTTATCTGGCTCGCTCGCTCTCATATCTGGCTCGCTCGCTTGCTCTCATGTCTGGCTCGCTCGCTCTTATATCTGGCTCGCTCTCATATCTGGCTCGCTCGCTTGCTCTCATGTCTGGCTCGCTCGCTCTCATATCTGGCTCGCTCTCTTGCTCTCATGTCTGGCTTGCTCGCTCTCATATCTGGCTCGCTCGCTTGCTCTCTTGTCTTGTTCGCTCTCTTATCTGGCTCGCTCTCATATCTTGCTCGCTCGCTTGCTGTCATGTCTGGCTCGCTCTCATATCTGGCCCGCTCGCTTGCTCTCATGTCTGGCTCACTCGCTCTCATATCTGGCTCGCTCGCTTGCTCTCATGTCTGGCTCGCTCGGTCTCATATCTGGCTCGCTCGCTTGCTCTCATGTCTGGCTCGCTTGCTCTCATATCTGGCTCGCTCGCTTGCTCTCATGTCTGGCTCGCTTGCTCTCATATATGGCTCGCTCGCTTGCTCTCATGTCTGGCTCGCTTGCTCTCACACCTGGCTCGCTCGCTTGCTCTCATGTCTGGCTCGCTCGCTCTCATATCTGGCTCGCTCGCTCGCATATCTGGCTCGCTCACTTGCTCTCTTGTCTGGCTCGCTCTTATCTGACTTGCTCGCATATCTGGCTCGCTCGATCTCATATCTTGCTCGCTCGCTTGCTCTCATGTCTGGCTCACTCGCTCTCATATCTTGCTCGCTCGCTTGCTCTCATGTCTGGCTCGCTTGCTCTCATATCTTGCTCGCTCGCTTGCTCTCATGTCTGGATCGCTCACTCTCATATCTGGCTCGCTCGCTTGCTCTCATATCTGGCTCGCTCGCTCTCATATCTGGCTCGCTCGCTTGCTCTCATGTCTGGCTCGCTCGCTCTCATATCTGGCTCGCTCGCTTGCTCTCATGTCTGGCTCGCTCGCTCTCATATCTGGCTCGCTCGCTTGCTCTCATGTCTGGCTCGCTCTCTCTCATATCTGGCTCGCTCGCTTGCTCTCATGTCTGGCTCGCTCACTCTCATATCTGGCTCGCTCGCTTGCTCTCATGTCTGTCTCGCTCGCTCTCATATCTGGCTCGCTCGCTTGCTCTCATGTCTGGCTCGCTCGCTCTCATATCTGGCTCGCTCGCTTGCTCTCATGTCTGGCTCGCTCGCTCTCATATCTGGCTCGCTCGCTTGCTCTCTTGTTTGGTTCGCTCTCTTATCTGGCTCGCTTGCTCTCATATCTGGCTCGCTCGCTTGCTCTCATATCTGGCTTGCTCGCTTGCTCTCTTGTCTGGCTCGCTCTCTTATCTTGCTAGTTCTCATATCTGGCTCGCTCGCTTGCTCTCTTGTCTGGTTCGCTCTCTTATCTGGCTCGCTTGCTCTCATATCTTGCTCGCTCGCTTGCTCTCATATCTTGCTCGCTCGCTTGCTCTCATGTCTGGCTCGATCGCTCTCATATTTGGCTCGCTCGCTTGCTCTCATGGTTGGCTCGCTTGCTCTCATATATGGCTCGCTCGCTTGCTCTCATGTCTGGCTCGCTTGCTCTCACACCTGGCTCGCTCGCTTGCTCTCATGTCTGGCTCGCTCGCTCTCATATCTGGCTCGCTCGCATATCTGGCTCGCTCACTTGCTCTCTTGTCTGGCTCACTCTCTTATCTGGCTCGCTCGCTCGCATATCTGGCTCCCTCGCTCTCATATCTGGCTCGCTCGCTTGCTCTCATATCTGACTCGCTCGTTTGCTCTCTTGTCTGGCTCGCTCTCTTATCTCGCTCGCTCTCATATCTGGCTCGCTCGCTTGCTCTCATATCTGGCTCGCTCGCTTGCTCTCATATCTGGCTCGCTCACTTGCTCTCTTGTCTGGCTCGCTCTCTTATCTGGCTCGCTCGCATAACTGGCTCGCTCGATCTCATATCTTTCTCGCTGGCTTGCACTCATGTCTGGCTCACTCGCTCTCATATCTGGCTCGCTCGCTTGCTCTCATGTCTGGCTCGCTCGCTCTCATATCTTGCTCGCTCGCTTGCTTTCATGTCTGGCTCGCTCGCTCTCATATCTGGCTCGCTCGCTTGCTCTCATATCTGGCTCGCTCGCTTGCTCTCTTGTCTGGCTCGCTCTCTTATCTCGCTCGCTCTCATATCTGGCTCGCTCGCTTGCTCTCATATCTGGCTCGCTCGCTTGCTCTCATATCTGGCTCGCTCACTTGCTCTCTTGTCTGGCTCGCTCTCTTATCTGACTTGCTCGCATATCTGGCTCGCTCGATCTCATATCTTGCTCGCTCGCTTGCTCTCATGTCTGGCTCACTCGCACTCATATCTGGCTCGCTTGCTCTCATGTCTGGCTCGCTCTCATATCTTGCTCGCTCGCTTGCTCTCATGTCTGGCTCGCTCGCTCTCATATCTGGCTCGCTCGCTTGCTCTCATGTCTGGCTCGCTCACTCTCATATCTGGCTCGCTCGCTTGCTCTCATGTCTGGCTCCCTCGCTCTCATATCTGGCTCGCTCGCTTGCTCTCATGTCTGTCTCGCTCGCTCTCATATCTGGCTCGCCCGCTTCCTCTCATGTCTGGCTCGCTCGCTGTCATATCTGGCTCGCTCGCTTTCTCTCATGTCTGGCTCGCTCGCTCTCATATCTGGCTCGCTCGCTTGCTCTCTTGTCTGATTCGCTATCTTATCTGGCTCGCTTGCTCTCATATCTGGCTCGCTCGCTTGCTCTCATATCTGGCTCGCTCGCTTGCTCTCTTGTCTGGCTCGCTCTCTTATCTCGCTCGCTCTCATATCTGGCTCGCTCGCTTGCTCTTATATCTGGCTCGCTCGCTTGCTCTCATATCTGGCTCGCTCGCTCTCATATCTGGCTCGCTTGCTCTCATGTCTGTTTCGCTCTCTTATCTGACTTGCTCGCATATCTGGCTCGCTCGATCTCATATCTTGCTCGCTCGCTTGCTCTCATGTCTGGCTCACTCGCTCTCATATCTGGCTCGCTTGCTCTCATGTCTGGCTCGCTCGCTCTCATATCTTGCTCGCTCGCTTGCTCTCATGTCTGGCTCGATCGCTCTCATATCTGGCTTGCTCGCTTGTTCTCATGTCTGGCTCGCTTGCTCTCATATATGGCTCGCTCGCTTGCTCTCATGTCTGGCTCGCTTGCTCTCACACCTGGCTCGCTCGCTTGCTCTCATGTCTGGCTCGCTCGCTCTCATATCTGGCTCGCTCACTTGCTCTCTTGTCTGGCTCACTCTCTTATCTGGCTCGCTCGCTCGCATATCTGGCTCCCTCGCTCTCATATCTGGCTCGCTCGCTTGCTCTCATATCTGGCTCGCTCGCTTGCTCTCTTGTCTGGCTCGCTCTCTTATCTCGCTCGCTCTCATATCTGGCTCGCTCGCTTGCTCTCATTTTTGGCTCGCTCGCTTGCTCTCATATCTGGCTCGCTCACTTCCTCTCTTGTCTGGCTCGCTCTCTTATCTGGCTCGCTCGCATAACTGGCTCGCTCGATCTCATATCTTTCTCGCTGGCTTGCACTCATGTCTGGCTCACTCGCTCTCATATCTGGCTCGCTCGCTTGCTCTCATGTCTGGCTCGCTCGCTCTCATATCTTGCTCGCTTGCTTGCTCTCATGTCTGGCTCGCTCGCTCTCATATCTGGCTCGCTCGCTTGCTCTCATATCTGGCTTGCTCGCTTGCTCTCTTGTCTGGTTCGCTCTCTTATCTGGCTCGCTCGTTTGCATATCTGGCTCGCTCGCTTGCTCTCTTGTCTGGCTCACTCTCTTATCTGGCTCGCTCGCTCGCTCGCATATCTGGCTGCCACGCTCTCATATCTGGCTCGCTTGCTCTCTTGTCTGGCTCGCTCTCTTATCTCGCTCGCTCTCATATCTGGCTCGCTCGCTTGCTCTCATATCTGGCTCGCTCACTTGCTCTCTTGTCTGGCTCGCTCTCTTATCTGACTTGCTCGCATATCTGGCTCGCTCGATCTCATATCTTGCTCGCTCGCTTGCTCTCATGTCTGGCTCACTCGCTCTCATATCTGGCTCGCTCGCTTGCTCTCATGTCTGGCTCGCTCGCTCTCATATCTTGCTCGCTCGCTTGCTCTCATGTCTGGCTCACTCGCTCTCATGTCTGGCTCCCTCGCTCTCATATCTGGTTCGCTCGCTTGCTCTCTTGTCTTGTTCGCTCTCTTATCTGGCTCGCTCTCATATCTTGCTCGCTCGCTTGCTCTCATGTCTGGCTCGCTCTCATATCTGGCTCGCTCGCTTGCTCTCATGTCTGGCTCACTCGCTCTCATATCTGGCTCGCTCGCTTGCTCTCATTTCTGGCTCGCTCGGTCTCATATCTGGCTCGCTCGCTTGCTCTCATGTCTGGCTCGCTTGCTCTCATATCTGGCTCGCTCGCTTGCTCTCCTGTCTGGCTCGCTTGCTCTCATATATGGCTCGCTCGCTTGCTCTCATGTCTGGCTCGCTTGCTCGCACACCTGGCTCGCTCGCTTGCTCTCATGTCTGGCTCGCTCGCTCTCATATCTGGCTCGCTCGCTCGCATATCTGGCTCGCTCACTTGCTCTCTTGTCTGGCTCACTCTCTTATCTGGCTCGCTCGCATATCTAGCTCCCTCGCTCTCATATCTGGCTCGCTCGCTTGCTCTCATGTCTGGCTCGCTCGCTCTCATATCTGGCTCGCTCGCTTGCTCTCATATCTGGCTCGCTCGCTTGCTCTCTTGTCTGGCTCGCTCTCTTATCTCGCTCGCTCTCATATCTGGCTCGCTCGCTTGCTCTCATATCTGGCTCGCTCGCTTGCTCTCATATCAGGCTCGCTCACTTGCTCTCTTGTCTCGCTCGCTCTGTTATCTGACTTGCTCGCATATCTGGCACGCTCGATCTCATATCTTGCTCGCTCGCTTGCTCTCATGTCTGGCTCACTCGCTCTCATATCTGGCTCGCTCGCTTGCTCTCATGTCTGGCTCGCTCGCTCTCATATCTGGCTCGTTCGCTTGCTCTCTTGTCTGGTTCGCTCTCTTATCTGGCTCGCTCGCTTGCATATCTGGCTCGCTCGCTCTCATATCTGGCTCGCTCGCTTGCTCTCATGTCTGGCTTGCTCGCTCTCATATCTGGCTCGCTCGCTTGCTCTCTTGTCTGGATCGCTCTCTTATCTGGCTCGCTCTCATATCTTGCTCGCTCGCTTGCTCTCATGTCTGGCTCGCTCTCATATCTGGCTCGCTCGCTTGCTCTCATGTCTGGCTCGCTCTCATATCTGGCTCGCTTGCTTGCTCTCATGTCTGGCTCACTCGCTCTCATATCTGGCTCGCTTGCTCTCATGTCTGGCTCGCTCGCTCTCATATCTTGCTCGCTAGCTTGCTCTCATGTCTGGCTCGCTCGCTCTCATATCTGGCTCGCTCGCTTGCTCTCATGTCTGGCTCGCTCACTTTCACATCTGGCTCGCTCGCTTGCTCTCATGTCTGGCTCCCTCGCTCTCATATCTGGCTCGCTCGCTTGCTCTCTTGTCTGGTTCGCTCTCTTATCTGGCTCGCTCTCATATCTTGCTCGCTCGCTTGCTCTCATGTCTGGCTCGCTCTCATATCTGGCTCGCTTGCTTGCTCTCATGTCTGGCTCACTCTCTCTCATATCTGGCTCGCTCGCTTGCTCTCATGTCTGGCTCGCTCTCATATCTGGCTCGCTCGCTTGCTCTCATGTCTGGCTCGCTCGCTCTCATGTCTGGCTCCCTCGCTCTCATATCTGGCTCGCTCGCTTGCTCTCTTGTCTTGTTCGCTCTCTTATCTGGCTCGCTCTCATATCTTGCTCGCTCGCTTGCTCTCATGTCTGGCTCGCTCTCATATCTGGCTCGCTTGCTTGCTCTCATGTCTGGCTCACTCGCTCTCATATCTGGCTCGCTCGCTTGCTCTCATGTCTGGCTCGCTCTCATATCTGGCTCGCTCGCTTGCTCTCATGTCTGGCTCGCTTGCTCTCATATCTGGCTCGCTCGCTTGCTCTCATATCTGGCTCGCTCGCTTGCTCTCTTGTCTGGTTCGCTCTCTTATCTGGCTCGCTCGTTTGCATATCTGGCTCGCTCGCTTGCTCTCTTGTCTGGCTCACTCTCTTATCTGGCTCGCTCGCTCGCATATCTGGCTCCCTCGCTCTCATATCTGGCTCGCTTGCTCTCTTGTCTGGCTCGCTCTCTTATCTCGCTCGCTCTCATATCTGGCTCGCTCGCTTGCTCTCATATCTGGCTCGCTCACTTGCTCTCTTGTCTGGCTCGCTCTCTTATCTGACTTGCTCGCATATCTGGCTCGCTCGATCTCATATCTTGCTCGCTCGCTTGCTCTCATGTCTGGCTCACTCGCTCTCATATCTGGCTCGCTCGCTTGCTCTCATGTCTGGCTCGCTCGCTCTCATATCTTGCTCGCTCGCTTGCTCTCATGTCTGGCTCCCTCGCTCTCATATCTGGCTCGCTCGCTTGCTCTCTTGTCTTGTTCGCTCTCTTATCTGGCTCGCTCTCATATCTTGCTCGCTCGCTTGCTCTCATGTCTGGTTCGCTCGATCTCATATCTTTCTTGCTGGCTTGCTATCATGTCTGGCTCACTCGCTCTCATATCTGGCTCGCTCGCTTGCTCTCATGTCTGGCTCGCTCGCTCTCATATCTTGCTTGCTCGCATGCTCTCATGTCTGTCTCGCTCGCTCTCATATCTGGCTCGCTCGCTTGCTCTCATGTCTGGCTCGCTCGCTCTCATATCTGGCTCGCTCGCTTGCTCTCATGTCTGGCTCGCTCGCTCTCATATCTGGCTCGCTCGCTTGCTCTCTTGTCTGGTTCGCTCTCTTATCTGGCTCGCTCGCTTGCATATCTGGCTCGCTCACTCTCATATCTGGCTCGCTCGCTTGCTCTCATGTCTGGCTTGCTCGCTCTCATATCTGGCTCGCTCGCTTGCTCTCTTGTCTGGATCGCTCTCTTATCTGGCTCGCTCTCATATCTTGCTCGCTCGCTTGCTCTCATGTCTGGCTCGCTCTCATATCTGGCTCGCTCGCTTGCTCTCATGTCTGGCTCGCTCTCATATCTGGCTCGCTTGCTTGCTCTCATGTCTGGCTCGCTTGCTCTCATACCTGCCTTGCTCGCTTGCTCTCATGTCTGGCTCGCTCGCTCTCATATCTGGCTCGCTCGCTCGCATATCTGGCTCGCTCGCTTGCTCTCTTGTCTGGCTCGCTCTCTTATCTGGCTCGCTCGCTCGCATATCTGGCTTGCTCGCTTGCTCTCATCTGGCTCGCTCGCTTGCTCTCATATCTGGCTCGCTCGCTTGCTCTCTTGTCTGGCTCGCTCTCTTATCTCGCTCGCTCTCATATCTGGCTCGCTCGCTAGCTCTCATATCTGGCTCGCTCGTTTGCTCTCTTATCTGGCTCGCTCACTTGCTCTCTTGTCTGGCTCGCTCTCTTATCTGGCTCGCTCTCATATCTGGCTCGCTCTCATGTCTGGCTCGCTCTCATATTTGGCTCGCTCGCTTGCTCTCAAGTCTGGCTCACTCGCTCTCATATCTGGCTCGCTCGCTTGCTCTCATGTCTGGCTCGCTCGCTCTCATATCTGGCTCGCTCGCATAACTGGCTCGCTCGCTTGCTCTCATATCTGGCTCGCTCGCTTGCTCTCATATCTGGCTCGCTCGATTGCTCTCATGTCTGACTCGCTCGCTCTCATGTCTGGCTCCCTTGCTCTCATATCTGGCTCGCTCGCTTGCTCTCTTGTCTTGTCGCTCTCTTATCTGGCTCGCTCTCATATCTGGCTCGCTCGCTTGCTCTCATATCTGGCTCGCTCGATTGCTCTCTTGTCTGGCTCACTTGCTCTCATACCTGGCTCGCTCGCTTGCTCTCATGTCTGGCTCGCTCGCTCTCATATCTTGCTCGCTCACTTGCTCTCTTGTCTGGCTCGCTCTCTTATCTGACTTGCTCGCATATCTGGCTCGCTCGATCTCATATCTTGCTCGCTCGCTTGCTCTCATGTCTTGCTCACTCGCTCTCATATCTGGCTCGCTCGCTTGCTCTCATGTCTGGCTCGCTCGCTCTCATATCTTGCTCGCTCGCTTGCTCTCATGTCTGGCTCGCTCGCTCTCATGTCTGGCTCCCTCGCTCTCATATCTGGCTCGCTCGCTTGCTCTCTTGTCTTGTTCGCTCTCTTATCTGGCTCGCTCTCATATCTGGCTTGCTCGCTTGCTCTCATATCTGGCTCGCTCGCTTGCTCTCATATCTGGCTCGCTCACTTGCTCTCTTGTCTGGCTCGCTCTCTTATCTGGCTCGTTCGCATAACTGGCTCGCTCGATCTCATATCTTTCTCGCTGGCTTGCTCTCATGTTTGGCTCACTTGCTCTCATATCTGGCTCGCTCGCTTGCTCTCATGTCTGGCTCGCTCGCTCTCATATCTTGCTTGCTCGCTTGCTCTCATGTCTGTCTCGCTCGCTCTCATATCTGCCTCGCTCGCTTGCTCTCATGTCTGGCTCGCTCTCATATCTGGCTCGCTCGCTTGCTCTCATGTCTGGCTCGCTCGCTCTCATATCTGGCTCGCTCGCTTGCTCTCATATCTGGCTCGCTCGCTTGCTCTCATATCTGGCTCGCTCGCTTGCTCTCATATCTGGCTCGCTCGCTTGCTCTCTTGTCTGGCTCGCTCTCTTACCTCGCTTGCTCTCATATCTGGGTCGCTCGCTTGCTCTCATATCTGGCTCGCTCACTTGCTCTCTTGTCTGGCTCGCTCTCTTATCTGACTTGCTCGCATATCTGGCTCGCTCGATCTCATATCTTGCTCGCTCGCTTGCTCTCATGTCTGGTTCGCTCGATCTCAAATCTTTCTCGCTGGCTTGCCCTCATGTCTGGCTCACTCGCTCTCATATCTGGCTCGCTCACTTGCTCTCATGTCTGGCTCGCTCTCATATCTTGCTCGTTTGCTTGCTCTCATGTCTGTCTCGCTCTCATATCTGGGTCGCTCGCTTGCTCTCATGTCTGGCTCACTCGCTCTCATATCTGGCTCGCTCGCTTGCTCTCTTGTCTGGCTCGCTCTCTTATCTGGCTCGCTCTCATATCTGGCTCGCTCTCATGTCTGGCTCGCTCTCATATCTGGCTCGCTCGCTTGCTCTCATGTCTGGCTCGCTTGCTCTCATATCTGACTCGCTCGCTTGCTCTCATGTCTGGCTCGCTCGCTCTCATATCTGGCTCGCTCGATTGCTCTCATGTCTGGCTCACTTGCTCTCATACCTGGCTCGCTCGCTTGCTCTCATGTTTGGCTCACTCGCTCTCATATCTGGCTCGCTCGCTCGCATATCTGGCTCGCTCGCTTGCTCTCTTGTCTGACTCGCTCTCTTATCTGGCTCGCTCGCTCGCATATTTGGCTTGCTCGCTTGCTCTCATCTGGCTCGCTCGCTTGCTCTCATATCTGGCTCGCTCGCTTGCTCTCTTGTCTGGCTCGCTCTCTTATCTCGCTCGCTCTCATATCTGGCTCGCTCGCTTGCTCTCATATCTGGCTCGCTCGCTTGCTCTCTTATCTGGTTCGCTCTCTTATCTGGCTCGCTCGCTTGCATATCTGGCTCGCTCGCTTGCTCTCTTGTCTGGCTCACTCTCTTATCTGGCTCGCTCGCTCGCATATCTGGCTCCCTCGCTCTCATATCTGGCTCGCTCGCTTGCTCTCATATCTGGCTCGCTTGCTCTCTTGTCTGGCTCGCTCTCTTATCTCGCTCGCTCTCATATCTGGCTCACGCGCTTGCTCTCATATCTGGCTCGCTCGCTTACTCTCATATCTGGCTCGCTCACTTGCTCTCTTGTCTGGCTCGCTCTCTTATCTGACTTGCTCGCATATTTGGCTCGCTCGATCTCATATCTTGCTCGCTCGCTTGCTCTCATGTCTGGCTCACTCGCTCTCATATCTGGCTCGCTCGCTTGCTCTCATGTCTGGCTCGCTCGCTCTCATATCTTGCTCGCTCGCTTGCTCTCATGTCTGGCTCGCTCGCTCTCATGTCTGGCTCCCTCGCTCTCATATCTGGCTCGCTCGCTTGCTCTCTTGTCTTGTTCGCTCTCTTATCTTGCTCGCTCTAATATCTGGCTCGCTCGCTTGCTCTCATATCTGTCTCGCTCGCTTGCTCTCATATCTGGCTCGCTCACTTGCTCTCATGTCTGGCTCGCTCGCTCTCATATCTTGCTCGCTCGCTTGCTCTCATGTCTGTCTCGCTCGCTCTCATATCTGGCTCGCTCGCTTGCTCTCATGTCTGGCTCGCTCGCTCTCATATCTGGCTCGCTCGCTTGCTCTCATGTCTGGCTCGCTCGCTCTCATATCTGGCTCGCTCGCTTGCTCTCTTGTCTGGTTCGCTCTCTTATCTGGCTCGCTTGCTTGCATATCTGGCTCACTCGCTCTCATATCTGGCTCACTCGCTTGCTCTCATGTCTGGCTTGCTCGCTCTCATATCTGGCTCGCTCGCTTGCTCTCTTGTCTGGCTCGCTCTCTTATCTGGCTCGCTCTCATATCTTCCTCGCTCGCTTGCTCTCATGTCTGGCTCGTTCTCATATCTGGCTCGCTCGCTTGCTCTCATGTCTGGCTCGCTCGCTCTCATATCTGGCTCGCTCGCTTGCTCTCATGTCTGGCTCGCTCTCATATCTGGCTCGCTCGCTTGCTCTCATGTCTGGCTCACTCGCTCTCATATCTGGCTCGCTCGCTTGCTCTCATGTCTGGCTCGCTCGCTCTCATATCTGGCTCGCTCGATTGCTCTCATGTCTGGCTCACTAGCTCTCATACCTGGCTCGCTCGCTTGCTCTCATGTTTGGCTCGCTCTCTCTCATATCTGGCTCGCTCGCTCGCATATCTGGCTCGCTCGCTTGCTCTCTTGTCTGACTCGCTCTCTTATCTGGCTCGCTCGCTCGCATATCTGGCTTGCTCGCTTGCTCTCATCTGGCTCGCTCGCTTGCTCTCATATCTGGCTCGCTCGCTTGCTCTCTTGTCTGGCTCGCTCTCTTATCTCGCTCGCTCTCATATCTGGCTCGCTCGCTTGCTCTCGTATCTGGCTCGCTCGCTTGCTCTCTTATCTGGTTCGCTCTCTTATCTGGCTCGCTCGCTTGCATATCTGGCTCGCTCGCTTGCTCTCTTGTCTGGCTCACTCTCTTATCTGGCTCGCTCGCTCGCATATCTGGCTCCCTCGCTCTCATATCTGGCTCGCTCGCTTGCTCTCATATCTGGCTCGCTTGCTCTCTTGTCTGGCTCGCTCTCTTATCTGGCTCGCTCGCTCGCATATCTGGCTTTCTCGCTTGCTCTCATCTGGCTCGCTCGCTTGCTCTCATATCTGGCTCGCTCGCTTGCTCTCTTGTCTGGCTCGCTCTCTTATCTCGCTCGCTCTCATATCTGGCTCGCTCGCTTGCTCTCATATCTGGCTCGCTCGCTTGCTCTCTTATCTGGTTCGCTCTCTTATCTGGCTCGCTCGCTTGCATATCTGGCTCGCTCGCTTGCTCTCTTGTCTGGCTCACTCTCTTATCTGGCTCGCTCGCTCGCATATCTGGCTCCCTCGCTCTCATATCTGGCTCGCTCGCTTGCTCTCATATCTGGCTCGCTTGCTCTCTTGTCTGGCTCGCTCTCTTATCTCGCTCGCTCTCATATCTGGCTCGCTCGCTTGCTCTCATATCTGGCTCGCTCACTTGCTCTCTTGTCTGGCTCGCTCTCTTATCTGACTTGCTCGCATATCTGGCTCGCTCGATCTCATATCTTGCTCACTCGCTTGCTCTCATGTCTGGCTCACTCGCTCTCATATCTGGCTCGCTCGCTTGCTCTCATGTCTGGCTCGCTCGCTCTCATATCTTGCTCGCTCGCTTGCTCTCATGTCTGGCTCGCTCGCTCTCATGTCTGGCTCCCTCGCTCTCATATCTGGCTCGCTCGCTTGCTCTCTTGTCTTGTTCGCTCTCTTATCTGGCTCGCTCTCATATCTGGCTCGCTCGCTTGCTCTCATATCTGGCTCGCTCGCTTGCTCTCATATCTGGCTCGCTCACTTGCTCTCTTGTCTGGCTCGCTCTCTTATCTGGCTCGCTCGCTCGCATATCTGGCTTGCTCGCTTGCTCTCATCTGGCTCGCTCGCTTGCTCTCATATCTGGCTCGCTCGCTTGCTCTCTTGTCTGGCACGCTCTCTTATCTCGCTCGCTCTCATATCTGGCTCGCTCGCTAGCTCTCATATCTGGCTCGCTCGTTTGCTCTCATATCTGGCTCGCTCACTTGCTCTCTAGTCTGGCTCGCTCTCTTATCTGGCTCGCTCTCATATCTGGCTCGCTCTCATGTCTGGCTCGCTCTCATATCTGGCTCGCTCGCTTGCTGTCATATCTGGCTCGCTCACTTGCTCTCTTGTCTGGCTCGCTCTCTTATCTGACTTGCTCGCATATCTGGCTCGCTCGATCACATATCTTGCTCGCTCGCTAGCTCTCATGTCTGGCTCACTCGCTCTCATATCTTGCTCGCTTGCTCTCATGTCTGGCTCGCTCGCTCTCATATCTTGCTCGCTCGCTTGCTCTCTTGTCTGGATCGCTCTCATATCTGGCTCGCTCGCTTGCTCTCTTGTCTGGCTCACTCTCTTATCTGGCTCGCTCGCTCGCATATCTGGCTCGCTCGCTTGCTCTCATCTGGCTCGCTTGCTTGCTCTCATATCTTGCTTGCTCGCTTGCTCTCATGTCTGGCTCACTCGCTCTCATATCTGGCTCGCTTGCTCTCATGTCTGGCTCGCTCGATCTCATATCTTGCTCGCTCGCTTGCTCTCCTGTCTGGCTCGCTCGCTCTCATATCTGGCTCGCTCGCTTGCTCTCATGTCTGGCTCGCTCGCTCTCATATCTGGCTCGCTCGCTAGCTCTCATGTCTGGCTCGCTCGCTCTCATATCTTGCTCGCTCGCTTGCTCTCATGTCTGGCTCGCTCGCTCTCATATCTGGCTCGCTCGCTTTATCTCATGTCTGGCTCGCTCGCTCTCATATCTTGCTCGCTGGCATGCTCTCTTGTCTGGTTCGCTCTCTTATCTGGCTCGCTCTCATATCTTGCTTGCAAGCTTGCTCTCATGTCTGGCTCGCTCTCATGTCTGGCTCGCACGCTCTCATATCTGGCTCGCTCGCTTGCTCTCTTGTCTGGTTCGCTCTCTTATCTGGCTCGCTTGCTCTCATATCTGGCTCGCTCGCTTGCTCTCATATCTGGCTCGCTCACTTGCTCTCTTGTCTGGCTCGCTCTCTTATCTGGCTCGCTCGCTCGCATATCTGGCTTGCTCGCTTGCTCTCATCTGGCTCGCTCGCTTGCTCTCATATCTGGCTCGCTCGCTTGCTCTCTTGTCTTGCTCGCTCTCTTATCTCGCTCGCTCTCATATCTGGCTCGCTCGCTAGCTCTCATATCTGGCTCGCTCGTTTGCTCTCATATCTGGCTCGCTCACTTGCTCTCTAGTCTGGCTCGCTCTCTTATCTGGCTCGCTCTCATATCTGGCTTGCTCTCATGTCTGGCTCGCTCTCATATCTGGCTCGCTCGCTTGCTGTCATATCTGGCTCGCTCACTTGCTCTCTTGTCTGGCTCGCTCTCTTATCTGACTTGCTCGCATATCTGGCTCGCTCGATCACATATCTTGCTCGCTCCCTAGCTCTCATGTCTGGCTCACTCGCTCTCATATCTTGCTCGCTTGCTCTCATGTCTGGCTCGCTCGCTCTCATATCTTGCTCGCTCGCTTGCTCTCTTGTCTGGATCGCTCTCATATCTGGCTCGCTCGCTTGCTCTCTTGTCTGGCTCACTCTCTTATCTGGCTCGCTCGCTCGCATATCTGGCTCGCTCGCTTGCTCTCATCTGGCTCGCTCGCTTGCTCTCATATCTTGCTTGCTCGCTTGCTCTCATGTCTGGCTCACTCGCTCTCATATCTGGCTCGCTTGCTCTCATGTCTGGCTCGCTCGCTCTCATATCTTGCTCGCTCGCTTGCTCTCCTGTCTGGCTCGCTCGCTTTCATATCTGGCTCGCTCGCTTGCTCTCATGTCTGGCTCGCTCGCTCTCATATCTGGCTCGCTCGCTAGCTCTCATGTCTGGCTCGCTCGCTCTCATATCTTGCTCGCTCGCTTGCTCTCATGTCTGGCTCGCTCGCTCTCATATCTGGCTCGCTCGCTTGCTCTCTTGTCTGGTTCGCTCTCTTATCTGGCTCGCTTGCTCTCATATCTGGCTCGCTCGCTTGCTCTCATATCTGGCTCGCTCGCTTGCTCGCTTGTCTGGCTCGCTCTCTTATCTCGCTCGCTCTCATATCTGGCTCGCTCACTAGCTCTCATATCTGGCTCGCTCGTTTGCTCTCATATCTGGCTCGCTCACTTGCTCTCTTGTCTGGCTCGCTCTCTTATCTGGCTCGCTCTCATATCTGGCTCGCTCTCATGTCTGGCTCGCTCTCATATTTGGCTCGCTCGCTTGCTCTCATGTCTGGCTCGCTCGCTCTCATATCTGGCTCGCTCGCTTGCTCTCATATCTGGCTCGCTCGCTTGCTCTCTTGTCTGGCTCGCTCTCTTATCTCGCTCGCTCTCATATCTGGCTCACTCGCTTACTCTCATATCTGGCTCGCTCGCTTGCTCTCATATCTGGCTCGCTCACTTGCTCTCTTGTCTGGTTCGCTCTCTTATCTGACTTGATCGCATATCTGGCTCGCTCGCTCTCATATCTGGCTCGCTCGCTTGCTGTCATATCTGGCTCGCTCACTTGCTCTCTTGTCTGGCTCGCTCTCTTATCTGACTTGCTCGCATATCTGGCTCGCTCGATCACATATCTTGCTCGCTCGCTAGCTCTCATGTCTGGCTCACTCGCTCTTATATCTTGCTCGCTTGCTCTCATGTCTGGCTCGCTCGCTCTCATATCTTGCTCGCTCGCTTGCTCTCTTGTCTGGATCGCTCTCATATCTGGCTCGCTCGCTTGCTCTCTTGTCTGGCTCACTCTCTTATCTGGCTCGCTCGCTCGCATATCTGGCTCGCTCGCTTGCTCTCATCTGGCTCGCTCGCTTGCTCTCATATCTTGCTTGCTCGCTTGCTCTCATGTCTGGCTCGCTCGCTCTCATATCTGGCTCGCTTGCTCTCATGTCTGGCTCGCTCGCTCTCATATCTTGCTCGCTCGCTTGCTCTCCTGTCTGGCTCGCTCGCTCTCATATCTGGCTCGCTCGCTTGCTCTCATGTCTGGCTCGCTCGCTCTCATATCTGGCTCGCTTGCTAGCTCTCATGTCTGGCTCGCTCGCTCTCATATCTTGCTCGCTCGCTTGCTCTCATGTCTGGCTCGCTCGCTCTCATATCTGGCTCGCTCGCATTATCTCATGTCTGGCTCGCTCGCTCTCATATTTTGCTCGCTGGCATGCTCTCTTGTCTGGTTCGCTCTCTTATCTGGCTCGCTCTCATATCTTGCTTGCAAGCTTGCTCTCATGTCTGGCTCGCTCTCATGTCTGGCTCCCTCGCTCTCATATCTGGCTCGCTCGCTTGCTCTCTTGTCTGGTTCGCTCTCTTATCTGGCTCGCTTGCTCTCATATCTGGCTCGCTCGCTTGCTCTCATATCTGGCTCGCTCGCTTGCTCGCTTGTCTGGCTCGCTCTCTTATCTCGCTCGCTCTCATATCTGGCTCGCTCGCTAGCTCTCATATCTGGCTCGCTCGTTTGCTCTCATATCTGGCTCGCTCACTTGCTCTCTTGTCTGGCTCGCTCTCTTATCTGGCTCGCTCTCATATCTGGCTCGCTCTAATGTCTGGCTCGCTCTCATATTTGGCTCGCTCGCTTGCTCTCATGTCTGGCTCGCTCGCTCTCATATCTGGCTCGCTCGCTTGCTCTCATATCTGGCTCGCTCGCTTGCTCTCTTGTCTGGCTCGCTCTCTTATTTCGCTCGCTCTCATATCTGGCTCACTCGCTTGCTCTCATATCTGGCTCGCTCGCTTGCTCTCATATCTGGCTCGCTCACTTGCTCTCTTGTCTGGCTCGCTCTCTTATCTTACTTGATCGCATATCTGGCTCGCTCGATCTCATATCTTGCTCGCTCGCTTGCTCTCATGTCTGGCTCACTCGCACTCATATCTGGCTCGCTTGCTCTCATGTCTGGCTCGCTCGCTCTCATATCTGGCTCGCTCGCTTGCTCTCATGTCTGGCTCGCTCGCTCTCATATCTGGCTCGCTCGCTTGCTCTCATTTCTGGCTCGCTAACTCTCATATCTGGCTCGCTCGCTTGCTCTCATGTCTGGCTCGATCGCTCTCATATCTGGCTTGCTCGCTTGCTCTCATGTCTGGCTCGCTTGCTCTCATATATGGCTCGCTCGCTTGCTCTCATGTCTGGCTCGCTTGCTCTCACACCTGGCTAGCTCGCTTGCTCTCATGTCTGGCTCGCTCGCTCTCATATCTGGCTCGCTCGCTCGCATATCTGGCTCGCTCACTTGCTCTCTTGTCTGGCTCACTCTCTTATCTGGCTCGCTCGCTCGCATATCTGCCTCCCTCGCTCTCATATCTGGCTCGCTCGCTTGCTCTCATATCTGGCTCGCTCGCTTGCTCTCTTGTCTGGCTCGCTCTCTTATCTCGCTCGCTCTCATATCTGGCTCGCTCGCTTGCTCTCATTTTTGGCTCGCTCGCTTGCTCTCATATCTGGCTCGCTCACTTGCGCTCTTGTCTGGCTCGCTCTCTTATCTGGCTCGCTCGCATAACTGGCTCGCTCGATCTTATATCTTTCTCGCTGGCTTGCACTCATGTCTGGCTCACTCGCTCTCATATCTGGCTCGCTCGCTTGCTCTCATGTCTGGCTCGCTCGCTCTCATATCTTGCTCGCTCGCTTGCTCTCATGTCTGGCTCGCTCTCATATCTCGCTCGCTCTCATATCTGGCTCGCTCGCTTGCACTCATATGTGGCTCGCTCACTTGCTCTCTTGTCTGGCTCGCTCTCTTATCTGACTTGCTCGCATATCTGGCTCGCTCGATCTCATATCTTGCTCGCTCGCTTGCTCTCATGTCTGGCTCACTCGCTCTCATATCTGGCTCGCTCGCTTGCTCTCATGTCTGGCTCGCTCGCTCTCATATCTTGCTCGCTCGCTTGCTCTCATGTCTGGCTCGCTCGCTCTCATGTTTGGCTCCCTCGCTCTCATATCTGGCTCGCTCGCTTGCTCTCTTGTCTTGTTCGCTCTCTTATCTTGCTCGCTCTCATATCTTGCTCGCTCGCTTGCTCTCATGTCTGGCTGGCTCTCATATCTGGCTCGCTTGCTTGCTCTCATGTCTGGCTCACTCGCTCTCATATCTGGCTCGCTCGCTTGCTCTCATGTCTGGCTCGCTCTCATATCAGGCTCGCTCGCTTGCTCTCATGTCTGGCTCGCTTGCTCTCATATCTGGCTCGCTCGCTTGCTCTTATATCTGGCTCGCTCGCTTGCTCTCTTGTCTGGTTCGCTCTCTTATCTGGCTCGCTCGTTTGCATATCTGGCTCGCTCGCTTGCTCTCTTGTCTGGCTCACTCTCTTATCTGGCTCGCTCGCTCGCATATCTGGCTCCCTCGCTCTCATATCTGGCTCGCTTGCTCTCTTGTCTGGCTCGCTCTCTTATCTCGCTCGCTCTCATATCTGGCTCGCTCGCTTGCTCTCATATCTGGCTCGCTCACATATCTGGCTCGCTTGCTTGCTCTCATATCTGGCTCGCTCGCTTGCTCTCATGTCTGGCTCGCTCTCATATCTGGCTCGCTCGCTTGCTCTCATGTCTGGCTCGCTCGCTCTCATATCTTGCTCGCTCGCTTGCTCTGATGTCTTTCTCGCTCGCTCTCATATCTGGCTCGCTCGCTTGCTCTCATGTCTGGCTCGCTCTCATATCTGGCTCGCTCGCTTGCTCTCATGTCTGGCTCGCTCGCTCTCATATCTGGCTCGCTCGCTTGCACTCATATCTGGCTCGCTCGCTTGCTCTCTTGTCTGGCTCGCTCTCTTATCTCGCTCGATCTCATATCTTGCTCGCTCGCTTGCTCTCATGTCTGGTTCGCTCGATCTCATATCTTTCTCGCTGGCTTGCTATCATGTCTGGCTCACTCGCTCTCATATCTGGCTCGCTCGCTTGCTCTCATGTCTGGCTCGCTCGCTCTCATATCTTGCTCGCTCGCTTGCTCTCATGTCTGTCTCACTCGCTCTCATATCTGGCTCGCTCGCTTGCTCTCATGTCTGGCTCGCTCGCTCTCATATCTGGCTCGCTCGCTTGCTCTCATGTCTGGCTCGCTCGCTCTCATATCTGGCTCGCTCGCTTGCTCTCTTGTCTGGTTCGCTCTCTTATCTGGCTCGCTCGCTTGCATATCTGGCTCGCTCGCTCTCATATCTGGCTCGCTCGCTTGCTCTCATGTCTGGCTTGCTCGCTCTCATATCTGGCTCGCTCGCTTGCTCTCTTGTCTGGATCGCTCTCTTATCTGGCTCGCTCTCATATCTTGCTCGCTCGCTTGCTCTCATGTCTGGCTCGCTCTCATATCTGGCTCGCTCGCTTGCTCTCATGTCTGGCTCGCTTGCTCTCATATCTGGCTCGCTCGCTTGCTCTCATATCTGGCTCGTTCGTTTGCTCTCATATCTGGCTCGCTCACTTGCTCTCTTGTCTGGCTCGCTCTCTTATCTGGCTCGCTCTCATATCTGGCTCGCTCTCATGTCTGGCTCGCTCTCATATTTGGCTCGCTCGCTTGCTCTCATGTCTGGCTCACTCGCTCTCATATCTGGCTCGCTCGCTTGCTCTCATGTCTGGCTCGCTCGCTCTCATATCTGGCTCGCTCGCTTGCTCTCTTGTCTGGTTCGCTCTCTTATCTGGCTCGCTCGCTTGCATATCTGTCTCGCTCGCTCTCATATCTGGCTCGCTCGCTTGCTCTCATGTCTGGCTTGCTCGCTCTCATATCTGGCTCGCTCGCTTGCTCTCTTGTCTGGATCGCTCTCTTATCTGGCTCGCTCTCATATCTTGCTCGCTCGCTTGCTCTCATGTCTGGCTCGCTCTCATATCTGGCTCGCTCGCTTGCTCTCATGTCTGGCTCGCTCTCATATCTGGCTCGCTTGCTTGCTCTCATGTCTGGCTCACTCGCTCTCATATCTGGCTCGCTTGCTCTCATGTCTGGCTCGCTCGCTCTCATATCTTGCTCGCTAGCTTGCTCTCATGTCTGGCTCGCTCTCTCTCATATCTGGCTCGCTCGCTTGCTCTCATGTCTGGCTCGCTCACTTTCACATCTGGCTCGCTCGCTTGCTCTCATGTCTGGCTCCCTCGCTCTCATATCTGGCTCGCTCGCTTGCTCTCTTGTCTGGTTCGCTCTCTTATCTGGCTCGCTCTCATATCTTGCTCGCTCGCTTGCTCTCATGTCTGGCTCGCTCTCATATCTGGCTCGCTTCCTTGCTCTCATGTCTGGCTCACTCTCTCTCATATCTGGCTCGCTCGCTTGCTCTCATGTCTGGCTCGCTCTCATATCTGGCTCGCTCGCTTGCTCTCATGTCTGGCTCGCTCGCTCTCATGTCTGGCTCCCTCGCTCTCATATCTGGCTCGCTCGCTTGCTCTCTTGTCTTGTTCGCTCTCTTATCTGGCTCGCTCTCATATCTTGCTCGCTCGCTTGCTCTCATGTCTGGCTCGCTCTCATATCTGGCTCGCTTGCTTGCTCTCATGTCTGGCTCACTCGCTCTCATATCTGGCTCGCTCGCTTGCTCTCATGTCTGGCTCGCTCTCATATCTGGCTCGCTCGCTTGCTCTCATGTCTGGCTCGCTTGCTCTCATATCTGGCTCGCTCGCTTGCTCTCATGTCTGGCTCGCTTGCTCTCACACCTGGCTCGCTCGCTTGCTCTCATGTCTGGCTCGCTCTCTTATCTGGCTCGCTCGCATAACTGGCTCGCTCTATCTCATATCTTTCTCGCTGGCTTGCACTCATGTCTGGCTCACTCGCTCTCATATCTGGCTCGCTCGCTTGCTCTCATGTCTGGCTCGCTCGCTCTCATATCTTGCTCGCTCGCTTGCTCTCATGTCTGGCTCGCTCTCTTATCTCGCTCGCTCTCATATCTGGCTCGCTCGCTTGCTCTCATATTTGGCTCGCTCACTTGCTCTCTAGTCTGGCTCGCTCTCTTATCTGACTTGCTCGCATATCTGGCTCGCTCGATCTCATATCTTGCTCGCTCGCTTGCTCTCATGTCTGGCTCACTCGCTCTCATATCTGGCTCGCTCGCTTGCTCTCATGTCTGGCTCGCTCGCTCTCATATCTTGCTCGCTCGCTTGCTCTCATGTCTGGCTCGCTCGCTCTCATATCTGGCTCCTTCGCTCTCATATCTGGCTCGCTCGCTTGCTCTCTTGTCTTGTTCGCTCTCTTATCTGGCTCGCTCTCATATCTTGCTCGCTTGCTTGCTCTCATGTCTGGCTCGCTCTCATATTTGGCTCGCTTGCTTGCTCTCATGTCTGGCTCACTCGCTCTCATATCTGGCTCGCTCGCTTGCTCTCATGTCTGGCTCGCTCTCATATCTGGCTCGCTCGCTTGCTCTCATGTCTGGCTCGCTTGCTCTCATATCTGGCTCGCTCGCTTGCTCTCATGTCTGGCTCGCTTTCTCTCACACCTGGCTCGCTCGCTTGCTCTCATGTCTGGCTCGCTCTCATATCTGGCTCGCTCGCTTGCTCTCATGTCTGGCTCGCTCGCTCCCATATCTTGCTCGCTCGCTTGCTCTCATGTCTGTCTCGCTCGCTCTCATATCTGGCTCGCTCGCTTGCTCTCATGTCTGGCTCGCTCTCATATCTGACTCGCTCGCTTGCTCTCATGTCTGGCTCGCTCGCTTGCTCTCATATCTGGCTCGCTCGCTTGCTCTCTTGTCTGGCTCGCTCTCTTATCTCGCTCGCTCTCATATCTGGGTCGCTCGCTTGCTCTCATATCTGGCTCGCTCGCTTGCTCTCATATCTGGCTCGCTCACTTGCTCTCTTGTCTGGCTCGCTCTCTTATCTGACTTGCTCGCATATCTGGCTCGCTCGATCTCATATCTTGCTCGCTCGCTTGCTCTCATGTCTGGTTCGCTCGATCTCATATCTTTCTTGCTGGCTTGCTATCATGTCTGGCTCACTCGCTCTCATATCTGGCTCGCTCGCTTGCTCTCATGTCTGGCTCGCTCGCTCTCATATCTTGCTTGCTCGCATGCTCTCATGTCTGTCTCGCTCGCTCTCATATCTGGCTCGCTCGCTTGCTCTCATGTCTGGCTCGCTCGCTCTCATATCTGGCTCGCTCGCTTGCTCTCATGTCAGGCTCGCTCGCTCTCATATCTGGCTCGCTCGCTTGCTCTCTTGTCTGGTTCGCTCTCTTATCTGGCTCGCTCGCTTGCATATCTGGCTCGCTCACTCTCATATCTGGCTCGCTCGCTTGCTCTCATGTCTGGCTTGCTCGCTCTCATATCTGGCTCGCTCGCTTGCTCTCTTGTCTGGATCGCTCTCTTATCTGGCTCGCTCTCATATCTTGCTCGCTCGCTTGCTCTCATGTCTGGCTCGCTCTCATATCTGGCTCGCTCGCTTGCTCTCATGTCTGGCTCGCTCTCATATCTGGCTCGCTTGCTTGCTCTCATGTCTGGCTCGATCGCTCTCATATCTGGCTCGCTCGCTTGCTCTCATGTCTGGCTCGCTCGCTCTCATATCTGGCTCGCTCGATTGCACTCATTTCTGGCTCACTTGCTCTCATACCTGGCTCACTCGCTTGCTCTCATGTCTGGCTCGCTCGCTCTCATATCTGGCTCGCTCGCTCGCATATCTGGCTCACTTGCTTGCTCTCTTGTCTAGCTCACTCTCTTATCTGGCTTGCTCGCTCGCATATCTGGCTCGCTCGCTTGCTCTCTTGTCTGGCTTGCTCTCTTATCTGGCTCGCTCGCTCGCATATCTGGCTCGCTCGCTTGCTCTCATCTGGCTCGCTCGCTTGCTCTCATATCTGGCTCGCTCGCTTGCTCTCTTGTCTGGCTCGCTCTCTTATCTCGCTCGCTCTCATATCTGGCTCGCTCGCTTGCTCTCATATCTGGCTCGCTCGTTTGCTCTCATATCTGGCTCACTCACTTGCTCTCTTGTCTGGCTCGCTCTCTTATCTGGCTCGCTCTCATATCTGGCTCGCTCTCATGTCTGGCTCGCTCTCATATTTGGCTCGCTCGCTTGCTCTCATGTCTGGCTCACTCGCTCTCATATCTGGCTCGCTCGCTTGCTCTCATGTCTGGCTCGCTCGCTCTCATATCTGGCTCGCTCGATTGCTCTCATGTCTGGCTCGCTTGCTCTCATACCTGCCTTGCTCGCTTGCTCTCATGTCTGGCTCGCTCGCTCTCATATCTGGCTCGCTCGCTCGCATATCTGGCTCGCTCGCTTGCTCTCTTGTCTGGCTCGCTCTCTTATCTGGCTCGCTCGCTCGCATATCTGGCTTGCTCGCTTGCTCTCATCTGGCTCGCTCGCTTGCTCTCATATCTGGCTCGCTCGCTTGCTCTCTTGTCTGGCTCGCTCTCTTATCTCGCTCGCTCTCATATCTGGCTCGCTCGCTAGCTCTCATATCTGGCTCGCTCGTTTGCTCTCATATCTGGCTCGCTCACTTGCTCTCTTGTCTGGCTCGCTCTCTTATCTGGCTCGCTCTCATATCTGGCTCGCTCTCATGTCTGGCTCGCTCTCATATTTGGCTCGCTCGCTTGCTCTCATGTCTGGCTCACTCGCTCTCATATCTGGCTCGCTCGCTTGCTCTCATGTCTGGCTCGCTCGCTCTCATATCTGGCTCGCTCGCATAACTGGCTCGCTCGCTTGCTCTCATATCTGGCTCGCTTGCTTGCTCTCATATCTGGCTCGCTCGATTGCTCTCATGTCTGGCTCGCTCGCTCTCATGTCTGGCTCCCTCGCTCTCATATCTGGCTCGCTCGCTTGCTCTCTTGTCTTGTCGCTCTCTTATCTGACTCGCTCTCATATCTGGCTCGCTCGCTTGCTCTCATATCTGGCTCGCTCGCTTGCTCTCATATCTGGCTCGCTCGATTGCTCTCTTGTCTGGCTCACTTGCTCTCATACCTGGCTCGCTCGCTTGCTCTCATGTCTGGCTCGCTCGCTCTCATATCTGGCTCGCTCACTTGCTCTCTTGTCTGGCTCGCTCTCTTATCTGACTTGCTCGCATATCTGGCTCGCTCGATCTCATATCTTGCTCGCTCGCTTGCTCTCATGTCTTGCTCACTCGCTCTCATATCTGGCTCGCTCGCTTGCTCTCATGTCTGGCTCGCTCGCTCTCATATCTTGCTCGCTCGCTTGCTCTCATGTCTGGCTCGCTCGCTCTCATGTCTGGCTCCCTCGCTCTCATATCTGGCTCGCTCGCTTGCTCTCTTGTCTTGTTCGCTCTCTTATCTGGCTCGCTCTCATATCTGGCTTGCTCGCTTGCTCTCATATCTGGCTCGCTCGCTTGCTCTCATATCTGGCTCGCTCACTTTCTCTCCTGTCTGGCTCGCTCTCTTATCTGGCTCGTTCGCATAACTGGCTCGCTCGATCTCATATCTTTCTCGCTGGCTTGCTCTCATGTTTGGCTCACTTGCTCTCATATCTGGCTCGCTCGCTTGCTCTCATGTCTGGCTCGCTCGCTCTCATATCTTGCTTGCTCGCTTGCTCTCATGTCTGTCTCGCTCGCTCTCATATCTGCCTCGCTCGCTTGCTCTCATGTCTGGCTCGCTCTCATATCTGGCTCGCTCGCTTGCTCTCATGTCTGGCTCGCTCGCTCTCATATCTGGCTCGCTCGCTTGCTCTCATATCTGGCTCGCTCGCTTGCTCTCATATCTGGCGCGCTCGCTTGCTCTCATATCTGGCTCGCTCGCTTGCTCTCTTGTCTGGCTCGCTCGCTCTCATATCTTGCTCGCTCGCTTGCTCTCATGTCTGGCTCGCTCGCTCTCATGTCTGGCTCCCTCGCTCTCATATCTGGCTCGCTCGCTTGCTCTCTTGTCTTGTTCGCTCTCTTATCTGGCTCGCTCTCATATCTGGCTTGCTCGCTTGCTCTCATATCTGGCTCGCTCGCTTGCTCTCATATCTGGCTCGCTCACTTGCTCTCTTGTCTGGCTCGCTCTCTTATCTGTTTCGTTCGCATAACTGGCTCGCTCGATCTCATATCTTTCTCGCTGGCTTGCTCTCATGTTTGGCTCACTTGCTCTCATATCTGGCTCGCTCGCTTGCTCTCATGTCTGGCTCGCTCGCTCTCATATCTTGCTTGCTCGCTTGCTCTCTTGTCTGTCTCGCTCGCTCTCATATCTGCCTCGCTCGCTTGCTCTCATGTCTGGCTCGCTCTCATATCTGGCTCGCTCGCTTGCTCTCATGTCTGGCTCGCTCGCTCTCATATCTGGCTCGCTCGCTTGCTCTCATATCTGGCTCGCTCGCTTGCTCTCATATCTGGCTCGCTCGCTTGCTCTCATATCTGGCTCGCTCGCTTGCTCTCTTGTCTGGCTCGCTCTCTTACCTCGCTCGCTCTCATATCTGGGTCGCTCGCTTGCTCTCATATCTGGCTCGCTCACTTGCTCTCTTGTCAGGCTCGCTCTCTTATCTGACTTGCTCACATATCTGGCTCGCTCGATCTCATATCTTGCTCGCTCGCTTGCTCTCATGTCTGGTTCGCTCGATCTCAAATCTTTCTCGCTGGCTTGCCCTCATGTCTGGCTCACTCGCTCTCATATCTGGCTCGCTCGCTTGCTCTCATGTCTGGCTCGCTCGCTCTCATATCTTGCTCGCTCGCTTGCTCTCATGTCTGTCTCGCTCTCATATCTGGGTCGCTCGCTTGCTCTCATGTCTGGCTCGCTCGCTCTCATATCTGGCTCGCTCGCTTGCTCTCATGTCTGGCTCACTCGCTCTCATATCTGGCTCGCTCGCTTGCTCTCTTGTCTGGCTCGCTCTCTTATCTGGCTCGCTCTCATATCTGGCTCGCTCTCATGTCTGGCTCGCTCTCATATCTGGCTCGCTCGCTTGCTCTCATGTCTGGCTCGCTTGCTCTCATATCTGACTCGCTCGCTTGCTCTCATGTCTGGCTCGCTCGCTCTCATATCTGGCTCGCTCGATTGCTCTCATGTCTGGCTCACTTGCTCTCATACCTGGCTCGCTCGCTTGCTCTCATGTCTGGCTCGCTCGCTCTCATATCTGGCTCGCTCGCTTGCTCTCATGTCTGGCTCGCTCGCTCTCATATCTGGCTCGCTCGATTGCTCTCATGTCTGGCTCACTTGCTCTCATACCTGGCTCGCTCGCTTGCTCTCATGTTTGGCTCACTCGCTCTCATATCTGGCTCGCTCGCTCTCATATCTGGCTCGCTCGCTTGCTCTCTTGTCTGACTCGCTCTCTTATCTGGCTCGCTCGCTCGCATATTTGGCTTGCTCGCTTGCTCTCATCTGGCTCGCTCGCTTGCTCTCATATCTGGCTCGCTCGCTTGCTCTCTTGTCTGGCTTGCTCTCTTATCTCGCTCGCTCTCATATCTGGCTCGCTCGCTTGCTCTCATATCTGGCTCGCTCGCTTGCTCTCTTATCTGGTTCACTCTCTTATTTGGCTCGCTCGCTTGCATATCTGGCTCGCTCGCTTGCTCTCTTGTCTGGCTCACTCTCTTATCTGGCTCGCTCGCTCGCATATCTGGCTCCCTCGCTCTCATATCTGGCTCGCTCGCTTGCTCTCATATCTGGCTCGCTTGCTCTCTTGTCTGGCTCGCTCTCTTATCTCGCTCGCTCTCATATCTGGCTCACTCGCTTGCTCTCATATCTGGCTCGCTCGCTTGCTCTCATGTCTGGCTCGCTCGCTCTAATATCTGGCTCGCTCGATTGCTCTCATGTCTGGCTCACTCGCTCTCATATCTGGCTCGCTCGCTTGCTCTCTTGTCTGGCTCGCTCTCTTATCTGGCTCGCTCTCATATCTGGCTCGCTCTCATGTCTGGCTCGCTCTCATATCTGGCTCGCTCGCTTGCTCTCATGTCTGGCTCGCTTGCTCTCATATCTGACTCGCTCGCTTGCTCTCATGTCTGGCTCGCTCGCTCTCATATCTGGCTCGCTCGCTTGCTCTCATGTCTGGCTCGCTTGCTCTCATATCTGACTCGCTCGCTTGCTCTCATGTCTGGCTCGCTCGCTCTCATATCTGGCTCGCTCGATTGCTCTCATGTCTGGCTCGCTCGCTCTCATATCTGGCTCGCTCTCATGTCTGGCTCGCTCTCATATCTGGCTCGCTCGCTTGCTCTCATGTCTGGCTCGCTTGCTCTCATATCTGGCTCGCTCGCTTGCTCTCATGTCTGGCTCGCTCGCTCTCATATCTGGCTCGCTCGATTGCTCTCATGTCTGGCTCACTTGCTCTCATACCCGGCTCGCTCGCTTGCTCTATTGTTTGGCTCACTCGCTCTCATATCTGGCTCGCTCGCTCGCATATCTGGCTCGCTCGCTTGCTCTCTTGTCTGACTCGCTCTCTTATCTGGCTCGCTCGCTCGCATATTTGGCTTGCTCGCTTGCTCTCATCTGGCTCGCTCGCTTGCTCTCATATCTGGCTCGCTCGCTTGCTCTCTTGTCTGGCTCGCTCTCTTATCTCGCTCGCTCTCATATCTGGCTCGCTCGCTTGCTCTCATATCTGGCTCGCTCGCTTGCTCTCTTATCTGGTTCGCTCTCTTATCTGGCTCGCTCGCTTGCATATCTGGCTCGCTCGCTTGCTCTCTTGTCTGGCTCACTCTCTTATCTGGCTCGCTCGCTTGCATATCTGGCTCCCTCGCTCTCATATCTGGCTCGCTCGCTTGCTCTCATATCTGGCTCGCTTGCTCTCTTGTCTGGCTCGCTCTCTTATCTCGCTCGCTCTCATATCTGGCTCATTCGCTTGCTCTCACATCTGGCTCGCTCACTTGCTCTCTTATCTGACTCGCTCTCTTATCTGACTTGCTCGCATATTTGGCTCGCTCGATCTCATATCTTGCTCGCTCGCTTGCTCTCATGTCTGGCTCACTCGCTCTCATATCTGGCTCGCTCGCTTACTCTCATGTCTGGCTCGCTCGCTCTCATATCTTGCTCGCTCGCTTGCTCTCATGTCTGGCTCGCTCGCTCTCATGTCTGGCTCCCTCGCTCTCATATCTGGCTCGCTCGCTTGCTCTCTTGTCTTGTTCGCTCTCTTATCTGGCTCGCTCTCATATCTGGCTCGCTCGCTTGCTCTCATATCTGGCTCGCTCGCTTGCTCTCATATCTGGCTCGCTCACTTGCTCTCATGTCTGGCTCGCTCGCTCTCATATCTTGCTTGCTCGCTTGCTCTCATGTCTGTCTCGCTCGCTCTCATATCTGGCTCGCTCGCTTGCTCTCATGTCTGGCTCGCTCGCTCTCATATCTGGCTCGCTCGCTTGCTCTCATGTCTGGCTCGCTCGCTCTCATATCTGGCTCGCTCGCTTGCTCTCTTGTCTGGTTCGCTCTCTTATCTGGCTCGCTCGCTTGCATATCTGGCTCGCTCGCTCTCATATCTGGCTCGCTCGCTTGCTCTCATGTCTGGCTTGCTCGCTCTCATATCTGGCTCGCTCGCTTGCTCTCTTGTCTGGATCGCTCTCTTATCTGGCTCGCTCTCATATCTTGCTCGCTCGCTTGCTCTCATGTCTGGCTCGTTCTCATATCTGGCTCGCTCGCTTGCTCTCATGTCTGGCTCGCTCGCTCTCATATCTGGCTCGCTCGCTTGCTCTCATGTCTGGCTCGCTCTCATATCTGGCTCGCTCGCTTGCTCTCATGTCTGGCTCACTCGCTCTCATATCTGGCTCGCTCGCTTGCTCTCATGTCTGGCTCGCTCGCTCTCATATCTGGCTCGCTCGATTGCTCTCATGTCTGGCTCACTTGCTCTCATACCTGGCTCGTTCGCTTGCTCTCATGTTTGGCTCGCTCGCTCTCATATCTGGCTCGCTCGCTCGCATATCTGGCTCGCTCGCTTGCTCTTTTGTCTGACTCGCTCTCTTATCTGGCTCGCTCGCTCGCATATCTGGCTTGCTCGCTTGCTCTCATCTGGCTCGCTGGCTTGCTCTCATATCTGGCTCGCTCGCTTGCTCTCTTGTCTGGCTCGCTCTCTTATCTCGCTCGCTCTCATATCTGGCTCGCTCACTTGCTCTCATATCTGGCTCGCTCGCTTGCTCTCTTATCTGGTTCGCTCTCTTATCTGGCTCGCTCGCTTGCATATCTGGCTCGCTCGCTTGCTCTCTTGTCTGGCTCACTCTCTTATCTGGCTCGCTCGCTCGCATATCTGGCTCCCTCGCTCTCATATCTGGCTCGCTCGCTTGCTCTCATATCTGGCTCGCTTGCTCTCTTGTCTGGCTCGCTCTCTTATCTCGCTCGCTCTCATATCTGGCTCGCTCGCTTGCTCTCATATCTGGCTCGCTCACTTGCTCTCTTGTCTGGCTCGCTCTCTTATCTGACTTGCTCGCATATCTGGCTCGCTCGATCTCATATCTTGCTCACTCGCTTGCTCTCATGTCTGGCTCACTCGCTCTCATATCTGGCTCGCTCGCTTGCTCTCATGTCTGGCTCGCTCGCTCTCATATCTTGCTCGCTCGCTTGCTCTCATGTCTGGCTCGCTCGCTCTCATGTCTGGCTCCCTCGCTCTCATATCTGGCTCGCTCGCTTGCTCTCTTGTCTTGTTCGCTCTCTTATCTGGCTCGCTCTCATATCTGGCTCGCTCGCTTGCTCTCATATCTGGCTCGATCGCTTGCTCTCATATCTGGCTCGCTCACTTGCTCTCTTGTCTGGCTCGCTCTCTTATCTGGCTCGCTCGCTCGCATATCTGGCTTGCTCGCTTGCTCTCATCTGGCTCGCTCGCTTGCTCTCATATCTGGCTCGCTCGCTTGCTCTCTTGTTTGGCTCGCTCTCTTATCTCGCTCGCTCTCATATCTGGCTCGCTCGCTAGCTCTCATATCTGGCTCGCTCGTTTGCTCTCATATCTGGCTCGCTCACTTGCTCTCTTGTCTGGCTCGCTCTCTTATCTGGCTCGCTCTCATATCTGGCTCGCTCTCATGTCTGGCTCGCTCTCATATCTGGCTCGCTCGCTTGCTGTCATATCTGGCTCGCTCACTTGCTCTCTTGTCTGGCTCGCTCTCTTATCTGACTTGCTCGCATATCTGGCTCGCTCGATCTCATATCTTTCTCGCTCGCTTGCTCTCATGTCTGGCTCACTCGCTCTCATATCTTGCTCACTTGCTCTCATGTCTGGCTCGCTCGCTCTCATATCTTGCTCGCTCGCTTGCTCTCTTGTCTGGATCGCTCTCATATCTGGCTCGCTCGCTTGCTCTCTTGTCTGGCTCACTCTCTTATCTGGCTCGCTCGCTCGCATATCTGGCTCGCTCGCTTGCTCTCATCTGGCTCGCTCGCTTCCTCTCATATCTTGCTTGCTCGCTTGCTCTCATGTCTGGCTCACTCGCTCTCATATCTGGCTCGCTTGCTCTCATGTCTGGCTCGCTCGCTCTCATATCTTGCTCGCTCGCTTGCTCTCGTGTCTGGATCGCTCACTCTCATATCTGGCTCGCTCGCTTGCTCTCCTGTCTGGCTCGCTCACTCTCATATCTGTCTCGCTCGCTTGCTCTCATGTCTGGCTCGCTCGCTCTCATATCTGGCTCGCTCGCTAGCTCTCATGTCTGGCTCGCTCGCTCTCATATCTTGCTCGCTCGCTTGCTCTCATGTCTGGCTCGCTCGCTCTCATATCTGGCTCGCTCGCTTTATCTCATGTCTGGCTCGCTCGCTCTCATATCTGGCTGGCTGGCATGCTCTCTTGTCTGGTTCGCTCTCTTATCTGGCTCGCTCTCATATCTTGCTTGCAAGCTTGCTCTCATGTCTGGCTCGCTCTCATGTCTGGCTCGCTCGCTCTCATATCTGGCTCGCTCGCTTGCTCTCTTGTCTGGTTCGCTCTCTTATCTGGCTCGCTCTCATATCTTGCTTGCAAGCTTGCTCTCATGTCTGGCTCGCTCTCATATCTGGCTCACTCGCTCTCATATCTGGCTCGCTCGCTTGCTCTCTTGTCTGGTTCGCTCTCTTATCTGGCTCGCTTGCTCTCATATCTGGCTCGCTCGCTTGCTCTCATATCTGGCTCGCTCGCTTGCTCGCTTGTCTGGCTCGCTCTCTTATCTCGCTCGCTCTCATATCTGGCTCGCTCGCTAGCTCTCATATCTGGCTCGCTCGTTTGCTCTCATATCTGGCTCGCTCACTTGCTCTCTTGTCTGGCTCGCTCTCTTATCTGGCTCGCTCTCATATCTGGCTCGCTCTCATGTCTGGCTCGCTCTCATATTTGGCTCGCTCGCTTGCTCTCATGTCTGGCTCGCTCGCTCTCATATCTGGCTCGCTCGCTTGCTCTCATATCTGGCTCGCTCGCTTGCTCTCTTGTCTGGCTCGCTCTCTTATCTCGCTCGCTCTCATATCTGGCTCACTCGCTTGCTCTCATATCTGGCTCGCTCGCTTGCTCTCATATCTGGCTCGCTCACTTGCTCTCTTGTCTGGCTCGCTCTCTTATCTGACTTGCTCGCATATCTGGCTCGCTCGATCTCATATCTTGCTCGCTCGCTTGCTCTCATGTCTGGCTCACTCGCACTCATATCTGGCTCACTTGCTCTCATGTCTGGCTCGCTCGCTCTCATATCTGGCTCGCTCGCTTGCTCTCATGTCTGGCTCGCTCGCTCTCATATCTGGCTCGCTCGCTTGCTCTCATGTCTGGCTCGCTAACTCTCATATCTGGCTCGCTCGCTTGCTCTCATGTCTGGCTCCCTCGCTTTCATATCTGGCTCGCTCGCTTGCTCTCATGTCTGTCTCGCTCGCTCTCATATCTGGCTCGCTCGCTTCCTCTCATGTCTGGCTCGCTCGCTCTCATATCTGGCTCGCTCGCTTGCTCTCATGTCTGGCTCGCTCGCTCTCATATCTGGCTCGCTCGCTTGCTCTCTTGTCTGATTCGCTCTCTTATCTGGCTCGCTTGCTCTCATATCTGGCTCGCTCGCTTGCTCTTATATCTGGCTCGCTCGCTTGCTCTCATATCTGGCTCGCTCACTTGCTCTCTTGTCTGTCTCGCTCTCTTATCTGACTTGCTCGCATATCTGGCTCGCTCGATCTCATATCTTGCTCGCTCGCTTGCTCTCATGTCTGGCTCACTCTCTTATCTGGCTCGCTCGCTCGCATATCTGCCTCCCTCGCTCTCATATCTGGCTCGCTCGCTTGCTCTCATATCTGGCTCGCTCGCTTGCTCTCTTGTCTGGCTCGCTCTCTTATCTCGCTTGCTCTCATTTTTGGCTCGCTCGCTTGCTCTCATATCTGGCTCGCTCACTTGCTCTCTTGTCTGGCTCGCTCTCTTATCTGGCTCGCTCGCATAACTGGCTCGCTCGATCTCATATCTTTCTCGCTGGCTTGCACTCATGTCTGGCTCGCTCGCTTGCTCTCAT